>NW_024581076.1:2180924-2440741 GCF_017639235.1 Corvus kubaryi
AGGGAAGGGAAGGGAAGGGAAGGGAAGGGAAGGGAAGGGAAGGGAAGGGAAGGGACAAATATAATTATGGGGGGATTTTGAATGATTTTTTAGTATTGAACCACTTCTCTGTTCAGTCAAGAAGTTTTGAGTGTCTTGACCAGTAATAATTGTGAAACCAATTTTCACTGAAAATCTTGAGAAGGTAGAAAATGGTATATTTTTGCACATTTTCCTTTGAGTGCTTAGAATTTTATAAGGTACAATAAAAATTTTTCTTATTTCTGATCAGAAAATTTCAATATTGCATTTGGTTTACCTTGACATAAAATAAGGCCAAGTGTATAGTTAAATAATGTATATTTAGTCTGCAATATTGTGGATTTCCAGTCTTGCTTTTGATAAAACTTGATTAAATGGATTGTATATGAGGAAGAATGAGCCAAACCCCATTCTGACACTACTAACTAACTAGTTAGTCAATTAAACAGTTAATAAGTGTTCCTCAATTGCAATGGATAATGAATTCTTCTGATTTCTAAAGAGAATTTCTTCTAAATCATAAACAGAAACTATAATTAACACTAGTGTTGCCATGGGAAATAAACCTCTGCAATACACTAATGAGGTAACATTGGCCTAACACACATATGAATTTTGCTTTTCTGGATCTTAACTTCCAAAATGAAAACTTCGCTGCAAGAAAACTTATATCTTAATTTATTGCTTACATTGTATTTTCCCAAAATATTTGTTATGCACAATATTTTGTGGCATAGAGAATTTAGGAACAAATGGGCTTAGACATAGAAGTTCCTTAAACAGAGCTATTCTGTAACTCACAAATAAGGATAGTCAATAGGGTTCTAATACTTTAGTGTATCTGGTATCATTCAGTCTACACTAGGGGCCCAACAAATATTTTGCTAACAATGCAAACTCAACATTGATTTTAAGTAAGAGAGAGCAATATCTGTTATGTGTTATTAACCACCAGAGCCACAAATCATTATTAACAATATACTACCAACAGGAAACCTGGGAAAATTAAAATAGTTGCAACTGCAAAGCTTCTGGGTTTTGTGGTTGGTAATTTTGTGGCTTTTTTGTTTGCTTGTTTTTCTTTACTGCTATTTATTTATTTAAAGTTTATATTACAGAAGAACAAATTTTGTTTAT
Organism: Corvus kubaryi; assembly: GCF_017639235.1. Lineage (NCBI taxonomy): Eukaryota > Metazoa > Chordata > Aves > Passeriformes > Corvidae > Corvus > Corvus kubaryi. Next base: position 2,182,083 of record NW_024581076.1, read on the forward strand.
CAGTTTATCATGAAGCAAAAAATTCAAGCAACGATTGCATAAAATAACAACACAGGCAATACCTGATTGTAAGAGCAACTCATATTTCAGACAAAACTAATGGAAACAAAAGACAGGATTAATTTGGCAGAAATTTTTTAACCCCTTGGAAATTTTTTGACAACACAAGAGCATTAAAACAAAAGCATATATTTTTAAAGCAATTATCATCTGCTGAGTAGCTACATAAAAGGAACTAGTGTTGTGCCTCTGTATTTTTTTTTTTACAAAAGTAAAATCTACTTATTTCACAGTATTACAGAAAAGATACAGCATAACATGAAAATTACTTTCTTTTTGCCCTTTTAGTTTGTTTTTCACCATAAAGTCTTTACTAAAGTGAGTCTTTAAATTTTAAATTTGATTGTATGAGATAAAATGTCTGAATTCCTCCCAAGATGTTGACTTGATACGGTTTAAGATCTTCTGCCCAACTTTTACTGAAAAAAAGCCACCCCATGGCTTCCTGCAGTGAAATCTGACAGCTTTAATGATCAAGGTTAAGTATAAAAGATGCGTTGCAGTCAAGATAACAGGCCTATACCTAAAGCTTACTTCAGAAAGTTAATTATTTGTGACCAAAAGGTGGTATGTAAATGCCTCTGATGCAGTATAGCTATTTGTTGTTTTCATCCACACCACTCAGCCCTGGGAACTGTTCCTGACTGGAATCACAAAAAACAACTGTTTTTTTGTTTTTATAGCTATAGTTAGATTATGAACCCTGTTTTAACCAGAATGAAGCAACACTTATCCAAACAAGTAACAATCTTTTGAAGTAAAGAAATCCACTGAACCGTATTAAAAAAATCTCTAATTCCAAATCATAGCCCTGTTTGAAATTTAAGCACATGGGTTTTTTTCAGAGGTAGCAGCAGCAATCTGACAGGTGGAAACAAAAAATAGAGATATTGTAGTTTGTGATAGAGTACGAGAAAGGAAGGGAAACTCCTGTGCTCAGGCATTGTGTACTTTCCACCTGGGAGTAAACTGTGAATAGCATTCAGTTTTGGCATTGCCAGGTTCAGCTGCTCCTGTTCTATGCTTATATGTAATAGCATTTCCCACTGATTCAAATATTAGCTAAGAAAGAACAAGAAACTTCTAAATAATAGAAAAGGTTTAGATAATTGGTGATTTAGCTGATAAACTAGTGCATAATGATCCTGCCTAGTCTCAAAAATATAGCATGGATGTTTGTTACCTAGTTAATAAATCTCGTTTTAGTAACTATGCTTATTCTAAAATTATTATGTCATAAATTTGTAAGCCAGTGCTTTTTCCAGTGCTCATTTTAGACATTCCAAGAGTTGGATGGGAGGGGCCTGTGTAAATCCCTATTGCACAACTGACAAATTCGGTACATAATACGTGTCAAAGCCCAGTTTGTGGCTTTAATGCAGTGCTAAGTGAGTATTCAGTGAGTGAAGCTGTCTTTGAATTCACCCCAAGACAGTCTTGTAGAGTACTCTTCTCATATTTGGTATGAAAGCAAACAGAGACCTGTTCTAAACTGCATCCATCACAGGTGTCCCCAGGCTACAGCAAAGGCTGGCAAGGACTCAAGATTTAGTAAGAAATCCTTTTGACATTATCCACCCAGTTTATTTCAGAAGTGCCACCACCATTAGCAGCAAGGAGTGTGTGTGGTGTCATTGGAGCTTATGATATGCTCTGCGACATCAGAGAGAGACACAGAAATTATGTTGCTTGCATTTAATACCGGCACTATACACTAGTAAGGCATGGCAAAATAACTGGTCTGTGTAAAGCACTGGAGCATCTGTTTTGCAATCCATTGTGTCAGAAGGTCACTGTCTCTTTCCTAAACTGTGTATTTCAGGGCCACGTAGAAAATCTCAAGCAGAAATACCAGGTAACTGAAAGGTTCTCCTCTCCTTTAAAGAAGCTGGCACTTTGGCTGATAGGCACAGTCAAAACTGTGGTTTTTCCTATCAGTCACTGAGTCATGCAAATACGAAGAAATAAAGTCAGGACTTGTAAAGTTTATTCTTGCCTCTAATAGGCAATAGATGTTAATTGATTTTTTTCTGGACTATTGGGAAAACTCCCAGTCTGTAATGATTAAAAAGCTATTACAAACAGAAAAACCTGAGAAACCTTACTTGACATTTTTTCCAGACTCAAAATTTTACTACACAACAAATACCAGTGTTACAAAATTATTGACATGAAGGGAAATTATTGAAGATGCATTCAACAGAAATCTGTTCAGCACAAAATTTCTATATCTTTTATCCTGGTTATTCTGGACCTCAGAAGAGATGAATGAAAGTCTTTATGGATAGGTGACTAAGAAAAATAAATACATTTTTAAAATAATACAGTTTATGTGGCTTTTGCAATTTTATTTCCCAAATACACATGGCTTCCCTATTGCCAGTGATGACTTCATCTAGAATTCTGTGATTTTTAAAGGAATATTTGCCTTGCATAGTAACAAAGAAACAGTGGCTATTTCCAAAAATATAAGTGTCTGACAGACACTATTTACAGAGGTTGAACAGGATTCTTCTTACTCAGATCACAATAACTGAGGAATAACTGTCCCTGGAACTAGCTGAGTTTCATGAAGTTAAGAATGTGAAGGAGACAGAGAGAAACCAGCCATACCTAGGCAAAGAATTTTTTTGCATGTTGAATTAATAAACCTTTTCATATGCTTTTTTGGTGATTCCCAGAAATAATAAATTGTGGATGATGTTTGCTTCGACTGCTGCTATAAACTGTTTCTTTCCTGTTTCCTAGAGGAACTGGAAGATATATATATGTGCCAAGTGAAAACTGAACATATGTAACACTAAGAAAAACCACAGTGCTTCCTTGCTTGCAGATTTCTTCTAAAATTTCAAAAAGAAGTTTCAAATAACATCTGCGGTGATAAAAATAACAAAGAATGCAATTTCAGGAAAAAAGTTTCTTTTGATCTGAATAAAATAGCACACAGACTGTAGACTTTTGTACAAACTGCTGTATTCCTGATATATTCAAAGAAAGATAGACCACTGTGCAGGATTTATTATATTAGGACTCAATATTGATTTTTTTGTCTAATAGAGCCAAAAATATTTTCTTATATGTAAAAGTATTGACACAGTAAAACTGGGAAAAGCAGTGTTAATTGGAAATATTGGCATATATACTTGCTGATAAATTGACCAGTGATCACTTTACCTAACAGTTCTAATAGAGTGGTTGTTTCTTGCTTCTCAGAAGAAAATTAGGTGACCAGAAGGAAAGTCAAAAGGCATACCAAACATGAACTTCTCCATTTTTCTTACCTTCTTATTTTGTACATGTTGAAGCTGAAAAAGCAAGGAAACCAAATTAAATTTGATGCAGCACTTTGTGGTGAGTTGTCCCTGGTTGGATCACAGGTGCCCACCAATGCTGCTCTATCCCCTACTCCTCAGCTCGGCAAAGGAGAGAAAATATAGTGGAAAGCTCATGGGTTGAGATTAGGAGAGGGAGAGATCACTCCCCAATTACCTTCATCGACAAAACAGACTCGCCTTGGGGAAATTAGTTTAATTTATTACCAATTAAATCAGAGAAGAGGAATGAGAAATAAAAAAAAAATCTTAAAAACACCTTCCCTCATCCCTCCCTTCTTCCTGGGCTCAACCACACTTTTTGTTTCTCTACATCCTCCCCCACAGAAGCACAGGGGCATAGGAAATGGGGGCTGTAGCCAGTTCATCACATGCTGTCTCTGCTGTTCCTCCCTGCTCTCAAGCAGGACTCCTCACACCCTTTCCCTTCTCTAGTGGGTCCCTCCCATGTGAGACAGGCCTCTGAACTTCTCCAACATTGAGTCCTTTCCAGGGGCTGCAGTTCTTCACAAACTGCTCCAGAGTGGTCGCTTCCATGGGGTGCAGTCCTTCAGGAACAGGCTGCTCCGGCATGGGCTCTCCACAGGGTCAAAAGTCCTGCAGCAAACCTGCTCTGTTGTGGACCCCTCTCTCCACAGGGCCACAGGTCCTACTAGGAGCCTGTTCTAGTGCAGGTTTCCCATGGGGTCACAACCTCATTCAGGCATGCACCTGTTCAGTGTGGGAGCTTCCACAGGCTGCAGGTGGATCTCTGCTCCACCACGGACCTCCATGGGCTGCAGGGGCACAGCTGCCTCACCATGGGCTGCACCAGGGGCTGCAGGGGAATCTCTGCTTTAGTGCCTGGAGCACCTCCTGCCGCTCCTTCCGCACTGAAGTTGCTGTCTTCAGAGTTGATCCTCTCAAATAATCTCACTTCTCTCTCTGGCAGCTTTTGCTCTGAAGCGGATTTTCCCCCTCTCTTCAAATCTTTTATCTCAGACATGCTAACGCCATCGCTGATGAGTTTGGTCTTGTCCAGCAGCAGGTCTGTCTTGGAGCCAGTTGGCATTGACTCCATGGGACATGGGGGAAGCTTCTGGCAGTTTCTCACAGAAGCCACCCTTGTAGCCCTGCCACTACCAAAACCCTGCCACGCAAACCCAAAACATGCTTGAGCAGTCCTTTGTTGTAACCATGCTGGTTTAAGCAGATACCTAGATAAATATTTATTTTAAAATTAAGTAATATTTTTACTACATAGAATCATAGAATCATGGAATGGTTTGGTTTAGAAGAGACCTTGAAGATCACCTAGTTCCAACCCCCTTGCCACGGGTAGGGATACCTTCCACTAGACAGCTTGCTCAAAGCCTCATCCAACCTGGCCTTGAAGACTTTTCCCTAACATTCCTTTTATCACTGACAAACATACAGAAGCTTTTCTTGTTGCCCTTGACATGTCTGGCCAGATGTAATTCTATAAAGGTTTTAACTTTCTTAAACTGATCCAAGAAAAACCATTTGGAGATGCACTTGAGACAGCTATCAAAATTTATTTATGAAATTAAGAGTGAAGGGCCATTATAGACTGAGGTTATAGCTTTGTAGGTTAAATAGCTCTATGAACATTACGTAGAAGGTCATCTTGCCACAGATGGCAATTGGACTGTGAAATGATGGAACATTTAAAAAAAAATTGAAGTGTCCTGAGTGGTATTAATGGAAGTTTAACTGTCCAAGCAAAGAGTGGAAAATAAAAATGAGAGGAAATAAGTCTGAGGCTATGTTTGCGGATGTGGCACACAATTGATTTTTAACTGAATATGTGCATCAGCTTAAAGGGAAGGAAATAATAATGGCTCTGGCATTAAATAATATTGTCAAAGACATACAGTTAAATAAGCTTGTACTGAAAATGGATAAAGGCAGAGAAATCCAAGAGAAGAATATTTGTTACTAAGTCTTGTAACTAGAAAGGTAAGAAAATCATCACAGTTTTATAAAAAAATGGCAAAAATTCATTATCTGTATGCATAAATGTCAAGTGTTGGCAGAGAAACTCTAGAGACAAATGGGGGGGGGGGATGAACATTAGTGATACTTATCCCAAAATGCCTTTTTACAAAAAGGTCTGCAGAGCAGAAAACTTTCTAAAAAGCCCAGATGCTCTAGTGTACTTGGGAAGTAATGGATTTGTGGGGACAAAGATCCTGTTTTTGAGATTAGTGGCTCAGCCTTCGCAAGTCTCCAAGTTTATCACTATCTTCCTAAGGTAACAAAAAGGAGAGTTCCCTTACTGCCAACACCTTAGTTGCCCTTTGAGCGGGGGAATTAACAATGACCAGTCACTGTAGTAATTTACATTGAGTTATTTGTTTATTCACTGTCTTGTATGTGTTAGTATGATTTATTTTGTTCTATTAAGAAAGGGGTGTCTGTGGAGAGGAAGGCAGTCTGCTACCAGGATCAAATGAAACCCAACTCCTTCCTGAAAACATTTGGAAATTCGTAAGTTGCTTCAGGGACTTCTCGAGTGGAAGGTGAGATGTGAAGGAAGAAGAATAGAGCACAGTGAAAATTCAGAGCGAGCACAGAGATGGTCTAGGCAGTCGAAGGGTGACCCTAGAGGGGCAGATGTATACCAAAGTCTTACTGAGGAAGAAATAAGAAAGAATTGTAGGAATCTAGATGAGTCCAATGGGAATATTTGCTTATCCACCCTTTTATTATTGTGTCACTCTGTTGATCTCAGTTTTTCTATTCAGGAACTTGCACTCCAGTTGTGTCACCATTACTCAATGGTAATGTGCAGACAAACCTCAACATTTGTGCAACTGAAATTCATATTGTAGAGCTCCTCATGGCATTTTAGAATGAGATTCTAAAGAATATGGCATGTGAACTGAGCTACTGAGGTTGCCTCAGAGGATTTTATTTGTGTCCACACATCAACGTTTCCAAAATATTATTTGTCTAAAATATATGAAACAAAAGTTTGTGGAGAGAATCTGGCCATGAGTCAACCAGAAGCTGAAAGTCCATTCTTGGTCTGCCTGTAATTCCTGACTCTATAAAGATAACATAGTATTTCTGTTTCTCTTCCAAAACTCTGCTCTAGTTGACCATGGCAGATTATCTTATTTGTTGAAAATTAACTCCCAGATGCAATGGACTACCTTACAAACAGCCTGGATTCATGCCTCTATATTAATCATTAATGTTCCTTAGAAGAGTTCAGAACCATCTTGGTAAAGGATCAAAAAAAAAAATTTTTTTTTTTTTGCTTCTACAGAAAGATCTTATTCATTCTTCTCTCTTACCACTTGGAACAATTGCACCAAGTAATTTTTCCATTAAGTCCTAGATAATCAAATTAGGAATGAAATTAGGTATACCTTAGTCCAAATTGATTCATAAAACCTTGAGGACCAATGTCAGCTTAGATGGCCTGTGACATCTATGACACAGATAAACATTTCCCTTTAATGCCAGATAACCACAGTGGTGGTGAAAGCAGTCCAAACACAGTCATGTAGCTTTAAAATTATTCCAGGAATATACCTTCCTAACCAAAGCTAGTCAGAGTTCACAAGGGCTAAGATTTTCATGCAGACATATAGATTAAGGCTGAGACTTACAGAAAAAATACAGAACAAAATGTAAATAAATATTTATTTATTTAAGATTTTTTTCAATTTAGTTGAAGACATGAAATCTGAAGAAGGTTTGTGTAACTATCCGAGATTCTATAGCTCACCTATTTCTGCTATAACATTTGCTTGCTTAAAGTTCTGCTGCTGTAGATATCCAAGAATCAGTCAACTTATTTCCTACAAAGCTCATTCACAAACATCTCAGGTCTTAAGCCCTTTGATGGATGCAGTATTTGTTATGAGCCCTTTAAATAAAGGTCTTTGATTAGTTTTATATGCCTGCCTCCTACGGGACTAACTAAGTTCACTATCTGATACAGCATCACCATAATTTTTATTTAAAAATACCAGAAAAGGAGGAGGCATGGACTTTTCACATAAAATCCAAACACAAAATCTTTAAATTACAAAGTAAGAGACTTGAGACTTCAGTTTTTTCTTAGCCCAAACGGTAAAATATCTTCTGGAAGTTTACTACTCCTAGGCATAGGCACCTGCTTCATCTTTTCTTCAATCTGAACCGCTGTATGAGAGACAACAGAAGAGCCTGGAGGACAAAAGGAGGACAAACAGCTGGAAACTTGACTCGCTAGCTAAGTGGCTAAGAGAGCCAGCCAGCAGACAGCAGACCAAAACATTGGTCTCAACAGCAGCTCTTTTTTACCCAGTAATCTAATATAAAAAGAATCCAGGGAAGGGATGCCAGACCTCAGGTTGACTCCTATCAGATGCAAACTCTATTTAATAGAGTCAGGAACTATATGAGTAGACAGACAGCTCATATGGGTTTTGGTGTTTCATTTTCATGTGCTTCTTTGTCTGCTTAAAGAGACACATAAGCAATAGAGAAAACCACAGTCAGAAGGCAGCACTGACAAAAACTGCATATTAAAATGAGTTTCTACAGTCTGCAGCAAAACTGAATAGCGAATTTCCCCCTTTCCAATCTTGTATAGTAGTAGTCAAATAAGAAGATGCATGCATTGATAGAAGACTTTTAAAATCCCACAGAAGAGATAATTCAAATTGAGAGTGTTGCATTAAGTTGACTGAATGCAAACTAGCATCACTATATGATACTGATCTGTGTCAGTTCTCACTGTCTTTGCCAAAATTTCACAGAAAATGTGGAACTAATAATTTGCTTTGAATAATACAAAGCTTGGGTTTTCTGCTTCTTTATGATTACTGCCTAGGTAGTTGATATGTCCTGCTTAGATGTAAGACTCATATGGTTGCAGCCTAAGGTCCTGGCTCAATCACATCAGTTTGAAAAGGATTACTGTCCAGAGTAAGGCAAGAGAATTTTGGCCTTCGTAATGTAGCCATGTTAACTGGATGCAAGTAACACAGGGAGATGATTATTGGTGGGGTCTTGACAGGAGACCTGCATGAATTGACAAAATGTTCATTTTTAATATGCATTTCTTCAATTTGGAGAAACCTTGTTTACAAGTAATGTAAGCTGTGGCATTCAGGATTTTGGAATTATTGATGGATGTTTTTCTCCATGCTGGATACTTGGAGGTAAGAAAAATAGCCTGTGGTAGAATAGATAATCTGTTCTGCATTATCTGGGCAAAGGAGGTTTGAGATAGTGTCACTGGCAAAATGGAAGCTTCAGACAAGGTTAATCAGGGATAACCTTCTGTTGAGTCACAACATTCAGAAAGGACACCCTTGTTGTCTAATGTGCTTCTCAGAGAGGAGTCTAGGAGCAGCTAGATCCAGTTCCAGACTTGGTCAACAGTTTACGTCTAGAGGATTATATAGGTGTAGACGAGGCACTATATGACTTTGTCCTGCAGGATTAAGGAGGGGAAACCAAACATATTCATATGAATCAAATAGAGTATTTCTTTAAATTGATGATGGCAATGATAACAGAATAAAATACTTTAATTGGAATTACTTACTACACAGTATAGATAGTTATAACCACTAATACAGTGCACTATTTATTAAATCAATAATTTCAAAGCTAGTTTAGTAGTTACTAAGTAGAGATTGATGTTCTTCATCCCTAGAAACAACTGTGGGCAAGTATCTTTCTCTAAGCCTCGAGGATTAACCTCGAGTGGTGTCTCCCACTCATGGGAGGACTGTCCCCACACACTCCAAGGAGCGAGTTAGAAGTTCCCAGCGCTAAAAAGTCGGACTGGGTTTTTATAGTATAAAGTGATTGACTGACAGCTGTGTCAGCTCAGCAGCCTTTAGATCATTTAGCAGTAAATGATCTTAATTCCTTTATCAGCAACTTTGTCTGCCTCACACTCCCCAGTGCCAGATTCTTTCAGGAAACATTGTTCTTCATATCCTCAGAAGGTTTAACTTTGGGATTAATGGGTCAACCTGGTCTCAGCATTCTTCAACACCAAAAGCAACATAACCCACCTTCTCCAACCAGCACTGATAAATTTTGCAAAGAGTGTCAAATTTGAGATGTTTTACCCTCACTTAGGCAGAGCATCTTTCTACAAATAGCTCCATAAAAAGAAAAAATTTTATTATGGGGTATAAGAATATACTCAAACCTGTGAGTTTATCAGTGCTATCAAGCATCAGTAAAACAAAAAATCAAACTGGATCCATGCATGCCCATGCTCTCTAGACTAGATTGGCTTTGGAAATAGGCATGACTGATCATCTGACATCAAGCATTGTGAGGATCAACCCTGCAAGGATTGATATTGGCTGTCCTCTTCATCCATGGTATAGCTAAACTGTAATACAGACAAAGTAATAGTGGACATCCTGGAGTTAATGAATGTTATTGAGGGGAGGATGAGATATACAAGTCCATTAAGTCCTTCTTCCTATAACTATATTCATTCTGCACATTCTAGTGTTCTTTATTCTTTCATCCTACATCTCCAGTTTGCATTTCACATCCCCTATTTTCACATTACATTTCCATTTTTCTTTATGTCTCTGCCTCCACATTCCAGATCCCATACTGCCACATGCCCTATGACACTCTTACCACGTCCCATCCCTTCTCTTGCTTTCTCTTTCTTCTTCCTTGGAAGCAATTTTAACAAGGTCAGAACTCTGACAGATCTATTTTTCTACTTCTAACCTGCAAGTTTTGCTGTTCTGTTCCAGGGACGTAGGTTAACTCATACCCTGGGCCAGATCTAGGCTGCTGATTGGCCAGATCCACTCTGTAGTCAGGTTGCATGAGTAGAACTTGGCTAAATGAGCAGAACAAAATGATTAGGTTTGTCACCCCAGGAATTGTAATTTCTACTTCTGCCTTTCACTGCAGCACTAAAGATTCAGCCCAGCTCTCGTGATATTCAAGCTAACATAAATTGCAGGTATTATGGAATTCAAGGTAGCATTCTGGGGTGTGTTGGGGAGCCAGATTAAGGGCAGTCTTGAACAAAACTTTTAGTTGAAACTGCAGAAAAGACAGAATTTGAAAAAGAACAAATAGATGGTGGAAAGAAAAGAAGTTACAAGTAAACAAGGAAATTAATCACAGGTAACCACACCTTATTCATACAAAGATGCTGGGGTATTTTTTGGACTGTAAATAATCCCCATGCCTTCAAAGGTACTTCTGTGTCATCATAAAATTAAATATTCCATTTCATAATGATATTTCAAATATCTTGGCTGAGATTTCTAAATCCAGTGTCCATAAGACACATTGAAATAAATGAAGACTGTTAGCAGAATTGAGATACTTATTCTTGTCCTTTATCCTGTGGCATGTAAGAATGTTAAGAGTTAATTAAATAAGAACCAGAGCAGTCCCTGACAGATTTTGGAGTGTTAAACTAAGCCTGAATGGTGTTCAAGGTCATTAGTTCTAATGAGATCACCAACCCAATGCCCTCTGAAGAACTTCTTTTCTGGTTAGCAATTGTTTTACGTGTAATCTGTACTGATAACCACTGTACATGCAATAAGCAATTTATTTCTTTCATTAAGTATGCCTTTCATGATGGCAATAATATGGTCCAACAAGCCCTTTTCAACTGATTTTTTTTCTCTAAGTCAGGTGGGTCAAGTATTTCTGCCATTTTCTTGATGTTTCTCTCTACAATGCCCACATACAAGGTTGTTTTCTGAAAATGTGTTACTTAACGTTGTGCTCTTCTGAGGGCCAAGTAACCATGGTGGAACTTGGAATTAGTAGGATTACTATTACTGACTTAATTTAATTCTGGCTAGAAAGTCTTTTTCTCCTTCAGGTCTGGGGAGAGGAAACAGTATGGAAGTAGTAGAGCAGAAGTAACAGATGACATTAGTTGCATGGAAAGGTTTCTGTTCCTCAGGAAATAGCTGCCTCAGGTTGTTCCCAGAGTTCTTACTACACTGGTATCTATTATTTTAGTCCTAACCTGTGAAATAGTCTTCAACACTAAACTGCCTAATGGGAATATCTGTGGCTCTTTTCTGTCCTTGGTTGTTCCTACACAATGTAAAGCACATTCTCAGCAGAAATCCCACTGGGGCATGGAGTATTGTACATATAATTGTTAAATATTGCAATTACCCTGCAGCCATTGGTACCTTATCTAAATATTCGCTACTATTCAGTCAAGCATATTTTCCTCATAAACAGGTTTGTCTATGGGGAAAGAATTATAACTAAATTAAATAAAGATGAGCATAGGTGAAATGTCTATGTAAACAGTAATGTACTGGCACAAAAAGTAATTATTCAATCAAATCGAACAAACATTAATATTTTTAATCCAGTAATTTTTATCCTCACAGGGACTGGAGTTTTTCTTCCAGCCAAAAGGCCACAAATTCAATTTTGGCTGATAATACTAAAAATTCCTGCTCATGTCACAGAACGTTCATGTCACCATTTGAAATACAGGCACAATAACCCTTTTCTCATCGTGATATACAATTAAGCCCCTTTATACATCTATATCCAATGGATTTCCAACAGGCTTTATTGCAGAAATTCCTTTCTTAAAGGAGCAGAGGGCTTAAAGAAAAACAAAACAAACAAACAGAAACAAAAAAAACAAACAAAAGCAAAAAACAACCAACCAAACAAAAAATACAACAGAAACCAACAACAACAAAACCAACCAGCCAAACCAAAAAAAAAAAAACAAAAACCCAAAAAACAAACAAACAAACCAACCAACCTGTCAGTAGGCTTATTTTGGAATACCCTATGTCTTGAGAGCTGAAAGGTAAAAAGACACTTTCAATACAGTTTGTACAGGCACATTCTGGATGTGGAGATCTGTACAGGTTATAAGTAAATGCCAAATAAATTCAGGAAATTATCTAATGACAAGCTCTGAACACACCACCCTAAATCACTATTTTCTAACTGCATTAACCCAATTTGAACTATCCCCCACAGCTTGGTTATAGCTTCAATTAAATTTTTATTTGAAAAACTATAGTTTAGTTACAACCCTTTGGCCCACAAGAGTCAAACTGACATCTGCAGCCCTATGAATCAGCATAGAAACCTGACTGCAGATCTTGCAGATAGCTCTATGAAAGATAATCAGTTGTTACTCAATTCAAAATGAACAATGGAATTTCATAAATATTTAAGCTGGGCTTTTTAAAGTTAGGGAACTAGCACTAAGTGTTAAACATGTACATTAAAAACCCATATTGCTTTCCCATGGCTCAAGGCATCCATTACCACTAATACAAATACCCAGAAGATGTGAATATAGGCTGCTTTCACTAAGACATTATACTTTGAACATTGATACTAGAAAATGTTTCAGCCAGAAGTAAAATAAATAAATAAAATCAGAGCAGTTTGCTAAATCATCAGATGTTAACATAGTAACTTGCCTGGGGCATATACGTAATCAACCAATTAAAAGAACATCGTGATGCAAGCTAGCAAGCTATCAAACTCAGTGCTAATGGTGGGGAAAATCATATGTCCCATGTTATCTGAGAAAAAGGGGAAACTCTGTGAAATTAGTGCTTGAACAGAGAGCAATGGGGTGAGTAAATTATGTTCTAACTGATGTTGGAGGGAAAAAAATGAAGGGTTTGGGGTTTTTTGTTGTTAGATTGTTATTTTAATTTGAATAAGCTTTGCTTCAGTGGTCTTTTCCTAACTGAAGATCTACAGCTAACCTTGCTAGCACCAGCAATGATACCCTACAAACTGGTTAATTAAGGCTGTATCTAGAGAAATGCAGTTACAGATTCTTTCCTAGTATCAGTTAGTTATGACAGAAAATTCTGCTTGTCAGGAAGCACTGGAATATAAACCAAGTGTTTAGAAACAGAAAGCCAAAAAACTCCCAAGGTCTTCGAAAAATAGCCTCAAAAATGGCATAAGTAGCTCACTAGCTGAATTTCAAGCAACACTTAAATCCTGAGTTTTTCCCATGTCTAAAAGACTTAATCTATCAACTGTGATGAAGCATCACTCTGTGGTCTTATTTAATCTCGAATCTAAAGGTGCTTAGGTTGATTCCACAGCTCCCTTCTCAGAAAGAAAACTGCTGTTTTCTTCAGCCCTATTAAATATGCTAACTGTTCTAGAAGCTTTATAGACCTCTGTCAAAGTCATTCAATCATGACAAAATGATTGATAAACTGGGGAGCAGAACTCAGAAGACACAAATGAGAAGTGGCCCACTATAGACACCGCCACCATCGAGTGGGAATAGGCTTTTATTAATAAGAATGTTTCTTCACTTCTATATCTATATTTGAAAATTGTCTGCATTTGGCCAGACAGTGCCGTAATCTCTAGGGGGCTGAGTTGAACAGAAAAACACATACAGAGAGGCTTTGTGCAAAGGCCTAATGGCCCTAAATTGCTTTGCAAGTAATCCAGCCTTCACAGTTCCCGTGTTTCCCGTGTTCTCTGAGATGTCTCCCATGCCATGACATCACCTCTCTGGCTAGCTCTGCTTGATATGTCTGGCAATGTATTTAAATGTGAGTTATTGAAATGGAAGTAGCAGTCAAATAAAAGCCTGAAATCTTGATCCCCCAACTACTAAAATAAACTGACTGCTCTAGAAAAAGTGTAAGATGATGTTAATTAAATGCAACGTCATAGGGCATTTATTAGCCAAACACGTCCTTTTCTTTGCACTAGAACTCCTGTTAATAAGCAGATGAAAAAAGGAAAAAATGAAACTGTGCTTACCTGTACTGACTCTGACAGGGGCCCTTGAGCTTTCAAAAATAGCTGCAACTGGTGGAGCTGATTTTGCTGCCTGGTTATTTCCTCCTTCTCAAAGGAAGAGCGTGAGAGAAAAACTGCTCAGAAAACCAGAACCCAGAACTGTCCATATGGCTGTGCTTCACAACACAGTGGCAGGAAAAAACTGCCCTTCAACACACGAGCCTAAAGACCATAAAATGGATATTGCAGGAGTATTACTGGAGAGTGAGGTAGAAAACCACAAGGATTCTCTTACCAATTTTGTATAACAGGAAACCAAAGTTTCCTTTTTTCATGACTGACATCTTGGTGACATCACTGAGGAAAAAGGAGAGTGTTTATGCAACTGTTACGCAAAAACATAAGACTTCCAAACTATTTTATTTTTCAACATAGGTACAAATTGCTATAGGAAGAAATTTTGTACAACGTTTAAGGAATGAAGAAATGTTGGAACATGTGTCGTTAATAATATGAAAATAGCTACAGTTAGGAAATATTTTGTTCTGAGATAGCACTCAAATACAATTTTTACCTTTAAGCAAAATTATGAAAAACATATGTCACAAGGTGATCAAAAGAGTGAATGTTTCTCATAGAATTAAAAGATTTACTTGGTTGTTCAGTTTTTAATTGGAAAAGAGATACCCATATGTTCCAAACAATTTCCTTTAAAAAGAAAAAAGAATTAGAGGAATGTGGAAAACAGCTTCTTTGGTAATTTTTAGATCCTTTGTTGACATTTAGAAGAAATAGAGTTGGTTTTATGCAACATTTTAAGTTTAAATAATTAAGGATTGTATTTAAAAAATGTTATCTTCTCTAGCATGATCTGTGTGATACCTGCTCATCAACTCTTCCTTTTAGTCCATTATGTAGAATATAGGGTAGAAAATGGAGAGACACAGTAAAACACTGAGGGTGCTGCTGGGACAGACATTCTGATGTGTTTGTGCACTCCTGGGAAAAGTAATAAGGAAGTAAAAAGCAGGTTGGTTCTGCATAAATCCTAAAATGCAATGTTTTCTAAAACAGCTCATGATCTGTGTACAGAAAATTATTAATAAAATCAGAAAATCTTTCAAAAGGTGCCAAAGAAGCTGCTTCCTTGCTATCAGCACAAAGGTGCTGTAGACAGAGAGAAGTGCTTCATCCTGGCTGTTATGCACTGCTTGGCAAGGCAACTGACAAGTTATTAATTCAAAAGTAGATATTCGGAGTTGGACCAGAGTTTGACTAAATCTTCCTAGGGAATGACAGATAATTCCTGCTGAAAATATATTACAGACTACTTTATATAATGACTTCTTCTGGGTTAAAACCCGTGCCATGGCTATTGTAAGTGACAAAGTATTCAACTCTTCATAAGAAAGTCAATAGCTCAACAGGGTCTATGCAGGAGTTGATAAACATTTTGTGGATTCCAGCCCCTCATAACACTGTTTTAGTAGCAGTTTTAACTTGTTCACCAATTGGGAGAAGTAGGCAATATGAGCTCTGCTCTTACATCATGTGCAGACAGTTGTAGAAAGACACTGAGAAGCTTATTATTTGCAAATTTCATTAAAACCTGTATCAAAAGTGCTGATATACAACTCTTATTTTCATAGCCTTGGGAAAATTCAGTGATGTACACAAATGGAAAACTGATTTTGACGGGGAATTTCACAAGTTTACCATACAACATGAATACTGGATGCAGTCCCATCGTTGTAAAATTGCTATAACTTTGTGAACAGAACTGGGGGAAGCATGAAGCTTCGTTTTTGCAGGTTTTGGGGGTTTATTTATTTGCTTAGCTATCTGTTTTATTTATTTTTTGCCTTTATATTGTCCCAGAAGTTTATTTGGTTTTTTTGTGGAAGCATTACACCTTGTCCATAAATACCAGCACAATTTGAGCAATTACCCACAGCTGCTGCAATCACTTAAAAATGTTCAGTAAATGTCATCACTTTGTTGGAAATTCCAATACTTCAGAATTTGTAGATGCTGTAGAGCAGAATATAAAGCAAAAGCTTCAACTCAACTATGAAACAAGGAAATATGTTCATGTTCACTAAAATTTTCGTTCAGTTTGAATCATTTGCTTATATTAAATACTTTATTGTATATAGTAATATCATAGAAAACATTAAATACACTTACATATATGGTTGTTTTTATCCAACCTATAAATTAACACATTAATTTTGAAGAAAGGTATTTATAAGCAGAAAAACCCGTTATGTTGGAAAACACTGAGCTAGTTATTGAGGATTGTAATTGCCATCCCACTTTAAAGAAAAAAGAAAATTCTCCTTAAATCAAAAAGGATCATACTTTTTGTGCTCATTTGTCCAACACATTGAGAATAACCCACTAATCTTTGAAAACTATTAATGTAAACAGAAAACTTGCCATCATGCCACAAGCTGGAGACACTCCCCGACATAAGAACTTCTGTAAGTAAAACACATGTGGACTGAACCAACGAACAATTAAAAAGAATATTTAACCAGAGGAACCTGTTGATCACTTAGTATGCTATTTAATTTGCACAAAAATGGCATATTTTAGAACAAGGATGCTGAAAATGGTTTTTACTAAATCATTTCTTTTAATAGCTGTTTAGCAGGAAGGTATATAGTTTTACCAATTTTAGAATTGTTTTAGCCACTAGCAGAAAGATGATAATATTGAAAGTTAATTTGGGACTCTGGATATATTATTTGCTACTCTAATTACTTGCTTTAGTGAGCAAAGCAGCCTGAGGAAAATAAGCTGGAATAGCATCACATCAGGAGACTGAAATGATAGAAGCTCCAGGCTAAGTGATCTGAGGTGTTGCCACTTGCAGAAAGACTTTGTATTTTAGGACTTTTGCTTAAAGTGTATTTTCTCTTCTAAAGATTTTTTTATACCAAAGCCTGTTTGATTTCATTACATCATTTTCAATAATTTCCTAGGAAGTAAGACTTTTTTCCATCTCTTTGGCCTCCCTTCTCACCCAGTGATTCAGATTTGAAGAGGTACTAAGAAAAAAGGAAAATTCCCTTCGAAAATATAATTTGAAATGCTTTAACAACTTCTTTGCCCCAGATTGAATATTGTGTTGTGCCACTGATAAGAAGGAGGAAGGGTGGCACCAATTAAATGGAGCCCGTTGTTATTCTGTAGCATCTCATTTTTGTGCAGTGATCTTCTAAGGAATTAGGCAGAGAGAGACTGTTAAGTATTAATGATGTTTTCTGAGGAAATAGAAGAATGCCCTTGTACATACTATGTCACTGTAATAAATAAAGGATCATGCAGAGCATTCTGTTTCCTGCTAATTCAAAATAGAAATACAAGCCATAATAGATGGGCCACTCTCTGTGGCTTCATTTTGATATGTAGTATGATATAAAGTGTTAATGTATCTGAAGTTTAATTTATTATTTGCTCCTAAAATCATGCTTTCAATATACACACTAAATTCAAAGTAGGTTTTGTGTTCTCCTTGTCTTCCAGTGCCTTGCTTAAACTATAGAATGGAATTTAATTAAATCCCCTACTTACTTCAATAAGAGAAGCCTTGTCAGTTTAATTGATTCTCGGTCAAAGTAGTATTGATTGGATAAAAGCAAATCCATTTCTTTCCCAACAATTAAAACATTTAAATAGGCTCTGTCTCCCTTCTGATGAAAGGACATGGAACCACTGGCATCTGTTCCTGTGGCTGATGTTGATCATTAGCAAATGAGTTAATGTACATTTATATTACAACTCATCTTGTTTTATTATAATATTCTACTACATTAAGGTCTCTAATATCTATCTATTAAAACCTAGAGAGAACTATAAAAGGTCCTTACTATATTCTAGTGTAAAAACTGCTTCAAATAAGTGGTTTTATTCCTGGATCTGAGTCTATACTGAGTGATTTTAGTTCTCATAGTGAATATGAAACTGTGAAGAGTGTTGAGCACTTCAGAGTTACTGCTTACTGAAACATTTAAAAAATTATCTAAATACTATCTTCCAGAAACCAGATCTAATTTACTTGCAGAGAAATATTTTAGCAGGTCTAAAGTCCAAAAAATCTTCTTTCCAAATCTTCCCTACAGTGCATCCCAGTGAAATAGGCATAGAAATTTCTACCTTTAACTTATCACTTCTATTTGAAGCTTACTATGTCTTTCTAAGTCTTCTTAAAATGCTAAAACTTCTAAGATTTCTGAGATCTCGGTTTCCTTAGCAGAATAAGATAAAAGTCGACAGAGTTTTACACCTAAGGTGTATGTAGGTCTCTATTCTGTCTCCAGCACTAGCCAATGTTCAGAAGTGCAATGTAAGAAATAGTACATGTAGAGTGATACTTCCACTGTAATATTTTCTCAGTGGTCTCTGATGTGGTCCTCCATGGGCTGCAGGGGCACAAGCTGCTTCCCCTTGGTCTTCTCCACAGGTTGCAGGGCCATCTCTGCTCTGCTGCCTGCAGCACCTCTTCCCCACCCTCCCTTGCTGTCTGCAGGGCTGTTTCTCTCATATTTTCCCACTCATGTCTCACAGCTGCTGAACAGCATTTTTTACCCTTTCTTAAATGAGTTATCACCATCGGTTTCATGGCGGGGTCATCTCTGATCAGGGGTGGGTCCATTGGAACCAGCTGTGTCTGACAGGAGCAACTCCTGGCATCTTCTTATGGAGGCCACCCCTGCAGCTCCCCCACTACCAAAACATTGCCATGTAAACCTAATGCACAGAAAAATAAATAGCACCTCTAGTTTTCTAAAATCCACACATATCTGCAATAACCTTTCAAGGTGGAGGCATTGGGACAGGGACACTTCTGAAAATACAACTAGTCCTGGGGCTTACTGTTTCTGGACGTGGAAAACAAAAAGAACTTATAACGAAGAACAAATCTATGCGAGAAGCTTGGTAAAGTTTGAATCTTGTTGGCAGCAGCATCAGACCAGAGACTGGAAGCTCTGCCAGACTGGAGCCTTTGTTTTCTATCAGCTATATATCTTTTAATTTGCTTCTACATCTGTCTGTAAAGAAGTCAGTTTTTACAACTATCACAGGCAGATAGTGGAGTGAGAAAATATCCTAATAAGAAATAAGAAGTATTTCAATAAATTCTCTCTCACAGCACTGAGAACTTGTGACATATTGTTTACCTGTTGAAATACACTGAAGTAAGTGTATTCAGAAATGCACCTTTTGCATGCAGATTCTATTGCAGGAAAAAAATAACCAAACTGAACGCCTCTGTTCTCATGGCATTGTTTGCTTTTATCTACGTTTATCCTCATTCATTCATGTGCAATCACAAGAAAGTGACTGGGAATGGGCATAGCTGTGTGTAGTTACATTTCTAGACATAAGTATTACATTGGCAATACTGTAGAAACTAATTCTAACTTTTTTGCTGCTGTTATTTGTTTGTTGTTTTGTATTGTGGATTTTTTTCCATTTAGTATTATCTTGGGAAGCTAAAGTAGCTATTCCTGTTTCTACTATGGTTATCTACCATATTGTTATTGCATAATAGCACAATCATAGTGTTTGTGTAAAATAATGCTACAAGTGATGTGGGAAAGCGTGGGATTATACTTTTAAGTTTACTGTGTATGGTCTCGTTACAATTGGCAGGGGTATAAAACATGTATTATACTTTGATAAAAGGAGTCAGCCACTTTTTTCAATGTTAACACTGGTGTGTGAAATGCCTAGGCTTTTAAAATTTGAAGCCTTTTCAGCTAGCAAATTATTTGCTCTCTCTAAGCAGGTACCTCATCCTATTTGCCTGATTGGCATTGACCTTATATCTCCATTTAGAATCCCAGGAAAAAAGAAGGCTGAAGTGTAATGATTTTATTTGCTGTTTCTGATTTGCACAATACTCAAATGATTATGCAAAGCAAAAGAATAAAATTTCTTTGTTCAAATTTTTTTTATGACATAAAAGTTCTTCCTTTTAGTCAAAGTGTTGGTAAGAACTACAGCTTTTCAAATAATCCACAAATCCTGACTGCAATCAGTCAGTTGGAATCTTTCTCAGCAAAAGTGATGACATTTTCAGCAGCTTGGGTAAGATGGACTTTTGTTTTCCATTGCCCTGATGAGTTAGTACAGACAAGTCAGAGAAGGCAGTTACATGAAATTATTTCTTCTTAGAATAATTTTATTAATCACTCCTACATATTCATGAGTTTTCTATATTTTAGCTAGCATTTATGTAAATGAACAAAAGTTAAACAGGCCAAATAAATACTACATAGTAAGGTTTCCTAAATATTCAGGAAATCTCCTAATTAAATCTTTGCTTTGTTTTTATTTCTCTGGTGTTCTCAGCCTTCAGCTAGCTTTTTTAAATGCAGATATGTCCAGGTCCAGTAGGGAGCAATAAAAAGCCACTTTTCTCTGATAGGTAAGAATTAGACACAGTGCTAACAAGCATGGTGGGAGACAACTTCATGACTTTTACCTACAGATATATCTGCTAATTCTTCCCCATGTTCCTAGCAGCCTCTGTCTGTTTCTTTTCCTTTCAGGTATGAGTTGGCAGACCAGCAGGTTGCAATACTGTATATAGTCTTATAATTGCCATTTAACTTAGCGTTTAATAAGGTTTGAATACATCTAAAGTACTCATTGAGATTTGTGACTTTTTTTTTTAAAAGCACTGAGCAGGGGGGAAAAACTACCAAAAGCATTAATTATCAGTTAGATCTCTCCTTGCTACTTTGCCTGCAAATCATGCCTGCCTTTAAACCCCATTCTACCCCATAAAACCATTCTTCTCCATCCCAGAACCCTTGCTGAAGTGAACAGAATGGTGAAACCTCAAGGGAGCTCCTTCAAACCTTTCCCAGCCTTTAACCATTTGAAAAGTTTTTAGGGGGTGGGGGGGGGGGACGGGTTCTCTTTAGTATCTAATAGCTTTATCCTTCAGAACTTCTACTGTTGCTTTATGCCAAATGACCTGCAGAAATTAATTTTGCCAATGAAAAGTAACTTCTTTCTCCTCCAGCTCCTCTCTCCTCACCCCCAGCCCAGCAGTAATGTCTTCACAGCAGAAATATGCTTGTCTCTATTGTGACCATAAAGATAAGACAATTTTTATGAGGAGATACAGGTGGGACCATGATGACAATACTGTCACTAAAGTAGTAGAACTCTACCACTGACCTAAATAGAATCTTTTGGACACAATGAAGGCTTCATTCCAAATACCTGATCATTAAAAATGCTGATAGTACCAATGGTTATTTAAATCAAGGGAGAGCAACTTTATTTTCTATCTATGTTACTGCTCCCCTGAGAGTAGATTTCTTATTTTCCATGCAGTGTGAGGGGACTGGTGTGTATGGCTGTCTCCTGGGAGCATCTGTCCACCCATGTGCATGTGTTTACAACTGATGCTGCTTTCTGGGAACTCCAGGCACACAGCAGCCCATGGTGATGTGAGAGGAGGTAGCAGGCTGCATTTCCTCAGTTTTCTGTTAGTGTCAGATTAAAGACAAGGATAAAAGGTTACAGCATGTTCTTTCTTTTCTTACCTTTTAAAACTGTATTAACCTTCTTATGGCTGAAATAAAAGCTGAACTGTACCATTACCATCTGACCTGCCTTTTTAAAATTAGACCTGCTGACACCTCCTGAAAAATATCTAGAAGTCCTCTATCTACTCAGCTTACGTTGTATGGGATGTATTTGATTGCAGACACCTTCCTCAAAGGAATTACTAGTGGAAGATTTAATTTATCCTTTGTCTTTATTCTTTATGTTCTCTTTCTGTTGACATCATTTGGACTTCAGGTATACTTGGCTTCTGATGTGACTAGAACCAGTATGGGGATTTGGTCAATGATAAAGAAACCTTAACTGTCACCTTCAACTGTGTATTACGTGTTTGTCTTGTGTTACAAACTGTGCAAATCTAGAGCATGACTGCCCACACAGATGTGTCTACTGTTATTTGATACACTCAGGGTGGATATCCCAGATATCCACTGCAGACATCTGTGGGGCTGGCAGATCTGATGTAGAAGTTGCACCCAAATGCTTGCTGGGAGAGGTGTTTGAAGGCCTGGTGGGATTCTCTGGAGAGTCTCAGATGAAACCAGGTGCCCAAGGGTGAGCAGCAAAAATATTCTCAAGGCAACAGAGTGCTTAGATGATACACACTTGGCTGGCCAGTGCTGGCGCCTGTAGGCAGATGAGCTAAACCACTCTCATGTTCATGCTGGCTGGTATTAGGAACCTCGACATCTACTGAGCATGCAGATATCTACGTGTAAACACTTAAAGCTAGACCTGAATTCCATGGTCAGAGATGTAGAAAGCAGTATGTGTCAGCACAGTGGAGAAGTTTTAGGCACGGTAGGAAATCTCACAGCTGTAGATACTTCGGAGTACTGAACTGAAGCTGTAAATATCTAAGGCAAGAGCACTGCTCAAGGGTGCTGTCTTACAGTGAGATTCACCTAGGTAGGAGCAGCACAGTGAAAAGGCACCCCTCTCTCTCTGTAGACCCACAAACAAGTCCGATATTGCACCATAAGTGAATATGCAATTGTGTAGTGGGAATCAACTGAGGAAGATTTCTGATAGATGTGTGTGACAATAATAGAGAGAAGACTCTTGATCAGGCACAAGAAGTATGACACTGATTATGTGTATAATTATGATTAGATTTATTGCTAATACAGTATCTAAATATTGCCAATGTATCACAGCTCCCCCATGTCTTGAATACATTAATTATGTGAGCATTCAGACAGTTCTTCCTGCAAAATCCAGCCGGCATTCTTATCTTAGGATGAATTTCATTTCCTATCAGAGGTGTGGAGGCGTGGGGGCATGACTGACTTGACCAGACTATCTTTGTCAAAGTCACAATGCGTCTTCACTCCCACAGATGCTCATGGTCCATAGGACAACCAAGGTTCAGTTTTGGTCTTCAGTTCCTCAGGGTTGTGGTTTAACCCCAGCCAGCAACTAAACCCCACACAAATGCTCACTCACCCCTGCAGTGGAAGTCCAAAATCCAAAAGATAGCCTCATAGTAGATCTTATGAAGAAAGTTAACTCTATCCCAGCCAAAACCACCACAATCAGCAAAATTCTGTGATGCATACCTTGGTCTAAAGCTGCATGTTCAGTGTTTTAGTGAGTGGTTTATGGGTGGCTGTTCATAACAGAGAAATCAAACAGGATTTTGACCTTAAATTGAAGTGTAAATTCAAGCAGAAGTAGTTGAACTGTTAAAACAAATTCAAGTATAAGCAGACTTGTCTTTGTATTAGAGATAAGACTTCAGAAATAAAGCAGTAATTGGTGGTGCATCCTACTGCAGACCAAATAATTCAGTGAAGGACCATTTTCTAAATCCTTCTGTCACAGTGGTTCCAATAATCCAGACCTTTATAAGAGAGAGTATTTTTGAAAATTCTCAGTGACTTTCAGTCTTTTTTTCTGCTCTAAATCTGACAGTTATTCCTAAACACCCTTTTCAATATACCCTGATTACCCCTGTTTACATTTTCTCATGTTTCTGGCACCCTGTCTCACAGTAATTTAGGGTGGTTGCAGCTGGAAGTAGGCATTTCTGCCATGAGCATCCCTAATTCCTGCCATCACCTAACATCTGTTCACTGATATCCTGCTCCTCAGTGTCTTAATCTCTAGCTCCATTTATCCTTGGGGTAAACATCTTCCAGAAGGTTTTTTTTTTGTCTGCTCTGTTCATATCAGAAAAGTGAATGCTTTTATTAACTCTGATTTGATCTGACACATGCAACCAAATCCAACTGTTGTTTTGTGCAGCAGGCAGCACATTTCTTATTCAGGTGTGTTAATTCACTGTGGTGGTCTGTATTATTCCTTTATTGAAGACATTTTGATAATGTCATTACAAATTACGTGTGTCTAATGAGTTGCATTCAAGGCAATTTCTATATTAAAAGAATACTTTTTAAACTATAATACTTGTTTCCTATATGCAACTTTTTAAGGAAAAACAGAGAATTGATGCTTCAGTTGGACTCTGCTTTGTTTTCTAATTCAGTGATTATCACTGAGATTTTGCATCTGATATGAAATTATGGCAGTCTAGTGAAGCAACTAAAGTTACAACAGTTTGTTCTAACTGAGCATGCACCCCTGACTTTTGATTGCAGTGTGTCACTGGGCTTTGAAGTAAAATTTAAAAGAAATGCATTTGGCCATCAAAAACTAAGGAATAGAGCAGACAACAAAAGAGAAAACAAAAACTTTCCAGAAGCACTGCATTTCTTCTGCTTTCAGAAGACTGAATGAGAGTTGCCACTGAGGTTTGTTAGTGTAAGAAATACAGCTCATTAAAACAAAACCCCAGGAGCTTCACAGCTACACCCTAATGATAATGATTGAGATGGCTGAAAACACTTTTGGTTTTGGGGACCATGTTCAGTTGATTACAGTAATGTGCACAGTTTGAAAATCTAAACAGACTAGAATAAAATACTGACCTGTAAAAGAAAAATTTAAAAGCCCCAAACAAAGAAAATGTGAAGATCAGCTTCTGTAACCTAAACCAAATCCTTACAGAAACCATTAAGACTAAACCAATCTTGAATTCTACACTGGAACAAATGAAAATTGTAGGGACAAAATTGACCTGTGCATCTGGAACAGAATCCTTCACAAGGGCAATTTGTTTTATTCTCACATAGGCTTCAATTACTTATAACAATCTTCTTGAAATTGTGCAAAGGCTTTCTCTTGTGAAACTTGGCTATGGGGGCTTGGGAATACAAGTTTGACTCCTGGATGATGTTTGGTATTAAAAAATAAAAGTTTATACATACACATACACAGTTTATGTATTTTAGGGTTTTTTTTTTCATTCAAAACCTAATACCTACATAAATTTGAATGATGATTTTGCCATTCCAAGGTCCAGTTCAGCTGTGAAAATTAGTTTCGTATAAGGAAGTTATGGGACAGTTATGTAGTCACTGAAATCATTGCTCTCCATTTAAAATTTGCTCACCTTTCTTCAAAAAATTAGCAGCACCAAAACAACATAGACTTGGACAGCCAAATAACTTTCTTAGCAAGTGCCTCCTCACAGATATAGGCCAAAATCATTTGCTGATTGCTGCTGATCCTTTCAGTACTAATGGATTTGCAGGAGCAGCATAATATCAGGACTATGGGATGATGGAGATATAGCAGAAGTGATAGTCTACCTTTCCAAATCAATATTATCAGTGAGGCACAGACTGAAACCATATATATCTTCTCATAGCCTCTACCTTAAATGTGCTTCACTGCCAAACTGTATATTATGAAGATATAATCCAGAAGTATTTTATTCTTGTGGGAACTGGGATTTTGCTCCTTTTTTCTCCCCCATTTTTCTGATAGGTTATACTGTAGACAGCTGACTTTGGCAAGCTGCCAGACCCCCACCCAGCCACTCTAACTTCTCTTCCTTAATGGGGTAGGGGGAAGAAAATAAGATAAAAAAACTCGCAAAGCAAGACAAAGACAGGGAAATCCCTTATCAAATACTATCAGGGGAAAAACAGTCTGGACTTGGACAAAATTTAATTTACTGTCAGTTAAAGTAGATTTTGATTGTGAGAATCAAAGACAAATTAATACAACACTTCCCCCTACCTCACTTCCCTTTCCCAGACTTGAAGTCACTTCTTCATCTTGGACTTTACCTCCCTGCTCTGAGCAGTGAAGGGTGGTGGGGGAAATAAGTCAGTCCGTAACAGTTCCTTCTCCTCACACTATTCCCCTACTCCTCCGTGGGTTCCAGTTCAATCAATGGATATCCACTTGCTCTGGTGTGGGGTTCTCCACAGGCTGCAGTGTGGGTATCTGCTCCACAAGCTGCAGGAGAATGTCTGCTTTGGTGCTTGGAGCACCTCCTCTTCCTCTCTTTCTCTCACCCTGGCCTCTGCAGAAACTTCTGACACTTCTTATTTTCTCATTTCCACCTCACACTGCTGGTTTTTCCCTTTCTTAATTAAATTTTCCCAGAGGAACCACCAGCTTGAGTAAG
Organism: Corvus kubaryi; assembly: GCF_017639235.1. Classification (NCBI taxonomy): domain Eukaryota; kingdom Metazoa; phylum Chordata; class Aves; order Passeriformes; family Corvidae; genus Corvus; species Corvus kubaryi. Next base: position 2,208,282 of record NW_024581076.1, read on the forward strand.
GGGCTCCGCTGTGTCCACTGAGTGATGGGTTCATCAGAACCAGCTCCTCACAGAGGAGCTTGCTCCATTGGAGCCTCTCCTCAAAGAGGCTGCCCCTGAATTCTCTGCAATGCCAGCACCTTAGCAGGGGTACACTTAAATCCAGTGGGAGAGGATAAAATTCAGATTAGTTGAGAGAGGAGAAAACTGAAGCAAGGCAGAGTAACAGCCTTCAAATATAGGTTAGACAAACATTTCTCTCTGAGTGTTTAAGTCAGGTCATTTTGGCCCCAGGTGGAAGAATTGTGAGTGCAGCCCTGAGTGTCGGTTTGGAACCACAGCCATCACGGACACTCCAAAATTCACTTATGAAAGCATGATGTGTATTAGCCTAAATTCTATGAAGATTTGTGATTTTTGTGGCTTTTTAGGTGAATTGTGAAATACATATTTGATATCGAGAAGTATACACCCCAAGTCAGAACGGATCTGGTTTTATAACTTAGGATTTTTTATCTATGTTTTATAACTATGATTATGTGAAGTTGGTGAGGCATTGGAACAGATTGCCCAGAGATGTTGTGGATTCCCCATCCCTGGAGGAGTTCTAAACCATGGGGCTCTGGGTAACCTGGTCTAATGGAAAGTGTCCCTCCTCACAGCAGGGTGGATGGAACTTGATCCAGTCTTTTTCCAGGGCAAAGTCTCAGAGAACAGACTTCTTGTTGTTTATTCAGGAGTCTTATTTTGACAGGAGTTGCTGTCAAAAGTACTGTCTTATGAGGCTTGTTGTAGAAATGAATGACATTATATCCTCCCTTTTCTGTCTATATCATTTACCCCTTTCCACGAATGCTGCCAGCTTCAGTAGGAAATAGTTCATATGCCATGTGATATAGAAAACTAAGAATATATCAATTTGAAACAGTTACGGAAAATGCTGTTTAGTTATAATGTAAAAGCCACTTTTCCTTTCCATTCAAAACATGATTAACCCTGTATAGACTCTGAAAGTATTTCAAAAGTATGCCTGCCTTTCTACCCATCTTTCCATCCCTATCTACTTATCAATGAGATGTCATTGAGTTTTCAGTTTTGCTTTTCCCTACTATAGCAAATCGTGTGACAAACTCTACCCAAAGTCAGCATCCTATTAGTTATATCTATCATGTGCATCCATAGCAATAGTGATTGCTTGTTCAGATACTGGCTAAGGAGGCCAAACAAAAAAGAGAAATAAGGTTGTTTTTTTTTTAAATTTCATCTTTGTAATAAACAGGACTACTTAAAAATGGAGATGTTTACCCAAGCTGTCACTCTGCTCTAAAACAAAGCCATAAACTGTCAATTATAGAACACCATACTAAGTCATGAACATTCAGTATCTGGCCATTATCTCATCCACAATCCAAATTTCTCTTTCTTATTTGCATCTCCTCACTAGATACCTGGTCAGGTCTAAAAAGATGTGAGCAGCCTTAACATTCAGCAGTAATCTAAATTTGCTGTAGTTATCTGGGGTATTTCCCCTAAGTAAGCTAAGCCTCACACTTTGCAATTATATTTACTTTGTTTACTGGCTGAGCTATTTCAATTTTTAATTTCTCAACATATTTTGACTGATGACAAAGGCATTAGGTCTGCATATGATACTTAAATTCTGCATTTAAAAAGTTGCAATGAATTAAAGTAGTTGTAAGTATACCCAAAACCTGGAGAGATGTGTCAGCATTCTTATCAGGGTAATAATGGCTTTATTTCTTGAATGAGACTATTTTTGTGGATATTAAAACTAAAGATTTATAATTTTTTACTGTTTTGTTCCTCTCCATGTTGCTCTTACTTGTAAAAGTGGAAAAATATCATAATAAGAAAATCAAACCTTTCACTTGGTGTGGCTTAGGAATGGTGCTCACCAACTCAGTGCCACCACTGAGACTCTCCAAACCAAGAGAGTTTGCTCTCCTGCGCCCCAGCCTTGCTCCCCTGCTTTTCCTCTCCCATTTTTTCCATGTGGCAAGTCAGAGAGAAGAATTGGAAGCACAAAAGACAAAGATCACAGGTTGAGGTAAGAAGAATTTACTGGAAACAGCAAAGAGATAAGAAAACCAACAGTAACAGCAACAATCCCAATTACAGAAGGTGCAAGAAAAGGAAACAATTCACATGGAAAGCCCCCCAAAAAAAACAATGTCCCTTTGCCACATTTACTCAACTAGAAGGGACCCCTTCTCCCTGGAAGAGAATCCCTTTCCCCTGCCCCCAGCAATGATGTAGGGTGGTATTAACTAACCTTCAGGTCCTGGCCATGCCCTCTCCTGGCTACTGCAAAAAATTAACCCCATCCTGGCTGGAACCAGGACGCACTGTAGTATGCCAGTACACTAAAAGAGTTTGAAACCCCGCACATCTGCCTTTCTGTCTCTACATAATGTACTGCCTGATTTTTCTGCTTTGTCTACCCCCACTGTGTGAAAGGAAGGGAAGGTATATTCTCTTGCAGTTATTTCCATAAATATCACGCAGTCGCCAGTGTCACAGCAGAGCAGCTATTCTAAACCAGAAATGAATACTTACACAGCATAATTCCCAGAGTTTTAAGCAAACTTTCATGTGTGCAACCGAGATAATAGTCACCTATTGTGATTTATTTTTTCTTTGACTTTTCTTAGGCTCTTCAGAAAGAAGTAATAACTGTGAGACATACATGGACTTTCAATTCCTTCTTTCACATAGAAATATTTTTGGTAGAATTTTTTTCCCCTTTTGTTTGCAGTTACAGCCTCCAGATCTACCTCTCCCTGGATACTTGTCCTCTTCTCCTTCCTCAATTCCCAGAGACACAAAGCATTTAGAGTCACTGTGTTAATCTTATATAAATGATTAATTCTTGAATAGTCAATAATTTGCACAGTGTCTACTTCAGATCCTTCCGTAACAGCCACAGGGTTTTGGGTGGTTTTTTTCATATAAACTGTATAGTAAATCAGTGGTTCAGTATATCAGTCACCCCTCTAATAATTTCTCCCTTCTAATGATGTCTAAACTCTGTTTACCAACTGCATTTCAATTGCCTGAAAATTTTACATTTTTCTATAAATTTTCAGAAATGTGATGCTCTCCAGCTTGAAGCAAAAGCTGTTTCTTTGTCTGCTTCCTCATTTGAGGAAATCACACAAAATCCATCACTGTTTCATTTCCATAGTTTCCACATGTGGTTTGTCCCCTCTAGATCTCTACCTGGTATCTCAGCAGTTCTGCCAGAGATCTGGCTAGCTCTCCTGTTAACTGTCTCTACAGCCTGTCTCCTTTCTCTTATGTGTCTGTTGGTCTTGGAACAATGAATAATCTGACTTCAAAACTGAAAAAAATGCCAACTAACATATTTAAAGCAAATAAATTTCTGTTATCAATCCAAAATAGTTGTATCTTGTATATTCTTTGATTCATCAGCACTGATAATCCAAGTGCTCCCAGTATGGCCTGTCTGAAGATCAAGCTCTGGGAGTTTCAACATTGGAATTTGTAGTGAGGGGCCTTGCTTTTTTTCCCCTTTTTTCCGCTGCCCTTCCCAAGTTGACAATTTCTTTATATGTTCTTTGGACTAATAACATAGAATGTTCTGTGTTTAGAAAGGAAAATTACAAAAAGAGAATTCTCTGCCTGTGAAGGTCAACTTTACAGTGTTAACTAATTTGTTAATTAAATCATAAAATATGATTTAATTAGATAAAATAAGATATCTGATCTCTACAACAGAATAACTGAATACATATAGGTCATACAGGTAGATAGCTAGATAGAGATCAGTATAGTTCAGGCTAGACAAGAAAATGTTTTTTGCTTAAAAATAATGAAAATTTCTCTTTCTGTCTGTGATTCCTTCAGGATGAGGTTAGCAAGACATTGCCAATCTTCATTGGCTAGATTCAACAGCCTGAAATTGCATACTTTTGCTTTACAGCCTGTTGCATGGACCAGCTAGAAAACCTTTTAAATCATATATAGTCTTTTTAATTAGCTGGGGGTGAGGGGAAAAAAATGCAATGCACAAAATACTTTTATAGATACTCAGGTTAACATTTTACTTAATCTCATCTGAAGTTTAGGAAGTTCAGCCGCTATTTACAGGTGGGGCTGATTCAAAATCTGCAAAAACAACAGAATATTAAGGTAAAGACATTTCTGTGTTATTTTTCCATATGTCTATGTTGCAGGATCCTAATATATTAATATCTTCCTTCACAGAGAGGAAAAAGAGACATAGCCATATCCATAACTACTAACACCCACTTGAAGTCTGCAATACATAGACCATAGAAAAAGGACACTGTGAAGACTAGGGATATTTTCTCCTACTGCTAAACACTGGTGAAAATAATCTAAAAACACATCTTGGATCCACAGAACTATTTTGTCTAATCCTTATTCTTTCCCCTGCATCCTTTATTCCCTGTACTCCATAGGAACAAAATGTTCTGGAAAGCTTCTATAGCCATAGAAAATTCTTGATAGTTCAGTTTTAATGATATTTTCAGACAGCAAGGAGTCAAACTCACTGCGTGACACAGGCTGTAGTGTATATAGCTCTGGTAGCTACCTCATTGAAGAGGAGTATCTGGTGTACAAAATTAGTCAACAATTTTCCTTGGCAAGAGATTAGTAAGTAGAATCCTTCAAATTGAGGCATTCAAGTGGATTTTGTTCTAAGCCTGAAATAATATGGTCCACAAGCTCTCCTTATGAGCAGGATCTAAGTGCAGGTCAAGAAGGAAGAAGTTGATCACTGTTTGAGAAGAGCATTCATTACCATACTCAGGGGGTCTGATAACAGGCAGTGTGCCTGAATTACTAGCTGATATAATTTTTCAAATTCTTTTTATTGAAATAGGCACTTGGAAGCAGCCAGTAATGATCTGTAGCATCTGTTATGCAGAGAGGTTTGCCTTCACTCAAAGAATCAGTGTATGCACTCTTCCTTTGGTCTTGTCCTCAGAAGTCAGCGACTGAAGAGATAGGCCTTGAACACCTGCAAGAATTGCTCTTTCAAAATTGCTTTTCTGTCCTTTTCTTCTTTTCATATTTGTATAATTCACTATTCTTAATGTTTCCTTTTCATTTAACCAGAGTCTATTTCTTTTTCTTGGTAAAAGCGAATGAATTTTCAGTGAACGCACAAGAGTCATTACAGGAAAATGTGGATTAGAAAATTCCATCAACCCTCTTTTACTTGATTTTAGAGATACCTAAAGTAACAGTAGACAATCTATAATAATTTTCTAGGCATTGTGCCTCGGATTATACTTTTCTTTAATTATTAAACTGAAAATGATCACATTCTGATATCTTTGTTACATTTGTTGTTTTTGTTTCTTTTGGGTTTTTTTACCATAGGGATATTTCAAATATAGCATACAGCATACCTTCATCATTAACCTTTTTCTGAAGGAATTTATTTGGCATGCTACACAATGGAGCACAGGGGTTGGTTTTTTTTCTTTCATTAATAATATTTTTGTTGCTCCTTTAATCATTTACTTGTTAACATTTGACATTAACCTCTATTTGAGGAACATAAATTATTCAGGTTTCTTCGAAAGTCAGAAGACCAAACAAAGAATTTCCACACGGTGATTAAGAGAAGGTCCAGAGAAGGTACACTCTTTGGAGGTGGCTAACATGTTGATCATGGCATGACTAGCTTTCTAAGTTATATTGCATAGATAACATTCTTCTCTCAAAATATTTTATTAAGGTATTAAAAAAATCAAGTGCAATTAAAAATTCCTTAATAAAAGCACGATTTGTAGAAATTGTAGCTTTGTATTTGAAATCCCACGTTAGACATGACTTTTTACTTAAAGGTTTAATGCAGTCATGTAGATGTTTGAACCATGCTTGGCTGAAAAGCTGAAGTGTATTTTTGAGGACACAGTGTGAAGGCATGGCATACAATCCAGTAAATGTTTACTTTCCTGTCTTAATTTCAACATTTCAAAAGCTGAGAAATAATTGAAAACAGAACAGAAGCTATAAAAAATAATGGACTGTAATGAACAAATTATATGTCCAGTGTTCAGCTTGATATCTCTGAATCCTTCACAAATATTTTTATTTGAAAATCAATACTGCCATGATACAGCTCATTTTAGACAAAGAAGAGTCTTTAACAGACTTCAGTCTGCAATGAATTAGGCTCTATACCTATTCTTAAAGTCATGGTAGCTATCAGTTTTCTATCACAAGAAATTAAAGAGGGTATAAAGGAACACTACAATAGTGTAGATGCATTCAATGAAAATGTTCAGTGTAGCATTATTGGCATGGAAATATTTTGAATACAAGTTGTCAAAGTGGTCCACAAAATTCTACTCAATGATAGAGTAGAATTAGAAAATCTGTCTTACTCTTCCACATTCTTATGCATCAATTCTTCAGTGAAGTGAAAATCCATGTGACTGATTGCTCCTATCTCTACTTCAGTTCTTGGTTTCCTTCCTTTCATGGTGATATTATACACTTCCCACATATGTTTTGAATGCGTTGATATCTCTGCTGTTGTAACCTTTTATTATTATGTACCAATATAAACAAAAGCAAAGTTGGTGCTGTTATCATGTGCTAATATAAAAGGAAGCAAAGTTGAAAAAATTACATGTTTTTTGTAAAGACAGACATGTTGAAGTAGGGACTAGGAACAAGTAGGAAATGCATTGCTTTCAGTGGACAAGAGACTAAAGAGCATATTTAGAACACTGTATTTTAATGATTATGTTTAGCTGAACTGACCTGGGCCTTGCTCCCCCTGCCAAAATCTGTCATTAGGATTAATTTATACGTACCTTCCCTAAATACATAACAAGCTTATTAAAAAAACCCCACTATTTTCCATTAAGTAACTGGAACATTGGCTCTTCCTAATATCCCCTCCCCACCCAGCAGATAAAAATTTCACCTCAAATTAATAAAGTAGCTCTGCACACAGAGTTCAGTTGTGTGCAAAGGATAGGGGATGCTATAATTATGAAAGAGCTATGTTTGAAATACCTACTTATTAATTCACAAATGGAGCAAATTTCTGAACCTTTAATTCTGGATTTATGAAAGTATGTGTTCATGCTTCAAAGTGCAGTGGTCATACCTACGATAACAGAATTGAGCATTTCTTTCATTTTTACATTTTCATGCTAAAATAAAAGCTTTGAAGATATGATTTTGTGAATGGCTAGCATTTAAGTATTCCTCCTGATTTCTGTTCTAGAAGAAATTTAATAAATTCTCAATTCTTTGTGATGACTGAAATCTTAAGTAACTGTGCTAAAACAAAATTGAACAAAGTAATTCAAAGAACATATTACATGTACAAACCTCTTGGCCAGGTCTTCAGATGGGTTAAATCAGAAAAAACTCCATTCTTAAACTCACTGGTCCTCTGCTAATTAATGACCTTTTACTACAGGACCTTTTATGTTTATTCATTCTCTTGAATTTGCCAAAAAATGCTGAAATGTAATATAGTAGTATATATGACCTCTGGTCTATTTTGAAGCAGATCTGACTCTCATCAATCATTATCAATCATTATCAATCACAATATGGCATTCTATTCCTGACTAGAAGTCAAATTTTCAGTTTCCTGGCAAATGATGAGTTTTTGTCATTCTTTTTTTTCTACATGAAACAAACCTTGTTGTTTTGTTGATGTTTGGGGTTGTTTTCCTCCAAACAAAATTTTCGAAACTTGCTTATTACTGACTTTCAGGCAATGCCATAAATGATGGCAGCTGACATTCACCATCTTAGCCTCAGTATCCTAACCTCACACATATTGACTCTTCTGAAGTAGGAATCTTTGTCTTTCATGAAAATATGACATGACACTGTAAAGCACACACACGGGTGGTTAAACTCTCAGTTAATATCAAAACTAACACTTTAATGAGACAATTTTATATATACAGCTTGCTTTTATCAGGAATCTTTATTTTAAAGAAATCAAGTCAGGATATCTGTTTTTACACTTTATTCATTCTTGTTACCTAGGATGGTCTTTTTTCTGTGTCTGCCTAAGAGTTTTAAATAATTTCAAGTCAACAAGCAAATAAAAATAGAGAGAAAGGGACTTGACATATATAAAAGGTTCCAAAATTGTGTTCTTTCCTATTTCAATTCAGTTTAATTGAACCAAATTGAAATTAAATCAATTTATGCATGAATAGGCTGTTTATTTCAGTGTAATTTTTCATATTGTTAAATATAAAGTTCTCCTGTGTTTCCACAGAGTTGAACAAAATCCCTTTTGTAGCTTTTGATGGGTGAAAGTGCCCCTAAACACTCTATACCCCTATCTGGAAAGTTGTTACGGTATACTTCATAAGGTGAAATATTGTAGTTCATATTATTCATTGTTCTTGGTGAAAAAATGTCATTATGCAGAACTAAGTAATAAAGGTAATTACAAACTAATATCAAATAGCACTCATAAATTAAAGTGAAAGATAGATTAACATTTTGTATATATTAAATCCATGCTTTATTTTTAACAAAAATACCTTCCATTATGTGGTAAAATCAAATCAAAAGCCATGAGAAATCCAGATGTTTATTACTGGTTCTGAGTTGTAAAATCTCTGCCCCTCTTTAAAAAGGATTGAAAAAAACTTATGAAAAGTCCTTCAAGAGATATTAGTAGAGCAATGTTGAACAGTTAATTGTTGCTGATATCCAAGTAAGAAGACTAATTTTCAAAAGTTATATTCATTAGATATAAAACTTCCTCTAATATATTAAGTCTTCCAAGGAAACATGCACACACACACACGTTTATTTTGTACTTGCAGTGTTTTTGAATTGGATATTGCACTATCAATATTACTTTCATTTATTTAAGTCTTGGGGATGTGGGTTGACTACAAAAAAAATTGGCATAGGAAAGCTGACAAGGAATAACAGATAACAGCTTGGCCGGAAGCTCAGAGCAGGCATAAGTTAGATGGAAGGACTTGAGAGTAGCATAAGCAAACTGCAAAGCAAAAGCTGTAATGGAAAAAAACTCCTATCAGAAGAGGAAAATCTGTGATTATCAACTTTTCAGTTTCTTTTTCTTCAGTCATATGTACTTTAACAAATTACATTTTTAATGAAATGAAGTCCAAAGATGCATTTTAATAGATGCAGAAACAGTTTAAATAATGATAAAGAAATACGTAGCATAGTTCAGGTCTGCGATTTGAAAAAAAACAAGAAAAGAAATTATCAAAACCTTGCTTTCTCATCTATAGAAGAGTAAGCATTCAAAGAAAAGGAACTTACATGAGAAGAGACTGACATAAAGGAGAACACCTTTGTCAATTTCTGAAATGCATTTCCATTAGAGCAGGACATTTGTGTGTGGTGTGAGGAAGTTAATTGTATTGTACTATAGGAATCATTACTTATCATCTTTGGATTTTTATCAAAATTTTTGTCAGCTATAAATTTCATTAGTGTATGCCAATCTTCCAGTGTTTTTATCTATTTCTTTTTGAATGTTTGATGTCAGGTACTTTTATTGGCAGTGGGTTCTTTCATGACATCTAGATAACACACAAAGTCTAGATATCCTGCTGATAGGGTACTGACTGAAAAAAGAAAAATCTCTTTTATCCTAGATTTCAAATACAAAGGAGAACATGAAACATACAGTACTGTTTGAAAGGTTTTTCCTATTAGTTCTTTTCCCTATGCTGTTGCACAAATTTATCCCCAAGAACACAGCAGACATTTGAGGGTACAAACAGAAATCTCAATTTTTCTTTTCAGGAGCAGGTAAGGGTAATTCTCTAAAAGTATTCATGACAATAACATTGTCAAAAAAACCCCAAACCAACCAAACTGATAAAAAACCCCTGAATAATAAACCCCCTGCAAGCTACAAAAACTGCATAACTGTTTTTCTTCCTCCACAAATGTATTCTTTTTATATCCAGACCATTGTAAGCAGCAGATTTATAGCTTCCTTTTAGATTCCTCCTACCAATATGAAAGCTACTTTGTCCTTTATCAGTCAGGGTTCTTCTTTCCTCATAAACTAAATTTGGCTTTTTTTTTTTTTCTATATTGATATTATATGAAATGCTTTCTTTGAACCTATTTATCAAACCAGGTATTTCATCATGTGTGAAATTCTCCCTCTGCTTTCATCTTTTTTTAGTGAACTTTCTACATCAGGTAGACAATAACAAATAGAGAAATCTACTGAAACTTATTTCATTTAACTTTTCCATCTCCCTCTTAGCTGTCTATGACCTCTTTTAAATAAGTTCCTTGCATTACTGTTGTGAATTGTATCTGTGACGTCTTCATCTTTATTTGGATTTAAAAGCTGAATAAGTTCAATGAATTTATATACAAAAAAACCAAACTATTTGAAAAGATTGAGTTCATTGTCATGCTTCTGCATGCATTTTTGTTTATGTAATAGAGTGAGAAAAGTTTAATGCAATGTATTCACGTATATGGAAAAATATGTATAACTAATATAACCACTCAAAATATGAAAATTACACAGCTTGTAATATGTAACGTATAGAATATATAATCATATTGTACACATAACTAAAATGTAAAAGTGAAAGGGAGGAAATGGACAGATAGGACTGGATATAGAAAGAAATAATGACAGGATATGGCTCAGAATAATAGGCAATCGTTATATTCCATTTTCATTTTGTCTTCTGGATGGGACATTGCACTCCAGTATCTACTTCAGTGAACAGCATGTTTCAATTCAAAAAGTAATAATTTAATAAAAATAAAGTCAGTTGCTTTTTTGCAGTATGGCTCTTGGACTGCCTGAGAAGCACAAGTATTTATTGGCTGAAAGTGCCAATAGGAGCCTAACAGTGAAACAAATTATAAAAACCACATTCTTACCAAAATGTGTAAAGCACAATAACAATAGCCTAAAATAAACGCATGTGTGTACTGCTGCCTCAGGTATTTTTTGCCAAATATCTTTTCCTGGTCTATGGAATGAACAGTCAAGAGCTGCTTCTGTGACCTTGGTAGTAATTTTATGACAAGCTGGATGAAAGTGTTCGAATCCATTGGCTTTCTTCCTTCAATCAGCTGAACAAATCACTTCTGTTATTCACAGTCATCTTGGGGTCTCTTAATCAAAGTCTACCATCAATATTTCCTCATCATATGTAGCACACGGAACTGTGTGGTTGCTGATTTGGGCTAATTCTAAACATGAAACTACTCCAGAGAGTGCTGTTTGGTTATGAATAATTAAGTACACCATGGTTTAGCTTGCACATTATCTAGAAATTTTCATAAAGAGAATTTTATAAATCCTACTAGTCAGTTGTCATTTGTAGAGATGAGCAGCAGTTTTTTTCTGCAAACTTTATCTGGGATCAAACTCCCAAGCTGTTTAAATAGATGATCAATTTCAATATGTTTAGAGTCAGGTTAAAAACCATCAACAACAAAAAGAAGCATTTAAGCAAACTGTAATGAAAGCATATTTATTCATCTGAATTCCACAATCAATAATTCTTTACTCTGCTGTGCAACAACGTAGCACAGCACATTTTTCTCCATCACTATATTTTTCTCCAAGGTGAGTATGAGAGTTTAATCCAAACTCTTGTAAGTGCAGGAGGTGTGAGATATAGCCCTTATGCCACATATTTCTATGTCAGAGTGAATAAGAAACCAGAAGCCACATCTTTGCAATACAAGTCTGGACTAAAATAGTGTGTTCTACATTGCAACTGCTTGTATGAGAACTAGGGACTGGAGGGGTAAAAGGAGATTCCTTGTGCAACAGCTGTAGTCCCCAGACACTTCTCATTTCTATCTCAGTATTTGCTGCCTGGAAAAAAAAAGGAAAAACCAAAAACCCACTTTTGGTCTAGACTGTAGTGGCTAAAGTGTAAGGGAGTTCAACTAGTAAAACTTATGCTATCATAATTAGTGCTGCCTCCACATAACCACTCCCTAAAAATAAAAATTCAGACAAGGAGTGAAATTCCAAAGAAAAGGTTACAATCCTTTGAGCTGCAAAATATTTTCTCACAGATTTGAGTCTTGTACAAATTGAAACACGTCTATAAAGTTGTTAACTAATACCAACAACTCTTCTTGCTGCTGAAACATTTGTAATACCTTTGCATATATTACAGTATTTGAAGGCCAGTCAAGAAAAATCTCCATAACACGTTTCCTCCATAGGTTGTCTCATGATGTTCACTGAGAAAGCCACTCTCTTCTTTTCACCTAAGGAATTTTGATTTAGAAAAATTTGTCTCTTCTTAGTAACATCAAGATTTTTACTTATCTGTTTTATTTGAGAAATATTAACTATGGGATGGGTGGGAGAGAAAACAGGCATATGAGTATGAAATAAAGAGCCACACACAGAAGCACACACTCAGGAATAATGATCATATCAAGCATATTAAGAGTCTCCTCCCTATGATGCTCACAGTTAATGCTAGGTTATAACTTGCTGTAACACATCAGAAAAATAGTCTGTGGTCAGCTGAAACTTCCTCTGAACAGCCTCTGAAGTTCTTCTCTTCTGTGTGAATCTAACTATTTGAACCAAAATTCAGAATATTTTTCATTCAAATGTAAAATTTCAATTGCTGTGTTTAGTTTGTGTGGTCAGCTTTTGGTAGTGGGGGGGCTACAGGGGTGAATTCCATGAGAAGCTGCTGGAACCATGTCCAGCAGAGCCAATGCCAGGCAGCTACGGGATGGACCTGCTGCTGGCCAAGGCTCAGCCTATCTGAAATGATAGTAACTCCTCTATGGTAACATGTTTAAGAAGGAAGAAAGATTATTCCATGAATTAATTGCAGCCAGAGAAGACCAGGGCGAGACTATATGAGAGGAACAGCTCTGCAGACGCCAAGGTCAGTAGAAAAGGAGGGGCAGGAGGTGCTCCAGGCACCAGAGCTGAGATTTATTCCCCTGCAGCCCATAGTACAGGCAGTGGTAAGGCAGCTGTGCTCCAAGCCCATGTAGATCCATGGGGATGCAGAGATCCACCTGCAGTGCCTGGAGGAGACCCACACTAGAGGAGGTGGATGCCTAAGAGAGCACTGTGACTACATGGGAGGCCTATGCTGGAGCAGGGTCCTGGCAGGGACCTGCAGACCCATGGAGAGAGGAGCCCACACTGGAGCAGGTTGGCTGGTAGGACTTGTGATCCAATGGGGGACCCACATGGGAACAGGCTGTGCCTGAATGACTGCTCCCTGTGGAAGAGTGATCCACATTGCAGACGTTTGCAGGGAGCTGTTGCTCATGAGATGGACTCACATCGGAGAAGTTCATAGAGAACTGTCTCCTGTGGGAGGGACCCCACACTGGAGCAGAAGGACTCCTCTCCCTGAGCAGGGGAGAAACCACAGGTGATAAACTGACCATAACCCCCATTCTCTGTCTTCCTGCACCACTGCAGAATGAGGTAGAAGGTGTTTTTGAGATTTGGGTTTACTTCTCATTATATTTCACTTGTTTTCTTAGTAATAAATTCCATTAATATGCCCAGGCTGAGTCTGTTTTGCCCATGATGGTTTTTGGTGAGTGATCTCTTCCACTCCTTATCTCAGTTCATGAACCTTTTGTTATATTTTCTCTCCCCTGTCCACTCCTGGAGAGGAGAAATGCAGTGGTTGTGGTGGGTGCCTGGCATTCAACCAGGGTCAGCCCACTGGAACTTCTCATTTAATCAATTTCTAAGCATAGACACAAACCTATAATTCATGTTCTGATGAAGACAAAAATTATGATTATCAAACACATATTGATGTTCGTGCATACTCATTATACTGTTTTAATTCCACTTAGAGGCTCTGAACACAAATTTTCTTTTATTATTTTTAACCTGATTCCAGTTTCTGATTTGTAAATCCTCATTTTTCATGATCATAGAATTCCATCCCAAAATCTTCCATGCAGGTAAAGGGGGATATTTGAATGGTTAGAAGAAGCAGATTTAATCTTTTGGTGCTTTTGGTTAAAATGTAAGTATTGTTATGTATGTAAATGAGCCAAATATTTATAGGAAATTAAGTAGTCATATATCTGCAAGTAATTGCTCAGTACTCAAGCATTTTGTTAAGATTATACTACAATTTAACCCCATTTATAGTGTATTAAATGCCTTAGTCAAATTTAGTAAGGCACATCCTACCTTTCCCGTAGTCACGCTTTCACTAAGAGAAAATAACGAATATCAAAAGACTTTAATTTAGCCAAGAAAAGTGTAATGAGAGACAATATCTGGAATTTAAATTCAGAGTAATTCTAGTCATAATTTTGGCATAACACTTTAATAATTGATCAGTTATTTGGAGTGATACATTCCTCACCTCTTGAAAGAAAGTCTTGCTTCATAACAACACAGGCTGTTGCATTCACTGAAGAGTAACTGGGTTAAATTACAGTGCCTGTGTTATAGATGAGGTCACACTTTATAATTTAATGGTCCTTAGTGGATTTAAGATGGAAACTCCTCTAACATGGAGATATTTTAAAATGCTTTGAACTACAAAGTAACTCATAATGTAACGGCATAATGTCTCTGGATATAATAAATAACAACTGCCCATTTCGTGTATTAATAAAAGATTTGTATACGCTGTTTTGCTTAGATATTTTCCTCATCAGTGTTTGCTCTGCATAGGCAACACTTATCTCCTTTGTATGTTTTTGCCTCCCACAAGTGCATCAATGTCATTTCAGTTAGTAGGATAATAACACTGGCACAGTGGAAGCACAGTGCCTCAGTCCGTGATTAATGCAACATGCTCATTAGAATTCTTACTTTTTTTCAATTTGGGCTCTAGGACTGTCAAATCTTTCACTTTGATCTTCACTAAATTCACTTAGAAAGCTTTCTAAAATTTCTATTAAAACGTTTTTAACTTACCAGAAGGATTTTTTTTTCAGTAATGTCGTTAATCTTAGAATTTATTTACGCTATTCACAATTTCAGAAATATGTCACTTCAAGAAGATGAAATAACTCCCATTCCATTATAATCTAGGTTTTGAGATAGAAAAATGGTTAACTCTTAATGGGTGCACTGAGGTTTTATAGAAGATATTAATTAGCAAATCACAAAGCTCAAATGTTTGACCTCTGCAAAAATTCACAATATGTCAGATTTAAAAAGATCCTGAAAGCAAGCTATGGATATTTTTCATTCCTTTCACTTTATGGCAATTTAAGATAAGGATTCATGCCCCAGGCCTTTTTACTCATGGGCTATTGGTTTTACTTATAAGTCAGTATTGTAGAAAAGTGTGCTGTTGTCAGTATGAAACAAGGTCTGTACTTCTTCACTAACACCCTATGATTTCTGGATGATAGTCAGCTGGTTACTTCAATGGGGTATAGGAGAACTTAAATGTAAACAGAAATTTGATTCTAAATAAAAAATGCATTCTCCAGGCTAGTGTCTTAATATAATCTGAGCAATTACTTGCAGAAACAGCAATCATAAAAAAAGAAGGCAGAGGTTGGAAATGAAATCTAACAGTTCAGGTGTATTACAGATAAAGCAAAGACAAGTATTCCAGTCTTTATATTATTGTATCTTTATATTATTGAGTTTTTATATCTACATTTTTACATTGTATGGATGGTTACAGTGTGAGTGGTAGTAAGAAAATTTAGTAAAAAATTTATTATTACTTAGATCAATGGTGAAGCTACACCATTCATATTATGTATAGAAAGAAAGGATTGCAGAAAATATCTTAGTTCACTCTTGACTTTGTTATGGCAGTGGGAGGTTTTAACAATTGCTAGTTTGTCAGCCTGAGCTGCAGCTGAACGTGTCCATAAGCAATTATACATGAGTAAGATCTTTGGCTAATAGTCTCATGGCACTTCAATAATGTTTCCTCTTCAAGATCTGGTTGCTTTACAATGAATCATGTTCTCTGACCATAGGGTATGATATTCTGTGTGGTTGGTTTGTGTGTGCATAGCCTTCAAAAAAGTGAAATATGCCATCTGTAATTAACTAAAGATTGCAATGAAAGGATCTAGTTCTATGGATTGAATGAATAGTTTCCTTTTTGGTTAATTTTTAAAATAATATGATCAGCGATTCTAACAGAATACATTCCCAAAACATGGAAGTGCTGCTTTTCTTTAGCAAATATATGTGGGTTGAGTGTGGTGGGCTTACACTGAAAATAAGAGTGCCTTTTATTGGTAAGGTTTTGCCATCTGTTCTAATGATTTATTCATGCTAAGAAAGAAGCAGGTGAAACTACAGAATGAAGATAAATAGTTATGGATATGCACTGAATTGGGCTGTGATTGTGCAAATGAGTTCAATGTTAACACTAATGTTCAACCAATTGCTATCATTCAAGTGACCTCTTCATATGCCATTATGAGGTCTGGAGATGCAAAATATTAAAGATATAACTCAGAAGGTCTATTTCTAGGCAACAAATGATTTCTATCCTGTCTTCAGATATTCATCCTTTATTATGAGTAATACTATAAAATGTTTATGTATATTTTGGTCTTTCACATGTAGCAAAACTTTAAGGACAAATCTTGATGAAAGATCTCTGCATCAAAAATTTCTGGAAGATGTGAAGATTTTGCGACAGGTTTGCCCTGTTTCTAAGTCTGTTTTATTGAGTCATTTTCAGCTTAGGTCTCAACCTGCATAATGCTTCCTTTATGGAGCTTAAATGTATAGAACCCAAGAGTTTGGAATTTTTACATAAAATTCAATGTAACCAACTTCATGAATTTTATTTGATTATGTAGAGGCTTGGGCTGGAATAGAGTTCATATGGGGCTGTGTTTTGGGTTTGTGCTGGAAATAGTGTTGATAGCACAGGGATGGTTTAGCCACTGCTGAGCAGAGCTTACACAGAGCCAAGGCCTTTTCTGCTCCTCACCCCACGCCACCAGTGAGAAGGCTGGGGGTGCACAAGGAGTTGGGAGGGGACACAGCCAGGACAGCTGACCCCAGCTCATCACAGGAACATACTCAATGCCATAGGGTATCAAGCTCAATGTATAAATCTGGGCAGAAAGTGGGGGAGCATTAAGAGTGATGGCATTTGTGTCTTCCCAAGCCACTATTACACATGATGGACCACGGTTTTCTGGGAATGGCTAAACACCTGCCTGACCATGGGAGGTGATGACTGAATTTGTTGTTTTCATGGATATGAGTGTCATATATGTAACAACAGTTTTAACAAAAAAAAAAAAAAAAAAAAAACAGACATGCAAAACAACTTAATCCATCAGTAAATACTCAGAAAGTGTAATAATCATACATGTTGAGACTTAAAAACTTTCCATACTAATTTTCTATCTCCAATTATAACATGTAAAAGGTTATGCTTATTTCTGAGGTAAGGAAATCAAAACAGAGGTTGACATGTTGCCTATACATTTCATAGGTGACATGCTATTGAGATAAACAGCTTTCTTGAAAAGTTCTAAGAATCAGACTGCATTTAAAAATAATGTTTTTCCAAGCCCATGCTTTTTGCTTAGCAACCGTGGGAGCTAGAAATACGTACTATTGCCAATGAGGAGTTCTAAATTTTGATAGACTTTGGTGGTCCCATCAGCTTTGGATTCAAAGTTCTGTATATTGGTTGGACATGAGGTAGAAATCAACTCTATGTCTTCATAGGAAAAGCTATATTTTAGCAAATATATTGCAACAAAACTTTGATACATCTGAGAATGGAACACTCCCTATATATATTCTTCATCTATCCAGAATTATAATGGTCTAATCTTAATACAGAAATTAGTATTATTATTTATTCATTTGCCGTGATAAACTCTTGTATTTAGTGGTATAGTTAAGACTAATGCACAGAAACTTCCTAGTACTTATTCCCTTTCTCTGGTATAATGTTCAATCTTCCTATTTTTCCCTGCATTTTGACAGCTTCAGATTTCCTTAAAAAGGAACTTATAACAGCTCATCAGCATCTTGAGTTTCCAAATAAAGGACTGTGACACTGATAAGAACATCTTCCTACGCAGTATTGATTCCATTTAGATATTTTCCTTTTTTTTTTCTTTTTTTTTTCCTTTTTCATGCTCTTAAAATGTAAATTGATTGGCTTGATCTCTCTTTGTTAATTTCCATCTTAAGTATGGCTGCCTTCAGCCATTACCTGTGGAAGTTACATAAAAGCTTCCCCAGCACTGATTAACATCAATGTAATTATGTTTCTCTGGGCTAATGTTCATTATTTCTTCACAGCATGAGTTTGTTATAGCTTTATGGTACGTCATCTTCACAATTAAAGAAACTGGACAATAATAACCTGACTACTTGAAAGTCGTTGCCGTAGCTAATAAAATGTAAAACGAGCTTAGCCAAAATCAAAGATGGACAGCACGACTGCCAAGTCAGTACAAAATCTGTGGACTTTTATTGGTTGCAATGAAATGGTATTTAATGGGATACAGATGGCTTTGCTAACAAATAATCAACCATTTTGAAGACTAATTATTAGCCGCTACAAAACTAATGGTGATTAAATCTGGTCTAGCTTTCCCAGGAATTTTCTTATGTTGATCCTCACCTATTAATATTAAGCAGTATTTCAGAACATGTTTACTATCACATATTAGCTGATAAATTCTTAAGGTACCTTTTAGTTTTCTTTCTGGTGTTTGGAGCATTCAGAATGTCATGCTCAAATTTTTAGAGTTTTTTGACTAACTGAATTATAACTGTATCATAATTATCTATACTGTTTTACACCTCTACCCAGGCAAATGTAAATGCTTCAAAAAAGCAGCATCTTTAACTTCCCAGTAGATGCTGACAATTTGAGAATGGAAAATATTTAATTCTTGGAAAATGTCTTCCCTAATATTTAGTATGCATTTTTCTTTTCCTAATTTCATCTCTTCATCCTAGTTTTAGCTTCTCCCATAACATATCAAATGAATTACTTCTGAATATTTATCATCCTTGAGTATTTTTTTGCTATTATTTATGACCCATACAGTAATTGTAATTTAGCCACAGTATTTAAGTCACATGACTTCTTATTAATCTGCCACAGGCTGTAAATCATAAATGAGAGACAGTGAATGAGGCTGTGAAAGAAAAATCAAGATTCAAATATTTCCAAATGTTTTTTCTGTAGATATGGTCTTCTTTTTTTATTCATTATAACTCCTGCATTGTGTTTTCTTACTTGATGCTGAAGTGACATACTCATTTCTGACTGAAAATCCACATCCTACTTGTCCTTCTTTTTCATAACTAACAGAATAATGTAACAAGCAGAGAGGCAAACTCATTTGGCAAAGAAAGAACTGGGTTACTGAACAAAAGTGAGAGCTGATGAAAAAAGTCTCATGAGCCTGACTTACAAAGAGAGGTATTCTCTGGAAAACAGACAACTGACTAACAAAAGAAGAAATGGACAATAGTGTCAAAGTAGAAAAACTTTGCCACTTACCTTGAAAAATGTGCAGGATAACAGGAATTAAAAAGAGGAAGGTTAATTTTGGGTTTAAAATGGAGACAGAAATAAGTTCTATCAAACAAAACCCGAGCATAATCTTCACATTCCTAGTCATGTTGTTTCACAGAGAAGAGAGGAAAAAGAAGCTCCGGGTAGCATTTTATTACCTGTTTCCTTTGTCTTATCCTAAAATTTGTGTAGTCAGTGACAAGAAGTGGCAGAACATCATTCCATACTTGACAGGAATGTCTACAGGTTTTTTGAGCCAGGGTTGATCTTTAGTTTGCCCAGTACATGCACTGGGAATGTCCAAGTGATCAAAATGGAGGCCTGGATGAGCATCCAAGGGCTGTGGCGGAGGAGGAACAGGGGTATGCAGTGCTATTTAGGCCAGCACTTCTATTAAATAGTTAATCAAGCACCATCCTTACCAGATTGAATAATGCTCAGTATAATGAAGGTCTGATGGCTGTTTCACCCTCCAGGTGCACCAGGCAATAATAATACATCTTAAAAGAATAATAGACATAGAACGTAGAAAGAGGTAAGTGAAGACCTTGAATTGACAGTCTCATGTAGCAAAGCAAGAAGTAAATTTCACTAGAAGATAATTGATTCTTCAGGGACCTTTACCTGTCAGATTCAATAGTTGGCTGGGAAATGCTTCTGCTTTTTTAAGGTGCAACTGAAAGAAACAGAGTGAAAGACAGATTCGTATAATTTGTCCTTTTATTATGAAATAGGGGTTTTTTCAGTAAGATTAAACTATGTTGAGCCAGATGTCCCAGTGGTATTACAATTCTCTGAGGCTAAACTAAACCCCAAATTGCTGTTTATAATGTAGGACTCTGAGTTCCAGTAAATGAATATGGATTATTAAACAAAGCAAGTGCTAGAATAATCTAAACAGTCAACAGTCATACAGCTGTATTCCTGTACCTTGTCAGCATAATAAAAAAGTGGCATAATAAAAAATTGACAAGCCAAAACTAACTTAAGGATGGAGTTGAAAGTGTAAAGAGGCTGCTTCTAAACTATTGCACTTTGAGAGTAAAGGTTCCCTGAGGGTGTCTCCCAGCATTGGTCCCAGTCCACACTTGTGATTAGAGCATTGAAGAACTTGAAGGAACCTTCTTCTGCTGATTTTAGTCTGCATGTACGGACTGGCAGGACTATACAACGTGTATTCATTTGCCCCTCTGGGCCTTAATTTGTGATGCTCTCAATATTTGGTCTCTGCAGGAGATGAGGGGAAATGCATCTCTCTTTTTCTTCTGCTCCTGTCCTTATCTCTTTTTTGGTGCAGAATTTTTCATGTGTCAAAACAGGCCTGCAGCAAATATTATTTTCCATTAGATTATACCTTTTTTAATTTATGCTTTATTTTCAATTATTACAATTGCAGTATTAAAGTATTATGTATATTAATCACTAAAAAATATTACCAAAGTATTTCCAAGTCTTTAAAAAGTAAGATCCATCATAGTATAAAGGAAATTAAGCTAGAAGAAAATTGCTGACTGATGATGTTAAGCAATTCCTGTTAAACTGTTGTAATAAAACACCTAAAAAAATAAATTCCAAATGAAAATAGACCCTAAGAGACATTTCTGTTTTCTGTGAGGTTCTCTCTAATGCATGGGGAAATTTTTTTCCAAGCTCTTTTTGAAGCACTATAGGAAAATGAAGAGCTCAGACCTTTCTAGGCTCTGTAAAATCTTTTGGTATTTACGAAAGGTTCAAAAATAGTAGTTTAAATTTCTCAGTGAGTAAGTGACAAGGGTTTTTTTGTTTAAAACTACAACTTTGGAATGATACCTGACTTTTTCAATTTGAGGAGAAGGCACAGAAACATTGTTATGAGAAATAGGGGTCTTTTTTTAAAGTATCCTCTTTTTAAAATTACATTACATTGGGATAAATATGTGGGATGGAACACCTTCACAACAAAAACACTGTCATGTAGTCTAAGAAAAACTAGGGGGTTTTGCCCAGGTTGACAAAATGAGGTATACTTTCTTAATGGAATGTAAAAATCGTTCTCTGGAATCTGTTTCAGCCATTTGCGTGCTTTTAAACATGAATTCAATTTAGTACTCCCGAAAGTTCTTCCATGTGACCACCACAAGTCCCAGATACCCACCTTGGAAGCCCTGTAGCAAGTCTTCCTACAGTGTCCAGGGTAACTGTGTTTTTGTGTTATTCATCTACCTCTGCTGAAATCAATGAAAGAAGATTCTGTTTGTTGGCCAACAGCTGTAATGTCATTATTAATTTCTCTGCAGTACACTATTTGAATCAATAAGGGGCCAAGAGGTCTTGACAAGATATATTTTTTCTCATATTGATCTTGATGACCAAGCTAGTGCCCTCAAGTCTAACCATTGATTCTAAGAGACAGAACTCCCAAGCTGGAGGCCAAATTTGAGCTATTAAACATATCAGAATTTGTAATTAAAGAAAATGTCACACTGTCTTATTTTTCATCACAAGCAAAAGGAATCTTTCCACATACATTAGGAATAACATGAAGTGCACAGATACGCTAGAGTTAGGTACCCTGAATTTAATTACTGTTTTTGTAGACTACACTCAAATTTGAATCAGATTCACTAACATTCCACTATATATGGAAGCTGATGTCCTTCTATTTTTCCTTAATTAAAAATTTTAAGAAAGTATTTCATTGGGTTGTTTTTGCTTTCATTCCCTGACCATATTTTCAATTAATTTGTTGGGAGTCTTGATCTGAATACATTTTTGAGCAAATACACCCATTTCAGCTGACCTGTCTTTTATCTGTCAAGGATGAGTAATTCTTGATATTTTTCCATTCACTTCATTGTAAAGTAACATGAATGAAAATATGCAAAATATGTTCAAAGCTGTTGAGTAAACATGAATATCTGAGAGAGAAAAAGAATGAGTTACCTAAAACACAAGAATATTTTTTTGTTACATATCCTGGAACACTGCAGCATCTGTTCCCTAAACATGCAGTATGAATGTCTGGGTGCAAAGATATTTGCTGGCTTTTAGGAAGCTCATAACTGTGAGCACCTTAAGGTATATTTAATATAGCTAGAATAATTTTTAGAAAAAAAAAAATTATGGCAGAAGTCTGATTTATAGTAAAGTTCCAAAGACAGAAACTAATTTCTAGTCATATGATAACATTGTAGTGATGAAGCCTCTTGATTCTGTGATAATGTATGTTATGAGATTAGGTTATAAGTTATGGCTGATGTATTATATACTCTAAAAATCCCAGTAAAAGGGAGCTGTTGTCTCAGAAAACTTGTTGCTTAAATTAAGGGAGAAAACACAAGAAGGGAAAAGAGCCACAGGCATGTTTAGGAAAGAGTCATATTAAAAACTAGGATTAAAGAAAGATCATCTATGCCAATCTCCTGCTTAAATAAGGACTAACCAGCTTCTCAATACTGTACAGCACCAATCTAAAAATCAACAGAAATCACCAAGTATTGATAAAATAGGTCTTGAAATCTGAAGATACTTAGATGCCAGCACACACATGAGTATTGCACTTTGTAATTCAGTAGTCTAGCTGGGGATGACAGGCCCATAGATGTCAGTCCTGTCTTGATTTGCCTGAGGTCACGCAGGTGCTCCTTGACAGAAAAGGAAATTTAAGAAGTAATTCTTACCCCAAAGGCTTTGCTTAGCAAAACTCATTATTTGCATTTCAAATTTCACCTTTACTTGGCTTAGCTTTCATAGGAATTACGCTGAAGTATCTTTGTTTCATAATTTAGTAGAATGTTTTTGTTTCAGATATTTCTTAAGTGTTATTTTCATTACATTGTTTTACAATACCATTTTTCAGTTTGTAAGAATATCTTCAAGTTTTTCCTCAGTAGCATTTGTCTGAAAAACACATATGACAGTGGAATTCTAGATTATTTCTGAAAATATTAAAAGGAATCAGTGTATTAGCTAAATCCACAAAAACTTTTCCAGTAGATTCATTTTATTATGCAATGAACACCTGAGTCTATATGACATAATGAGAAAGAGGGAATAAGAATAGGTATATGAACAGATAGACAACTATATAAAAATGTGAAAGAAATGTATCTGGTTGGCTATAAGGATTTACCATTGCTATAGAAATGCACTGGGATTGTATTTAGACTTTCACAGTTTCCAGTTTTAAACACTGTTACTTTCTGCTTTTATTTGCATTTTCTTTGTCTTTGCAAAACTTTGCCTATGGCAGTTAATATGCCAGTTTTTAGGTCAAAGGAATTTGCAAAGTTTCAAGAAAATTGAAGAAAATAAGCATTATAAGTCATTAAGATTTCACCTAACTGAAAAACTAAGCTTAGTTAAAATTTCCATGATTTCTTGAAACTCAGAAGTGATTTTTTAATTTAAATTTTATGTTTTACATGGACTTAAACCTCAACACTGATATTCCAGATAACTGACAGCATATATACATTAAGCCTGCTCTAATTAAGTGCATATCCCTTTAGACAATAAAAATGATAATACTATCAGGTTTTTTGGTGGTGATAGCCTGTCAGGGCTGTCACCATCTCTAAATGAATGTTAATTTCTAAAACCTCTCATAGAAATAGTCAAGTCTGTTTCTTTTGGATAACTGGAAAATAAATTTTTGAAGACTTACCTCTTTTTTTCTGAAATGTTTTGAGACTGAAAAAGCATGTTGCACATATTACAAACCATCCTTCGACTTGGTTAATGACAAAAAAGAGGAATTCAGTGTTAACCATGATTGACTGTGACTGAGGGGTCAAAGTTTAGGAGATTTTTGTTTATCATTCTCTAGCTTTGACTTTAAAAAGTAAAATGCATAAGAAATAGCAAACTGAATGCAATGTTAAAAATTATCGTCTAAATATACAAGATGTTTTATTCAAAATGTATAGCCATGTAAAATTTCACCTCATATTCTTAGTATTCTGTCATTAATTATGAAAACTATTACCTAAAAATCAAATAACATGAAGACATTCTGAAACAGAAAAAACACACCATTGGATATAAGGTGCATATATCAAATTTAAAACAAGGAATAGTTTTATGCTATTATATGTATTTAACATCTCTCCCCACAATGAATCTAAGGGAGGAGAAGTGCTATGAATTCAGACAGTTTCATATGGCAACTGACAGAATGAAAGATAGTGCATATATGTGACAAGACAAAACAAACCTGCTTTCAGATTGGAAACAACTTTGTCAAAACAAGGTCCATACTTCAAATCTTGGTTTTTTGGTTCAATCCACAGTTACATATCCAGTACTGGAAATAAACTGTATCTTAATTAGTCAGTTCTATTTATACAGATACATACAATGCTAACTCTACAGTAAGTAGAGAAGAAAACGATTCTTCAAACATTAAAAAGGTCACAGTAATCTTAACACAGATTTATGGAGGTAATTTTTAGCAAATCATGTTTTCATCCATTTGGATTATATTCCACCCAAAGACGGTCTTTACACAGGTTCAACTCTGGTCTAATTAAAAGATCTTGAATCAGGCAGGATTAATAGAAGAGATCAGTACAAAATTTAGATTGCTTTTAAAGGAGCACCATTATCAATTCTCTATATATAATGTATTTGGAATCCTTAACTACTTCCATTTACCTTCATATGTCCATACTAAACTGCTGTTATTTGCTAAAATCCATGACTAAAATGGAAAATTTTAAAATGGAAGAGGTCACCCTTTTGTGAACACAGGATCATTCACTGAGTCAGCCCCCAGCTGTTGTTAGCTACCTTGGAACCTTTGTGCTACTATGGTTTATATACTGGTTGTTGCAATACTGAGAATTCATATAATACCATGAGGGGATTTTGTGATGATAAATAGCATATTTATTTAAACAATAAGGATTTTAGAATAACAATCATTAATACAAAGAGTCACTGCTACATTTGTTTAGATGAAAAACGTTCACAAAATCAGGTTAGTTTTTTCTGGTGATTAATAGTTATTCTGGAATTTATAGAAAGATCTGTACGGAAAATCCTTTATTATAATTTTTTCTTTCCTTTTTTTTTTTTTAACTTACTAATTTTCACTTGAGAAACAAATATAAGATTTTTTTTTGGTTTGTACCAGCATGAGCATATGCCTAAACAAACTTCTATATCTGCTCCCTTTGTAACTGATGTTTTGTCAACATAAATCCAAATTATTTTAGTTTTTCATGAGAAATTGCCATCTTATTGATAGAGGAGGAAAAGAGATGGGTGCTCATTCTATGCAATAATGACAGATCAATATCTTTTTAAAATTAAGGACAAGTATGCATGTATGGAACAGCAATTTGCTAAGGTGGCTTCCGACAACTGTGTCTAAGGATAGATGGATTCCAGTTTTGCACGCTGAAATTAATATACAGCAATTACACTACTTACATAAATGTTTTAATTGCTACATCTTTAAGAGTATCTTCATAAAATTGTCTTTTTTTTTCTGCAGTATTTTCTTTAATGCTCTCATGCCAAACTTCAGTAGAAAGTTCATTAATCAAATACATCGAAGGTTATTTCCCCCATCCTCAAACATATTCAAAACAAAATCGGACTTATTGCTCCACCCACCTTCCTTATCAAAGTCAAAATAAAAATTTTGAAATTTTTGTGCTTGTGTATCAAGAGTAAGAGGATGACATTTTTAAAAGCCAGTCAATCTGTCATTCACAAAGGAGTAACTGGTTAAAGAGGCAAGTGCTTTCAAGAGGGATGCAATTCAAATTTTAAGCAGAGGACCTGCTGCTGCTGCTTTAATTCTTTTAATGAATACATGTACTTTTCACTCCTGTCTGCTAATGTGACTCAACTTGTTGTACAGAAAATTGTTATAAATATTGATTATAATTCTTAAACATTATACAGTGTTCCATGATAGCAGCTCAGCTACTCAGGAGATAATTCTCTTCCTTGGGAAACGTCAAGCAATTATGAGATGTTTCTTGTTCAGGAGAGGAAAGGGGAAGGGTAAAGTGGGAGCTGAAACAGAAAAAGAAAGGGAAGTGGAAGAAAGGAAAAAGGGAACACATCAGCATTTTGATTCAAAGGGCTAGTGTGGTTTTGATGTAAGTACTTTGCCCTTCCTTCTTTGTGTTTATATTGGATTTACAGTGTGGTTTTGGTATGTATTAAACAGATTTCAAAGACATAAATTGGGAAATTCCTCTCCAAGAGTGCAGCAAAGGCCCTCAAGCTCCTGAAACTGATTTTAAACTGAAGGAAGGCAGGTTTAGATTAGATGTTAGTAAGAAATTCTTTACTCAGAAGGTGGTGAAGCATTGGAACAGGTTACCCAGAGAAGTTGTGGATGCCTGATCCTTGGAAGTGTTCAAGGCCAGGCTTGTTGGA
This sequence comes from Corvus kubaryi, assembly GCF_017639235.1. NCBI lineage: Eukaryota > Metazoa > Chordata > Aves > Passeriformes > Corvidae > Corvus > Corvus kubaryi. The sequence continues at coordinate 2,235,140 of NW_024581076.1, forward strand.
GGTCTGAGCAACCTGATCTAGTGAGTTGCATCCTGGCCCATGGCAGAGGGGTTGGAATTAGGTGATCTTTAAGGTCCCTTCCAACTCAAACCATTCTATGATTCTGTGAATGTTCAGTACAGATTAACCTATCCCACAGTAAACTCCATGGGCCAAATGTATCTTGTAGGGAACTGATCTAACACTTTGATATACAGATCTCATCATGCTGTGCTGAATGGGTCCCTACTGTAAATTGCTCCCTACTTTGACCTTGCTAATCCGAGAGAAAACTGCAAAAAAATATTCTGGGCTGATTATACTGGCTTTTTGTTGGGATATAATTAATTTCTTCATTGTAGCCAGTATTGGGCTGTGTTTTGGATCTGTGGTGAAAACAGTGTTGGTAACACAGGTATGTTGTACTTATTGCTGAGCAGAGCTAACACAGAGTCAAAGATTTTTCTATTTCTTGTACTGCCTTGGCAGTGAGGGCACTGGTCATGCACAAGGTCTCGGGAGGGAACACGTCCGGGAGAGCTGACAACAATTGACACAAGGGATATTCCATACCATATGGCATCATGCTCAGGATATAAAGCTGGGGGAAGAAGGAGGGAAGGGAAGAAAGAGGGAGGGGAGGATGTTCAGAGTGATGAAGTTTGTCTTCCAGAGTCGCTGTTAGGCATGGTGGAACCCTGGTGCTCCTGGAGATGGCTGACCACATGCTCATGAGAAGTGGTGAATGAGTTCCTTCTTTTGCTTTGCTTGTGTGTACAGCTTTTTTTTACCTGTTAAACTGTCTTTATCTCAGCACAGGATTTTTCTCACTTTTACTCTTTGGGCTGTTTATTTAGGATTTGAGCAAAAAAGCCTGAGCACAGTAAAGGATGGTGGTAATAATAATAATAATAATTTATTTTGAATTGGATATTGTATCTATATCACACATTTGTTCCCTGTATGGAAGTGCAAACCCAGCATAATTTTATAATGTTTCATTTGCTAATGGAGCAATGTAAACCAACTTAAAAACAGACACAACATACAATTGACAAGGAATGTTAATTACAGCCCATTTATCAAGCAGGTTAAGCTTATGAATGCAGTTTTACATTGAAAATTCATAGTTTACCTCTGTTGGACTTCAAATGACACAAGAAAAATATCTGATGACTTAAGGATGATTTAACAGTCAGTGTTTTCTTTTCACCAAAGCAAGCTCACTGCAAAACAATAACTGGGTTTGTGCCCACTTATGGCCCTGAAATACTTTTTTAAGGCAAAAATGGGCTAAAAAATATGCCTATGTGCTTGTAAATTTCTAGTGCATACCTCAGTATACCGGCAGCAAAAAGAATCATGCACTTTGCTTTGTTGCACTCACTTGTTGAGTAGGATACATGCTACTATGATTTTCTAACCTACCTAATAATTATTGAAGAGATTTATTACTCCAGTCTTTCCAAGGGAAGCTAGGAGCAACAGGGCAAAAAAGTCTGTGAAATTCCAAAAAGAAGTCACAAGCAATTTGAAGGAAATATTGTTTCTGGTGCATGGTAGTTTTCTTTGTTTAAAAAAAAAATACTTTTCTTTCAGAATAATGAAATATTCACTTATTTCGGAAAATAATCTTATATGAATCTTCATAAAGAGAAGAGGAGTTTGAGGAGTTTGAGGAGTCTGCAGTTTCCTCAAGAGCGGAAGTGGAGAGGCAGGCACTGGTGTCTTCGGTGTTCAGTGATAGGACCCAAGAGAACAGCATGAAATTGTGTCGGGGAGGTTTAGGTTAAATACCAGGAAAAGATTCTTCACCCAGAGGGTGGTTGGGCACTGGAGCTGGTCACAGCACCAAGCCTGATAGAATTCAAGAAGTGTTTGGACAATGCTCTCAGGTGCATGGTCTAATTCTTGGGATGTCCTGTGCACAGCCCAGAGCTGGATTTCAATGATCCTTATGGGTGGGTCCCTTCCAACTCAGGATATTCTATGATCCTCTGGTGTAACAGCCACTCTTCCTGCGTCATTTGCAAACTTGATGAGAGTATCATCATTACATCATTAATTAAAGTATTAAAGTGGACTGGACACAGTATTGACCCCTGGAGTGCACCACCAGTCTCTGGCCTCCAATTAAATATTGCATCACTGATCAACACCAGAATAGTCTTGCCATTCTGTCAGTTCTAATTTCATCTCAATGTCTTTTCATCCAGCCCATACATCAGCAGCTTATCTATGAGGACCTTACCACAGACAGTGTGAATGTGTTACTGAAGTACAGGTAGAAAATAGCCACTGCTCTCCTTGCTTCTGCAAGGTCAGTCATTTCATTGTAAAAGTTTATCAAGCTGGTCAAGCATGACCTCCCTTTCGGGAAGCTATACTGACTGTTCCTGATGAATTTCTTGTCCTTCATGTGCCTGGAAATAGTATCCAGCATTAGCTGATCCATAACCTTCCCAGAGACTGAGGTAAGGCTGGATGGTCTGCAGTTCCCTGAGTAGGCTATATGTTGTTAGAAGAATAATATTAGAAATATTATTAGGACTTGTGTCACAAGATGAGCTGGAGAGATCTTCACTTGATAATATTTCTCCATGCACCAATAATATGATGACTTTTTCAATAATATATCAAAGCAACTCTGAATATTTTAGAGTTCCAACACTAAGAGGAAAAGCATTATTCATTTGGAAAACACTGAGAGATTAAAAAAGAAAAAGGGTAAAGCATGAGAAGCACATAGAGATGTTGGCATGTGATTAGCTAAGCCAGGCACCTTCATCTGGATCTATAATGAATTTTTTCCAGATGAAGCCATGTCCCTCGCCCCGCATTTTACTTTAGCCTCTAGCAGAGATTAACTTCTAAGGTTGATAAAGACAAGCAATGGAAAGGGGAAATGGAGGAAGAGAAGGAGGGCAGAAAGGAAGGTGTTCAGAACTACAGTAATGAGAAGAAACAAAGGTCTAGTGGGTTCTCCGGGACAGAGCTGCACTAGCTTCAAACTAATCAGGATTTGAGGCACAAGGTGATGTGGGAAAGAGAGTAAGAGGAAAACTGTGGGCACTTAATAGTCCCAGGGTGACAGAGAGGGCTTCAGCCTTTAGCCCAGTCAGCTGGGCTCACATTATGGAAGCAATGAAAGCAATGTCAGTGTGCAGACACTCGTGTGTGTTGCAATAACATTTGTAATACAAATTAGTGTCTTTAGCATTCATCCCTTAATAGTTCTATATCTGGCATCTGTTTCAAATCACACTTTTTCTATCACAATTTCAACACAGCTTTAACTAAACTGATATTTTTAGAAAGAAATTTTCCTATGTTTAAAGCATTCAAAGTATGTATCTGCCCCCTTATCATCCACTTAGTAAACAAAGAAATATACTCTGCTGATCTTCATTAAATGCTTGTATGACTAGCCCTAAAATATATCTCTGGTTTTTTATCTCATTAGCTCCACATATGTTTAATTTGCACAGAATTGTGGCATCCAGGTGTCATTTCCCAGTGCAACTTACTTTCACCACGGCTTGGGTAGGAAAGGCTCTGAATGACATGGCAAAGCTACTGAGGCCACAATTCAGCCACTGAGATTTCCTCCCTCTGCAGTTATCGTGGTGCTGCCTCTCAGTACCTTTGCATGAGAGAATAGTTTAGTCATCTTTTGTCCTTAACTGGTTTTTAGTTACAGGCACTGCGTATTGTCTGATCTTTACTCCTGCATTACGTATTCTCTTGTAGTGACTTATTAAGGAATGCTATTTTCCTTGCTGCTTTAATAGATCACTCTTTTCTAATTGAAGGAGAAAAAGAATGAGAAGCAGCATGTTTCCAAAGTAAAGTGACAGGCAGGAGACTTAATTTCTTTCACTGTTTAGACAGTGGCTCACTGTTTGACTTCGTGAAAATCACTTGGAAGGCCCAAATTTGCAAGCAGCTGTACAAAGTTCGGGTGTCTTCCTTTTGTTACCTACCACCGAGTTTTGTTCTGAGAGAACAGCAGTTAAAGGTGATGAGAGTTGCAGGTACTTGACATATTCAACAATGTGGATAGTATTAGAGCATTTCAAAGTCAATATCTCAAAACCCTAGGTGATTTCAAGCTTTTTTTTTTTTTTAATGCTGACTTGAAAAATATTGTTCCTTGATTTTCCTATCTGCAAATAGAAAATAATAGCCTTCACAAGGTTTGTTGATTGAAAATGTTTAGAAAACTTTTCAGGATTGCTTGTGTTATATAATGAGATATTTCCTCAGCCATGTTAGTATTATTATGTTACATATACTGGAAGCTTTACAAACAAGACCAGAAAGAAACTTAGACTCCCTTTGCTAGATTGTGGCTATTTGCCAGGTCTTCTGATAAACAAGACTTGAGACAGTCTTCACTGCACACTGATCCACATTATTGCATACATTATGAGTCAAAAAAAGAGAGAAACACGATTAGTCATAATTCTGTCTTTCCTCCTAGATAGTGACATACATCCATGAAAAATCATGTGTGGTTACCAAGTTGAAAGAAAACATCCTGTTAGTTAAACTTGAAAATAAGTATTTTTCCCCAATTAAAAAGAATCTGTGCAAACAGATGCAACAGAAGTTGAGTTCAGAGGAGCTTACCATGAAATGAGTATTTGCACTGGCAACTGGAAACAACAGGGGGCTTGTTTCCAAAGGGTAATCTTTTACTAACAGTGATGCCGCAGCAGTGTCAGCAGAAAACATCATGTCTGGTAGAAAGGTGGCCCTATAAGAGAACATGAAGATCCAGTTGGAGTGGAGTTGGAAAACAGGTTTGGGCAAGGAACTCTCACACTTTCCTTCTCCCATCAATATCGGTATGTTTTACTGTGTCGGAACAAGCTTAGTTGCGTGACACAGCCCCTGGAGAAGATTGCACTATGAGATGACAATATGCATGAAAAAAGGTGAGATTAAACTCAATAGCATGTCATGACCCGTGTAACCCAGGTTTACACAGCTTTTGCATGTACAGAAATTGCTGCAGTGGGTTTGTAGGATTCTGTAGTACGCACGGAAATAGAGGCTTTTATTCCTCCAAATTTATCTACATTATTACAGAGTATCAAAAATGCTACCAAAATCAGCACTAACAAGAATCCTACCACAGAAATCATCACTAGCAAATATAAAAAGGATTAACAAAGTGAATATATATATATAGCAATTAAAAATTACTATCAGCAATCAATGATATCTTATCAAGCAATAGTATGGCAACAGTCAATATCATCAACAAACAATCATATGGCAACAATCAATATAAGTTTGTAGGTGGAAGGCATATGTCAGTAGGCAGTACAAAATTATTTGTGAATATCAATATATCCTTTAAATTTAAAGATGGATGTGTTGCTACATATTTAAGGACTTGAATAACAGTCTCCACTTATGTCTACCAGATTAAAAGTGTATTATGAAATTATTGTTTTGAAATTACTGAGTTTCAGATTATGTGCATATATCTGAAAGAAATTCCTAGACTCACAGGCTTCCTAAAAATTTTCCTACTGGTTAAGTCTATGAAAGACATGGAAGAGGGTCATCACCTGCCACTCACTGTGTGGTATCTACCATTCCCTTGTGCGAGTAAATAATTCCTCATCACTTCAGGATTTGACTTTTGCTTTCAAAATGGAATATTTTTCTTCTCAATTTAAGTTCAGAATTAGACAGAGCTTCTCTTAGGCTGACCAGACAGTTGCCCATCACATAAGGACAGAAATGCTTTCATAGTTCCAAATAAGCCAGTAGAAACCCTTTCCTGCATTATATGTTTGATTTCTATATGGGTAAATTCAAACATTAAAGGTTAATGTGAGATGGGAGAAATAGCTAACTCATGGAGTAGTTTTATGCGCTTAAGCTCTATTTTAAATTGTATTTTAAAAAGGCTTGGGCTGAAATATGGCCCAGTCTAAGGAGGAATTTCTTGCCATTAAGATGTCCCGATATACCTACACTCCTTGTAATCTTCCCCTGTGAAGACTGCACAGTACCAGAAATAGAATGAAGAAAAAAGTAGAAGAAAAAGACTCTAAATGGAAAACATTGCACTAAGAATTCAAAAGCAGGCTTGAAACACACATACATAGTAGAAATACTTAGGGTTTTTTATTGCAAGCTTATTCTTCAGTGTAGCCTACAGTACAAGGCCTCCCAGAGGATATTTAGGAACACAGTAGTCTTTGATCTTAATGGAAACTGTGCTTGCTGGGGATGGTGCTGTCTGCCTTGCAGTCACCAGGTAGTCTGGTTGCACAGCAGGAACCTCTTCCCTGTAATACAGACACAGATAGTGAAACCTGCTTCATCTGTCTGAGGGTGCCTGGAGTTTCCTCCAGTTCGATGTGGGAGGTATTGCATTCTTAGAGAAGCTTCTCTTTTCCACACAGCTGATGATGCTGTGACATGTTTTCAAAGTAGCTGGGGACTGTGAGCCCATTTGACACCGTAGGAAAGAGGCTAAACTAAGGGGGATAAAGATCTGATTTGGCCACTTCAAGAAAAAAGGTGGAATTACTGAATAGACAAGGGAGAAGAAGGTAACTATTTTTTCTGAACCATGTTATATCAGAAATAGTAGACTTGTTTAATAAATGCTAAAGGGCAAGTCAACTGACAGGATATTTTAATGAAAAATAAAGGACTTACCCTTCTACACAGAATGAATTTTTAGAAGGGCATGACTTTCCTGTGTGAGGTCAAAAGCAGGAGAAAGATCTATACAACTACCAAGCTGGTTTATTTTGCCAACTACAGCAGGTCTCAAACAAATATCTCCCCAAATCTATTACCTTTCTATTTGCCTCTCCTACCTTGCCCTTCCTGATATGTAAAGCTATATTTAATAGTTTTATAATTGCTTCTCCTTTCTAACATATAAAAATGCACTGATTCTTAAATGGTCATCAATGAGAATGTAATCTGTCTTGTCTGAGGATCACTGGGAGACAGCATAGCCCTACAGTGAGCTATTCTTCACATCCCTCCTGCACAGCCTTTCTGAGGATACTGATTTTACACCTCTCTCCACTCTAATTTCCTGTTCATTCTGCAGTATAGCATCTATTAGTCACAGAAAGTTGGAAAGTTAAAGACTCTGCAGCTGGAGTACTCTGATGCTTGCAAATAGAAAGGTTTTAGACCTTTGTGTGTAATGGGCTGTAAAAGTAAAAGCTGTGATTTATTCTTTCTTTCAGTTACTGAAACCTAATGGCTAGCCCACCTTCTGTGGAATTCAGTGATCTGCAGATGTTTATATCTAATAAAATGTTTGAATAAATTGTGATTCTTTTCCTTTTAATGCATCATGCTTCCATGTTACTGCACAACATTTCTTTTGCAACTATATTTTTGACTTTCAGTACAAAGCTGAAAATAATACAGATTTATATTTATTTTCAAAAACACCCAAGTTTTTAAAAATGAAATCTGTGACCATTAGCAGTAAAAAATTCAGATGAATTATTTCTGTTAATTCATGTTAAATCAGTCTAAAAATAAAATAAAATATAATGTATTGGCATATAGATACGGATGAACACAGAATGATAGCTTATATTATACACACACACTCAAATAGGTCATGGATATATACCTCTGTAACTTATACAAGAGAAAGAAACTCAAGGAAACAGAAAAGTTAATTTTGAACTATACTAAGAGGAGTGATTTGGCATTATTATTGTCAAAAGGCAATTTGTATGGTTTTAATTTCCATTACAAAATAAAAAACATATAAATATGAAACACCACAAAATGACATGATTCTTATGGGCAATGCCTTTCTTTCCCAGGTGTAGCTGTAAGCTTTGCAAGCAAATGATTGATCAGCTTAATAATATCTGGGAATTCGTTTCAAAAGGTGCTGTGAAAAAGCAGAATTATTATGCTCAAGGTATTTTTATGGCCAAAAGAGAAACACATCTTGTATATAGATTCAATAGTTTATTGTTAGTATAATTTAAATCCTAACTATCTCTTTGAGATTTCTTTTTAGTTCAGTACCTATTATTACAGGAAAATAAAGAAAAGAAGAAATAAATTGAAAGTAACAGAAATGATACTATCATAGAAGAAGTTGAAATTTCCATACACACACTCCTGATATTTAGCACTTTTATCCTATTAAGTTTGATTTCCCAATATGTGGATCTAAATGTTGGCTTCAGCATGGGGAGAGGGTGCAGCTAATTAATGTATCCTTAGTGCTTCACAAGTACTCATGTAGATGTTTTCTTCTTCTTCACCTTAGACTCACATAGGGACTTTTTCTATGTTTGCCAACTTTCTCACAACTTGCTATTTGTCACTATTTTTCAAGTGCTGCTTCTTCTGGAATTACTAATTATGGCATATTTTATATACGTTAGATACCTGTTCTTTGTTCTCTTTGCTGCCTTTAAAAGTGGTTTTGCCAGGTCTGTACTGCCTTAGCTAGTCACTAGTAGGGTGTTTATAGTTATTGGGTCATGAACATCAGGTTGTATCCTATTCCTTATCATTATGTCTTCCCCTCTCTGCGCTGCATCCTGTGTCCCACGGTTCAAAGTCTGTTTTGTCATACCACAAATATATTCCTCTATGCTATGTTGCTATGTTAGATTCATAAATATCAGATTCTATACAGAAAAACTACTTGTTACTACCACATGTATGAAAATTTTACCATGGAAGGATAAGCAAAAGTAAAATGAAACAGACCTAGTTTCTTGGCCATTTCAAAAATTGCTGCTAAGCTCTAGCAACTATAACTGAGTTTACCTAGGTAAGACAAGTGCAGGCAAAGTAAACCTGGCTGCCTTATGGCCTTGAAAAGTTTGTACAAAGATCATGGCATGTTGATAGCAGTGGTAATATCTTATTCGCTGGGCTACAGAATCCATTCCACTCAGAGACGTATCTAGGGCTTCTTCTAACTTTTACATAAATGCTTCAGGGCTGAGATCTGCAATATCTGGGTGCTGACTGGAGAAGCTCATGGTGTAGTCAAATGAAATAAAGAGTGGTTATGTGGAAGTGCTTCTGTCAGAGATGGGAATTGAACCTGTCTTCCAAGGACGAGTAAAGTTTCACCTATTTTAGGATGTGTCTCTAAACAGTTGCTAACAAACAGGTGCTTAAAAGACAGGAGGGAGGGATGACATTCCTTATTAAAGTGTCAAAGCTGCACTATGAAATGCAGCTTTGAAGGTTTATTAGACCATGAGCTTTTAATACTTGGTGATTTGGATAACAAATAGACCAGAGAAGAGTGTATTAGTACGGTACTTGGTATTCATATGGGTATTCGATTACACTGGGCATTTTCATTAGCAAATGAAAAACATATAAATACTGTAAGGGAAGGGAAAGATCTAATTCTCTCTCTTCCCATATGGTGGTTTCATGAATATATTTCTTTGATCTTTGTCTTCATAGTCTTTATAAAATTTTGCTGTTTTCTGTGAGGTGAGCCAACTCTAAAAGAAGGATGAGCAGATTGCCTTCCTTTGCTTCACAGATCTAAGTGGGTGCTGGACTGCAGATGCAGCTTCGAATCATTCAAGCAGTACAGGGAAGAGCTTTGATATCACTTAGGTAAATCCTTATCCTCTAGTCTGGGCTACAAAAAAATTAATAAGAACAGCAGCAGATTTTCTCCCTTGTACTGTTTGTTTGTTAGTTGGTTTGTTTGTTTCAAAATATGCAGTATAAGTCAAAGCTGCTCTCCAGTCCCGGAATCAGTGCCTTTCAAAGGCAAGGTCTAGGCAAAATTTTTAATTTGAACTCCAAGGTTAATTGAGTGAGGGAAGATCGTTCATAATTCTCAAGTGAATTAGCTATGAAACTGGGAGTCAGTTCTACCACAGTGCTTTGGTAGAAGAAATTTGGACATTGTAGTTATTTTCCTCAATAATTTTTATTTCCCCTTATAAAAAGTAATAAATTTCGTGTAGCTTGACACCTAGCCAGCTTCAAACCACAACAGACATCTAATACATTTCCTGCCAATCACATAAACAGGTATGATTAGGACAGTTAGTTGCCTTTTATTTATTTATTTGTTTGGTTTGACTAGGCTCAGAACTATTTAATATATTTACTTCCAGCTGCTGCTTGTTTCCCAGAAAAGCAGTTGAAGTAGACAGTAAACTGGAACATGAATACATTCTCCTGATTTAGTCAGGATGAAAGATTGAGAAAGTCAAGGGAAGAAGCATTTGAAAACAACTCAGGCTGAATACAAGAAAATGAAAAAAGGAAAAGCTTTAAGATGATACAACTGTGTTGTTTCGTTAATGAACACTTTTTCAGGAAAAAGACTGTTTTTTAGCCTCCATGTGAAAATTAATCCAAATGCTCATGTAACAGCACAACAGTCTTTTTTGGTTTAGGTTTTGGGGGGATTTTTGTTTGTTTTTTGGGTTTTTTTTGATTGGTTGTTTTTTTCAGGGGGAGTGGTTAGGGGTGTTTTTGCTTTCCTAATTGAGGTTGCTAGCAATTGTTCAAATTTATTAGAAGTGTTGTGATTTCTCTGATGTCAGTTTAATTTAATGATTGAAGAGTTCAAACAATAATTATTTTAAGGAAGTCATGCTCTATTTTTTTTAGGATAATAAGCTAAATGGAGACACATGCCTCTAGCGTAATTTCAAATGAGTATTTTGAAAATGAAATAATCAACAAAGTTGTAATTGCATGTTATCTGGAAAAGGTCACTAAAAATTTCCTGTGAGAAAGCATCTATAGAAAATTCTCATGAGCTGGTTTAAATTCAAACAACAGAAATTATTTTATATTCCTGCCATTATAGATGAGTATACATGAACATAAGAGGTTAATAATGTAAACCTATACCTTTTCCATTCTTCCCAACACTATCCTTTCTTTAAAAGGTAGCAGATAAAAAAGAAACCTTAATTTCTCTTACTTCGCATAATTTCTTGCTCTTGTTGTAATTTTTTCCAACAAACAGCATAAAACAAACACTTTTGAATGCTGTATCCACTCTGAAGCAAGACAGGTATCTCAGAATAAATTCATACAGTCAACCAACACTGCCGTGTCATGCAACATGCAAGGAATGAAACATAAAGAGCCAAATGAATATATGTCCACAGAGAAGAAGGTTTGAGACACCTAGCACTTCAAATACAGCTCTACATACACATGTAACTTTTTTTCCCCCCACAGATTACGGAAAAGGAGTCCTAATACATTTCGATCCAGTACAGCTCCTGAGCATCATCGGCTTTCACTCATACAGGACCTAATCTGTGGAGATCATCTCTGTTTTGAAGAACAGCCAATAGGAAAGTTGAGGTACTGGATATTTAGACAAAACTGCTTTTGGGATATGTTTTGTTGTCTTTATTTTTTTGCCTTTATTAGTTTATAAAGTTCAAATCAAACACAGATGCTCTCATGAGCAATTTAAACTGAATAAGGTTACAAATGGAACAGAGATTAAAAAAAAAATCTAGTTTTATGGATGATATTGTTATGTTTCTCACCATGGGTTTGTAGGAGGTTCTGTTTTGAAAGTGTTTACCACTCCTTGTAAGTGTTTTAAAATAGTCACTGCAGTATACTCCTAGCCTGAATGCACTGAATACGTTTTTAAATCTAATTTTTGTGCCATGTTTAGTAGCATATCATTAGTTCTGGGAATCTCTGTGGACAAGTCACAAAGTCTATACTGCACGTCTAACCTCTCAGGTATTTCAGTGTGGCCTGGTCTAGGTCTAGAATATGGTGGGTTTGTTGCATGACTCTGAAATCACAAGCAAGTTCCACAAAGGTCAAGGATAATGCCCCCTGTTACAAGGTAAAGTTTTTTCCCAACTTATATTAAGTGGTTAGTGTAACTCAGAGCATACTTTGCTAGAGTATTGAATAAATACAAATCTGTATTAACGAAGCAGGTGAATATGGAAAGTGCTCTGTTCGTTAACAGCCTGTTGTGATACAAACCATTGCAAAACAGTAGCTGTATATTTGAGTCATTTGAATCTGACATTCACTATCTAGATGAATGATGGTTACTCACTTTGAATTTATCATGAGTACAGCCACAGATTGAAATAAAATGGAGTAAACTTCTGCAGTTATCTGTTAGCTGGTGTGCTTTATCATTTCACAACTGAATGACATATGATCATGTAGCTCAGAACACCTCTAATTAATTTTTGAGTGAAGTCTTTATTCTTAACCTCAAACTGTGGTTATTAATGGGTTAAGGTAAAGAGTTTGCTAAAGTGTAATGTGTAGCTGTGAAAACATATTTGGAAGAACATAGTTCATTGTTAGATGTCAGATGTTTTACCTGCCTACCCAACTAATTGAGAATCATACCAGAGAACTAGAAAGCCACTGTAATGAATGAGACAGACAGTGACCTCCAAAAGACATAACTGAATTAGAACTGATGAACTTGATATGAGTAGATTCACAGTGTCATTTTAAATGTAACACAGTTTAACTCATTTTCCTGCTCTTGGAAATGTATTGCACTAAAAGCATAGGAAAGATTGGCAAGTGAATTTTAACTTGTTGTGTTTTTTTTCTCTACAAGTGCTGTAAGAGCAGCGGATTTATTGAAGGATATTTGTTATATAAAAAAATTTTGGTTTTAAATGCATGCAAAGCAGGATTTCTGGAATCTAAGAGGTGTCTTTAATGGTTTTGAGGGGCAAGAAGTGATACGAGAAGACAAGAGGGAAGAGGATTTTTTTCCCAGGATATAAATGAAAAATCATTATTTTATCCTTCTTGCCAAAGAATAGAAAAGTTAAGACATAATGTTTGAGAACTTAATTTCCCACAGATTTTTGTTTCTCAAAATAATAACTTCTTATAGGCTAAATAATTGTGTATGCTGTTCCAGAATTCTGTTAGTCTTTAGGCTGGAGGTTTATGGTAGTCAAATTTTGACAAATATTTCAGGATCATTTATGAAGATATTCTTTCTACATTAATCTATAATATCAAATGACAGAACCAACTTCTGGCCTGCCAGCCTTTGTGTGAGATGTTAAATTCATCCTCTGTTGCAACAGAGCAAAACTGAGTCTTGCGCCTGTTTCTTAAATCCATGTGGTTCATTTGTCATAAAGGATAAAGTGCTCAAATATAGAAATTCCTATGTAAAAAATAACATAAATTTCCAGTGAAACACAAATTGTGCTGTATTTTTTTGCACTTCTGTAAAGAAGAAAGATGATTTGACATAATTTTATGCCTAAGCAGGAGCTGCTTATTTACTGGTGAAGAATATGCTGTCAAAACCATATATTTGGTAGTCCATGCCCTTAGCCTCTCAGTGAGTACACAGCATGAAATAAAACAGATTTAGGGAAAACACTGAGCTTCCCTGCCTACAGTCCCTTAAACTTTTTTCTCAACTTTGAGGTCAAGGCATCCTTTCATCCCTCCTTTCCCAAAATGCAAAAGAGCTCTTTTTTTTTTTTTTTTTTTTGCCTAAGATTCTGCTGATTCCCCTGTTTCTTTTCTTTCATTGCTGTGGATTTATCTTTAGTTGGATTTCCCAGGAATAAGGTTTACATACAAAACTGTTTAATCAGAATAGCTTGTGCACGTCAAAGTCACATTCTTCGTTTTAAGTTAACCACTCAAATAAATGGAGAACAACAGCAACAAAGTTTATATAAACAATGGAAATGTTTCTGATGCATATTTTCAAATAGGCTATGTCATTCTCTTTATAGTATCTACCTTCACCATGTGGAACTTGTCATAGTGATTAGATTTAATACCTTTGTTAAGAACTGCTCTTTCTTTCAAGTTTTGCTGGAAAAAATTGCACGGTTTAGGAAAAACAGTTGCTCAAATAGGCTGTATAGGGGGCTTGTATATTGTTTTTTTGGATGATCTGAAATTCTGACAGTTGTAAAAATGATGGCCAGGAAGAAAAGTAGCAGTGACTTTTAAAAGACAAGTCTGCAATGTCTTTCAAACGTGAAGATTTCAATAGACTAACACACCACGAGAGTGGAAGGACCTGGCAGAAATTAGTCATTTTCTGTATGTGCAGAATTTAACAGTCCTTAAACAGCTCAAGCTGGATGAAAGAAAAACAGAAAAATGACCTTTATCTTTGTCACCACTGCAAATCTTGCTGTTCCACTATTCCAGTGATGCATAGAGGTGGAAATAACAGAGATGAGTACAATAGACTTTTCCATAGACTGAGTTTTCCAGGTCATTTAATTCTCTCTACTGTGTTCAGAACCTTTCCAACAGAGCTAATGATAACAGATTGCTACATTATCCTGCTCGTGGTGACCTGTTTGGGTACCTGCCAGAAATTCTACTCACTCAAAACTATGGGTGAAAAAAGTGTTTACTGAATTCACTTCTAATGATTATTATAATTTATTCAGGGAAAAAAAAAATTTTGTATTATTGAGCACTTCATGTGTTAAATAATGACTCCATTATTTTGAAAATTTATACTTTAGCTCTGGGTTGCTGCTCTTCTGCAACTGGTTTTGAATTTTCCTTACAGACTCTGGCCTTTTGCCAATTCATGTTCCATGAGGACAGTTCTCCCTATCAAGCAAGGCTGTTTTTTCAACATACAGCCAGCTAAAGCTACCCACACTAACTCTCTCCTTGCTAAAAAAGAAACATTATGGCTCTGAAGGTGATAAATGTACCATTTTCCTCGGATTTTTTCTTCTTATTATTTTTTTTGTGCTGCATGGGCTTAAAAAGTGCTGAGGAGGAAGTCTCACTATCGGAGACCCCGTGTCTCCCCCCAGGGCTCCATGGCAGGGGGAGGGATCCCCACATCGTGGTGTTCAGGGTCTTGATTATTTCATAATTTCAGTATGATTTTTTGAGCATAAAAGTGATCATTTTAGATTTTGCCCTTATTGCTTGAATTTCTATCTTTAACATAATTTTCTGAGAACCAAGATGCTTTAAATTACATACACCATGTGATTCTTACCAGGACAAAAAAGACCCTGCATTTAAATATTTATTAAATAAATGTTGACTACTTGGATATTCATTATTTGTCCTATCCAATCAGAGAAAAGTATTTTCCTAGAAGAGATTCGGTCTGGGAGTTGTGTTTTTGAGATAACTTGCTCTCACATGTTACCTACTTAATTTTGAAGAGTTAAAGGGATCTAAAATTTAAAAGTTCACTGTTTATTCAAACTGATTCTTAGTCTAGTGTATTTAAAAAGGATTTGAGATTATATCTAATATTTTTGGTTTGAGGTTTTTTAATTACATTTAAGTTCCCATAGAAATCACACTTTTTCCATATCAATGTAAAGATCATGTTAAGAGTAATACCAAACTTTACTTACTATACACCAGTGACAGTTGGGCATTCCATGTATAACTATTGATTTGCTAACTTAGGGCCGTTCAAGCCTGCATTGGGCAGGTAAGTCACCTGAATTTCCCCTGAAAATACTAGAGGTAGAAAATGCCATCAAATCTACTCCAGATGTAATTGTTCTCATCAGAAAATGTTTCCTTTGGAGTCTGTTTCATATATGATGGTCTCGAATTTCTATCTTACAGAAAAAGTTTTGCCTGCTGGATGCAAACTATAGCAGTTTAGCATCTGCTTTGCTAGCAGCTGAATCATCTCACATGAGTAACAACTTCCTTTTTGAGGTGGGGAGAACAGCACAGGCTGGACAATCACAGGTAGTAGTGTTAATAGAATCACACTAGCTTTAAAAATAAGATTTAAGAGGTTTGGGGTTTATATGACTGATATCTTGTTGACAACAAGCATGCCTGTATTCTGAGAAAATTCATGTTTTCATGGCCTGAAATTACTAGTGATTCTCCCCTTTCCTACTTACATGTCTGCAATTGAAATAACTAGAATATTCAAGGCTTTCAATCTTGAACCCATTTACTTTGACTTCTATTTTATGTTCTTCCAGGTTGCTTTATTTTAATTTTGTAATGATATCTTGTATTTTGCTGCTCCATAGGTTTACAAAGGTTAAAGCACTACAAAATTAAGACTTTATGTTAATATAATTTTTTAAAAAGTCTTCCGAGTAATATCTGAAGTCCTACTAGACTATAGTTCTGAATTATTCAGATATTAGTATAGTTTTCATTAATATTGAGTACATAATTTGATGGATTAAATTGTGATATATATGTTTACAGCTTACTACAGGCTAATGAGAACCTAAAAGGTAGCGTATTAATAGTGGTTCACTGCCTTCTGTTGACACACAATTGGGAAAATAGAAATACTATTTTAAAAATTCCTATGTACGCAGCTTTCAGATCTCCTTTAAATCTGTCTCCATACAAAAAACATCCCAATGTTATCTAAAGAAGAAAAAAATTTTATCCTAAGATAGTTACTTAGGCTCAGTCTGGCATTACAGTGAACCCAAACTAATGACAAATCATTGCAAAAGATGTGGTTCAGTTCTCTCCTTGTGACCCTCTCCTTCCTGCAGCACATCTACAGATTGTACGGTCAATGATTAATTGGTTGATCCAGTGGTAAAGATTCTGGTTTGGTTTGTTTCATTCCATTTTGTTTTGTGCCTAAACCAATATACTAGATGTGATGGAAATTTCAAGGCAGTAAGGCTTCTGCTTTCCAAGGCAGCTTCCTATCAGACTGGTTTGCAATCACAGTTAATCAGAAAGCATGCCTTAAATTTCAAAGGAGGTGAATTCCTGTGCTGATACAGCATCAGAAATCCCAGTGAAATCAGGAGTGAACTGCATGCAGAGCCACTCCACTGAGAGTGCCACTTCCCACTGCTGAAGGATTAACTAATACAAATTTAAGTGTGGTAGGGCCTCACCCCTACTTCTGGTCTCATCTGGGGAGGCACCATGTTTTTCATGAAGGCAGCAATGAGTCAAGCCTTTCAAGCCATTAAGGTCCAAGCAGACTTCATTGTTTGTTAAAAACAGCTCCAAAATTTCTATCAAGACTAAAATATGTTTACTTTCCACATAGTGAATATGGAAGTCCAGACTCAAACCTAGCTGTTTGAGACTGTGCCCACTGTGCTGCTGTCTCCTACCAGCCAGGCTGAGACTAGCTACAAGGCAGCCATTCATTCACACTGGGAATGGATACAGGCAGATGGAATTTGGGGAAGATACCACAGACACCCATCCTTTCCTAAGAAATGAGCAGGAAAAAGTCTTACATTTTAGCCAGACGTACTTTGTGAGTAGTGAATGCAAATGTTCAAAGTGACAAGCACTGAATCTTGAAGACAGCTCATTGACCATGCCTTTCCAGATATGCTATATCACCATCTTATGTGGAATTCATGTATTTGGACAATAGCCAGATGTAGAAATCCCTGAGCTAGAGGTAATTTTGGAAGACACACATATTTTTCATGATATTTTTTCAGTACAGATAGCTCAGAAAACTGACAAATTGAAATTGATAATAAAAAACCATTGAGAGAGCTGAAGTCGTGTAAGATTTTCATCATACAGTTTATAGAGGCACTACGTTTCAGAACAACTTCATATACCATGCATGTTTCTGGTTTTGTATTACATTCATTTACATTTCAAGTTTTCAGAAGTATTTGCAAAGAATATGTTTATAAATCTTGTTTTATCTTCCTAGACTTGCAAAAAACCCTAGTAAAACACCATAAAGACGCTTATACCATGCTGCCTTACATCACTAGGAGAGAGAAGGAGGCTGTCAACAGATCTTGATCTTGTTTCATGTGTTCAAACCTGAATCCACATTCATATCTCAAATGTTGCAGAGACATGTTGTACAGAAGAGGTCTTAGCAAATGAGATATATTTCTGTCTTTTGCAATGCCTTTAAAAATAATAGAAAGTCCACAGCCTCACACAAAAATTAAAGCTTTATATACTATAACAAGAGACACTGATAATAAGCATTAAACATCCCTAATATGCAGCACAACTCCTTTATCAGCAGTTTTGTGAGGAAAAATAATTAATTCTGCTTTGACAGGAATTAGAAGAACCAAAGCTCAGTATTATATATTGTCATTATACTAATTATTTTTATTTGTTTACTATGGCAGGATTCATTTTCCAATTTAAAGTCCTCAGAATGAAAGCTATTTTTATCCTTTTATTCACATATGCAGTGGGGTTTCTAAAGAAGATTTGTAATTAATTCTTTCAAATTCATATGAACATTTTTATTGTCTTAATCTAATATTTGATACTGATAGAAATAAGCTTCAAACTATTTAGTGACATTCTTCAATTCCTGTCTTATCAAGTTTGTCATTGCCACCTGACACAAGCAATTTTAGAAGTCAACAGTCCCATTAGTTAATGTTAATGAATTTGGCAGACACACATAATTGGCTTTTACCTTGGTTTTCATGTTTTTTATGGGATTTCACAGGGGCTTTTTGAAAGTAAAGACTTCATATTTATTGGTTGTGCAACTGTAAAATAAGTTCTTCTAACTGATTTCTGCCTGGATTTTCTATCCCATGAAATAAACTAGGCAACTACCAGATCTGGTAAATGGAAATAGCTCTGTATAAAATTAAAATTTCATGAAATCGTATTGTTCAGATAGAAAAAGGCCTTGGACAGTCTCCAGTCCAATCTTTGGATCATGGCAGGTCAGCTCTAAGGAGGTCAGGCCAGGTTGCTTAGGTCTTCTTTCAGTTGGGTCTGAAGTCATCCAAGGATGGAAAGTGAACCACCTCTCTCAGCTTGTGCCCCTGCCTCTCTGTCCTTACAGTGGAAAAGTTTCTCCTTATATTCAGATGAACCTCCCTCATTTCAATTTATACTTCTTGTTTCTCATCTTTCCAGCTTGCATTGCTTTGAACAGCCTGGTTATGTCTCCTCAATGACTTCCCCATAGCACTGGGGTCTGCTGTTAGATCCCCCCAAGGCCAACTCTGCTCCAAACTGAGCAAGCCCAGCTGCCCCAGACTCTTGTTAAAGGGCAAGAGCTCCAGCCCCACCATTTCAGTGGCATCCCTTGTATTCCCTTCAGCTGGTCACTTTCTTTCTTGTACAGAGTGACCTAAAACTGGACACAGTATTCTAGACATGAAAGTTCTTGGAAAAGTGGGAAATTAGGCAGTCTCTATCTTCATAAGACAATATTTAAAAACATGATTGAATTGTTTTTTGGGGGTTTTGAGTGAGACCAACTTTAATTTACAGGAGCATGAATCAGAGATTAACCTTCTATCAGTGATTTGCCAAAAGGAAGACATAGATTTACACATCAATCCCAAGTTTATTATCCTTTATTTTCCTTTCACACCTTCTGATTTTATGCCTTTTGACTCTTATGAGATACAGTTATTATTGTATAATCTTTTTTTTGTTGTTGTTGCACAACTTTCCCTGTTAGTTCATGGCCCATTGCCTGTGGTGGGGATGTTATTTCCTGCTTTGAGGTTCCAAAACAGATAGAAGTGTGGGCTGCTCACCATACTCCTTCTAGAAGCAAGCACGAAAAGGATGTATATTCAGAGGAAAAATATGTGTCATCCTAATGCAAATATCTGACAAGGGAAAATATTTATAGGGTGATTTCTCTCAGGTTTATTTCTAGCCAGAAAGGGAGAAGAGTCGTACTATATGAAACACAAGAGTTACAGTCAGTAGATCTTGTGAATAACTGACTACACTCTTCATTATTATTTTTTAAGGAACTTTAAAAGCTTGGACTGTCTGTTTTATGTGAAAAACCTAGTGTGTAGTCTTTGTGATTTACAGTTGAAAGTTGTATTAAAATATTTTAAATTAAAGTTGTAGTTCACCATTTATTGTAGAACAAAAGAAGAAAAATGTAGCTTCTTTAGTGCTTCTTTTCTTTTATTCCAAATTCTTTCAAATTAAATATTAATGTAAAATGAAAGAGGGCCACAGCTTTCTTAAAATATCAGTAGGAATTCTGGGGTTTAAGTTCTTGATACACAAAAAGTAAAAGTTAATTTTAATCCTACTATCTCAAGTACTCTAATTGAATAGTCATTTAAATATCATCCCAGTTCAGATGATACAGTTAGTGATTTATTTATTTGTAAATGGCAAGTGAAATTTTAAGTCTACATTTATTTACAAAACAAACAAGTAAATTAGTTATTACTCAAAATAGTCTGCCTAACTATGTGATGAAGAACTCATGCCTGCGTGGATGAAAAAAACTGTTTTGACCACAACATCTCAACATTACTGGTGAAAGAAAGAACTAATTTATTTCCTAAATAGTAAAATGTGGAAGGAAGCACATCTATTGATGAATACCCTGGATGGAAATGCTACCTGACGGGCTAAATATGTTCTAGATTTCAAGAAAGAGTTTCTGTGCATTCAGTAAAGAAAGTGTTGTTCTTGAACACTGTAAAACAAGGGCTTTTGATATTCTATTTCCATTTTTGCCAGACTTTGAAAGTCACTCTCCTTCAAGAAAACTTTTTCATGAATGAAAAATGAAAATAAACATCAGCATAACTTTTTTATACAGTAAGCTCATAAAAGTGGTATGTTAACTTATTTAAAGTGCAAGGAATCTTTTACAGAATTTATACTTGAATTGTTTACGCGGACTAGGCAGTATAAAAACAAATGTAGGTAAACGACTATTTCTAGCAAGTAAAATGCAACATCTAAATTTTGTAGCAGTAATCTTAGTTAGTGTTTCAGATGTTTTATGCAGCAAAATTCCATTTTCAAAATTCGACACTGAAAATCCTTCAATCCAGATTAGTTAGTTTAAACTGAAGCCCTTGGTTTGCAGAAACATATACGGTTTCCAGACATCCTAAGAACAAGTAGAATGGAAACAGAACGGTACTAGCAAGTGTCAGCAGTTCCATAGAAAAACTCACTTCAAACAGAGAAAACTTTGTTTAGCTTTTCATAGCAAATGTGAGGTAAATACTTGTTTTACTTTTTCAAAGAGAAAGATTTTTTTTTTTTTTTTTTTTTTTTTAATTTAGGAAAAGAAAGGCAGTGGATATCACAGCTCCTTTATACAGGCTCGATGCATCTTCAATAGCATGACTGGCCAGACTCTGCAGCACAGGAAAATACAGTTTTTCATCCAAACTCCCTTACCTAATTCCTTATAGAGATAACATCCTATTGTTAATGAGTTGCTAAAGATATAGATATGGTAGATATAGCTCTTCTTTAGGTAAGTCTTCCATTTTGGCCAGCAGTTACTCTGGAGTTTCAGCAAAGGTAGCATCGGCTATGTAAACTTCTGTAAATGGTCTCTGAGCTCATGTTCACAGCTAACCTCTGAGCATTTCTGTTGTATCTGCAATGCTTTGATGTATCCATACTGGTCCCACCCATCAAGAATTCATATATATTTCTTTACAAGGTCACTTACAAAATCAATTACTGCTCTTTCAATATATCACGTGTTTTTTATAATTAACATGTGCTTAAGGAGACATGTTCAGTTTTCAAGATATACTGATCCGTAGATTTATTTAACTATTTTTGTTATGCAAATTTTCAAGTAGACCTCTCTCCTACTATCCATAGATTAGTAAAAAAAGAATTGTCTCATTGCCCTCTTGAGTTTAAAATTGAAAGCTAAGTTGATATTTGACGTAGAGAAGCTTCAGTGTTATTTATTTGATTCAGTTTGCCCATCACTGAACATGGCCATTTTTACTATATGCAGGAATTGTTTATTTCACAGACTTGATGAAAACTAATTCACAGTATTTATTAAGATAAATGCAACAGTTCATACAATAAAAATTAAATGGATTTTAGTTCATTAAAAATCTCCTTTACTCTGTAAATCATACACTAATGAAAATTAGATAACTTTGAGGAGAGGTGGGAAAGGAACTCCCTTTGATGAGGACAATAATCCCTGGACTGAAACTACAGAAGTACAAAAGCTATTCTCTGTAATTTAGGGACTCAGAAACATTTCCAGCTGGGTTCAAGTCCCAGCCAGCATATGCAGTCATATGAAAATCTGTTTGCTATGTCCCATGAGTACTACTGCTTGCAGGAAATACATAGCTGCTGCTGCTGAGAAAGAACTCAAGAGATTCTAAGTAATATAGTAAAGCTAGCAGTATGCTTTTCTCATTACAGTGTAGCTACAAACCACAGTCTTTCAATTTCTCTTTTGGTTGATAAATCAACTGATCTAACTCTCCCATTTCAATGACCTATCTAATAAAAGTACTTATGAAAAATCTTAAGTATTTTACAGGCTAATTATATAATTATTTGTAGAAACAGAATCTTTGATCCGAATTGTTAGAATAACAGGAAAGGTGGAACAACAGGCAATTAGCTGCAAATCTGAATTACTAGTTTTCACACTATAAAAGACCTTGAAAGTAGAAAGTCAATAAAACCACCAACTGAAAACCTAGTTCAAATTCCACTGTAGTTAATAGCAAAGCTTCGAGTAGTGCCAAGAGTTGCATATGTCCATGACATTTATAGAAATTTGAAGAACAGCATATAGCCTATTTGAGAAGTAGAATCCCATAAAAATTCTATATGTGTACTCTTTTCAAAGACAAAATGTCTATTGCTACTACAGGGAATTTGGAGTGAGCACATTAACTTTCAGGAAAAAAAGCAAAAATTACTTCAAAGTTAATTTGAATTGAGTAGAGATATGGAATAAAGAAAAGCCAGAAAATGTGATATAGCATGGAAATAGAAGGTGCAGAATATCTCTTCTTGTGTTTCTGAAGAAAATACACTACCGAAAAAACCCCAACCAAACTCAAACCAAACCAACCAATGAACCCAAAAAACCAAGCACAACAAATGAACAAGCTAAACTCTCTAAAACTCTAGAGTGACTAATCATTTTGCTAGCTCTTGGGGAATTTTCATGGTATGCCTCGAGGCAAATTAAACACATTTGTGCTCAAATATATATTAATAAAAAAGTAATGAACAATGCAATGTGCTGAGTCCTACTGCAATATGCAATTCTACATGGAGCCTGCAAAGACACTTCACAAGCAGAACCCTTATGTGGAGGGGCTTGCAGCCACTGGGAGCTGGCAGAAGAGGGTTTTAGCCCCCGCGTGCCGACACAAAGGAGCCCGGAGGTCAACGCTGAAACCCCTCTGGAAGGCGGCACTCAGTGCCCATCACACAATGAAAAAGGGGTAGAGCTCCTCACCCAAAAGGGGCTGTATCTTCCTGTCGCTGTTAAGCAGGCACACAGGTGAAGACAAAGAAGTAAAGAGAGGGACTCCCCGTATGTGTTCCACACAGGTTTACTCCCGTGAAATGACAAGGATGAAGAGACCATTTGGTGGGTGGGTCCAGGGATCTTATACCAGGTACAGAATAGGTGGGGAAAGGGATCTCAGCCAATGGGATAGAGACAAGCAGATGGGGTTGATAGTGAGGTACAACAGAGGGAACAACACATAGGAGGGACTCAGGGAAGGATCCAATGGGGCATCGAGGAACAAAGAACTTTCTAGAACTAATACATATTAAAGAAGGGAATGAATATACATAACTTCATATATAAAACAGGGAGGAGAAAATATTAACTAATCAGGGGAAAACATGCAAAAGGCAGAACAAGGGAATCATGGGTTCTCACCATTATGGCAAAGTTAAATGCTAAACTTGGTTTGCTGACCACCACAGCTAGTTGTTGGAGTTTTTCTCAGGAGACAGAGTGGTTGGACCCACCTGCACTGGCACACTTATATACCTTTGCCCCAGCACCAGTTTTAGGAGCAGTGGTATAGGACACTTTAGACCACCCTTGAGTCCATTCTCCAGTCCAGCTTTGGTGCCAAACATGGCTTCTAAATGCTCTTATTCCAGGATGGCTGCAGGATAATGCTGAGGCTGTTGCTTATCTCAGCAGGCAGAAATCCTTCACTCCCTTGCAAAGTGGCTTCCTGTCTCTGGCACCCCTACTTTCAGACATCCTAACTTCTTTTTGTAGTTGAGCCTTCTTGCTCTCCATGAGAGCTCATTCATCAGTCAAAAATTACCACTGCAATTGGTAATTTTCCCTTCTTAGCTAAAATCCATTTTAGGATCTGGGAGTGGAGTAGGAAAGGAAGGGTGGCAGAAAACCCTCAGAAGAAGATCTAATTAAAGCAATATCAGTTTTTAAATGAACATTCATTATCTGTAGACAAATGCAACAGAGCTCACAGAATGACTGAGAACTTCATGTTAATAGGGAAACAAGTGACTCACTATAAATACTTTGTGAAGATAAACTGAAAAAATATACAGAGCGGTGCCAGTCAAATTTCCCAAATCATTGAGCAAATAGAAGTCATGCCACACATTGCAACCTTTTAACTCACTAGAATGATGTGGGGACCAGAGCACAAAAGATAAATAGGAATAGGACAAACAAATATGTAAATTTCTTAAAATTTCTTATATATAAAAAACAACCCATGAACAACAACAAAATGAGACACATATTGTAACTGAACAAGTCCAAGGGACCAACATTATCCACTTCTCTTCCTCTAAGAGTTAAGTAAAGTCCATAGCATAGAGATGATGGTAGTGTAACTGCTGACCAAATAACCATCTATGTGATAGAGGAAATCTAAGGGATTTTGTGAGAATTATATTGTATTGTTAGGAACTAGACTTGAACTGCCATTTCTGCCTTTGCTTCTCCTATGAAATATATATTTAAACAATTGAAGAATAAGAGATTTTTAAACATTGGTTTTATTGTTTATTTTTATTTTTCCTTTTGTAGAAAGAAAAATGAGCATATACCATTATTCTACTGAGTTTATACGAAGTCATCAGCATTATTAGAACTCTCATATGTAGATCATAATTTGTACAAAAGACTTGTTTGTGAACACATCAAAAGAGTAATAATTTAACTGGGGAGGAAGAATTGCTTAATTTTAACACCAAATGTTTTTCTTTAATATTTTTGTACTTGTATGAAATCTACCAGTATAAATTCTTTTTGTCTGTATAGATTTTCCTGATAAACAAAAATAAAGTAGTAATAATTCTTAAGACTTCGGTACAAGTAACTATAAAATTACCTTTTTTTAAAACATGGTAATTGTCATACATAAGTAATCAGTCATGTTGCTAAATTTAAAAATAATTTGGCTTATATAGAAGAAATGTGTGTTTTTCTTGCATAGTGCATTCATTTTCCATAACAAATTAGTGCCCACATAAATTCAGTCTTCCAGATGAATGTTCAGCTACATGAGAATCTGGAATTTGCACATTAAAATAAATGCAACTGTACTGATCTTAGAAATGGAATTAACAAATTCATATGTAGTAGTATCTATTTAGCTGATAACATATACATTTTACACGGTATAAAAATATGTTTTTCAAAAGTGAGTGTGCATTTTTCAAATCCCGTTGTACAAGGTTAGAAATTCATGCATGAATTAGAGATCATGATTTATTTATTGTTAACTTTGCTTATAAAAACTTGTCATTTGTGAAGCAGCCAGACCAAGATACTAATTTTTAAAAAGAAAATCTCGAAAAAGAAGTCACTCTTCTTCCATACACTTCACTGCATGCCTAAGGCATTTGGCTTTGAGCATCATTACTGAGTCTCTGTTTATAATGAGTAAAAAGAAATAGCAGAAGGTAATTCAGTTCAACCAACATCTAAATCATCCTCAGGGTATCTGTCAATAAAAGGAACCTGGGATGACTAGTTGGGATGAATTAGCCAAGTATTACATGTTAAACTTCATTTGGCAACACTACAGTGTCATGTTGTGGAAGTCATCCTGTTAAGGTTTTCCAAAATGGGATATGCAGAGAATGTATAACAGTATTTCACGTTGTAACTCTGTCAAACTTAATAAATACAACCTGGGTTTAGTGTGAAATAGTATTATTTAGAGTATGTGCTGTTTATATTATGCATTTAACCCTTATCATGTAAGTCTTTTAATACAAAGTACTGAAAAAATTGCATCCTTATAGTCAGCAAAAGAGAACTTCACAGTTCTCATTACAAAAACACTTTCTCATCACAAAAACATTTTCTCATCACTTGGATTTTCTTCAAAGAGCAGTTACTCCATACTGACATACCTCAATTACTCCATGACTGACATACCTCAATCAACTGGTGAAATTTGAATCATGTTTTACTGTTAGAGCCTTCACCTACTTCGAGGGACTATACCTGTATGGTCATGGCTGTAGTCACCTTCTGACCCAGCCATACTATATATCTACCAATACATAGTTATATTTGTCACTTCTATTGCATTATTCTGATTTCAACAACATTTACTCTCTTGCCACAATTCAGTCCACTGTTGAAAGCTTCTGTTTAACATTGGGTTATAAAATGTTCTCCCTTTTCCGACTCCTGAATGTTCCTTCTCTGCTATATGTTTAGACCTTGTTCAAAGACACATTTTTTGAGCATAAAGTCAATAAAAATGTTGGACATAAAAACTGCTTAGTTCATAGTGGTTTATATCAAACCTAGTTCCAAGTGGTTATTGATTTATAAATGACTTATAATTAACCAACAATCAATGGACCATATATTCAGGATCAGTATCCACAATACAGAAGATAAACCACAATGCTGGACATACATAAAACTGTAAGAAATTCAAGTTTCTGAACAGCCTTTTATAACTAATTCCCAGAAGTGGGAACTTGATACGTTAAGAAGCTGCGTGCATGCTCTGGCTTTGCCCTCACCCATACCAGCAAAACCACCTTCCATGGGTGCACACACAAGGTGTGAGTCCTGTGTTGAATCCTGTTGTGAATCTGTATTGTCAGACTGCAGGTGGCTCCCTTTGGCCCCAATAGTGAGGATGCTCATCCAGTCCTAGGCATGGATTGCAATGGTGGCAGGGTGATTCCAGCATTCTCAAACTACCATGATCTTTTTGTCCTTCTTTTCAAGCTCACCTTCTTGGTAATTCCCTTGTCTACAATTTAATCTAGCAGGTGCTGGCATCTTCTCCTCTAGGGCTGTCAGTGTTTGGGCAAACAGGCTCTTGGACTGTGCTGGGTAATCCACATGATGTTCAGTCCCATTGTCACTCTCCCAGCTACTGTTTTCTCTGGTAATTGGAACATGTGAGCCCCCCAATTGAAAGCAGTCCCACTTGCCTGTTATTCTCTTCTGCTGCTTCTGTGCTGGATTTTAGTTTCTACCCTGCAAGGGTAGAAAGAGCCTAGAAAGTCAGTGAGCTGAAGGGTGTAAGCAGTTTTTTTGGAGGGCTCTGAACCTGCTGGAAGTGAGTGTGGAGGATAACTGCAACACTGTAGACAAGAAAGAAGAAGCAGCCCATATTGATTTGGGTGCTACAGAGTCTCTTAGGGTCTCACAGGAGAAGTTTAAAAGTCTGTTCTGTAAACGTGTTGACTTAAAGTCAGTCTTAAGCATGTATGTGACTCTATTTACTGGTTTACGATCAAAGTAGAGTGATGGGGATAATGTTGCTTACATAGGATAGAGAGTTCATTAGAGTGTATTTACCTGGTGATAACCAATTTGCATTTGCTTATCTTTCCTCTAATTTCTGTGTTCTTTATGCAATTCAGCTAGAGTGCTTACCAGTATGTGAATAAATGGCAGATTTACTGCATCTTGCAAAACAAATCATTCCTTTAAGTTGTTGTGCTAATCAAATGTATTTACTCTGGAACGGAATTGGTATTTAATGTCATTTGTGCTTTGAGACGTGAGAGAGCATTTTATTTATTTTTCGTTCCTTTGTCAGCAATTTTTTTTCCTGTCAAATACTGCAACATGCCACACATTTTAAATGTAATTGGATTTAGCTCAAGAACAGAGTAATAAATATCTAGCCAATGTTTTCTTATGAATAATAATAATAATAATACATTTCTGAGTTCGATTTAATACATTCTTTCTTTAAGACATGTGAATAATTTGTTTGACAAGGAATTTGAAGATTCGGGCCCAACAAGAAATGAAATAGAAATACCGATATACATTTTAAAATTTAAATCCTTATGTTTTCAAAGGAAGATTTTAATTTAATTAAAAAACATAACACCCACAAAAAGCAACAAAAAACCAGACAATAGATAGATGGTTGACTCTAATGACTTCACTGAATTGAAACTCAATGTTTGTACATTTACACATTTTTCAGTTTCTTAAATATATTGGGGTTTTTTAGTTTTTTAGCAGTTACAGACTTACGGCACCTTTAAAACACTGCAGATGACTTTAAAATTACTGTATGTAGCTAATAACAACCTCCTTATGTCTAAAAGTGCCTTTTTAAAATGAATAAAATATTAATCAGGTTAATAGAATATAATTCTGTTTTGAACTGCAAATTAAAATTGTAATAGGTTAATGTCACTAAGAGCACCAAAGAGCAAGTAATGTGTCCAGATTTTTCCATATTAGCAGAGTTATGTAAGAGCTTTTAATTTGACAGCTTTTGAAAAAGCAAATGCTTATAAACTTTACTTTGTTTTAACAGTCTTTTTCCCTTAGGAAACTTAGAGTCTACTTGGACTCGTGGAAAGTATCTTCATTTCATCTCACTCTAGTACAAATTCTCTTTTAGATATATCAGAGCAAAAAATAGCAATTCAAATTAATTAATTGCCAAGCAACATTCATAAAACAACATTGGATTAGGCTGAACAACCCCAACTCTCTCAGCCAGTCTTCATAGGAGAGGTGCTTCAGCCTGCCTCTGAACTCACTATAATAGGTCCAGGTTTTTCATGTGCTCAGGGCTCCAGAGCAGGACACAATACATCAGGTGGGGTCTCACCAGAGCAGAGCAGAGCAGAGCAGAGCAGAGGGTCAGAACCACCTCCCCTGACCTGCTGACCATGCTGCTTTGGATGCAGCCCAGGACGTGGTTCGCTTTCTGGGCTGCAAGTGCACGTGCTGGGCCATGTCCGCTTTCTCATCCATCAGCACTCTTAAGTCCTTCTTCATAGGGCTGTTCTGTGTTCAGTTCTCCTTTCCATTTAGCTTCTACTTAATCATGGAGCTAATTTCACTCGGTTTATTTAGTTAATGTTTCTTTTTTTTTCTCTAACATTCTAATTTTAGACAAGCACACCATTGCTTCTTCACTCCTCTACACCTCAAAACACACTCAGAATTTGGATCTTGTGCAATAGAGAAGACAAATTTAGATCCCTAACAAGAATTATGGCTTGATGTAATGCAGTGGTGCCTACTTCAGGACCGTAATATTAGGGACAAAATTTGACATTTCCACAGGCTATTTGAATGCCTTATCTATTAAACGAAGAGTTAATTCTCTTTACCATGACTGCATTAGTTAAAGTAACCCTTAAAGAGCTTTGCTTTTGGCCAGAAACTGCCATAGATGTGTCTGTTTTCATCTTATATAACACACAAAAGTACCTGGCTTCACAGCCTTAAGACATGAAACGTCTGGATAAGAGTGTCATGTATTTAAGTTACACTGATTGCTGCTTTAGTGCAAAACTCAATATATGTCTGAGTTCAGGAGAGGTTGTTCTCAGGAATGGTTCCTGAAGTCCCTTTCTGTTCCTAAAGTAATCCACACCCTTATTTCACCTCCTAGAATAACATGTACCTTGATTTATAATTCATCTTAGAAGAGTTTCAAAGGTAGAATTTACCAGGTGTCACTTTATGGAGGGAAAAGGGAATTCACTGTGTTATATTAGTTCTGGCTGATAGGTTTCCATTTCCTGTATTGCTATCTGTGCTGAACAGCTTTGTAACCCCTGCAACAAGAGATTGTTTACCCTGGAATTCATGACCACTACTGATTATGTTGGTTGAGAAATAAAATTGCTGTGTATCTTGGCATTTGTCACCACAGCTGAGCTAGAGATGCAGTAGACATTTCTTCTGGGAGCCTTCTTTTTAACAAAACTAATTAAAAAATCATGATACTTTTATTTAAGAAGTTCTAGTACCTAGTGCCTTTTGGGCATTTGTTGGAAGTTTAAATTGAAAGAAGTCTATTTTATATAGCTTTCCAAATGGTTAGTATTGGGAAAATAGAAGTGCTGGGAATAGCTTAAGATTTTAATCATGTAATAACTGTGTTTATTTTTTAAATGAAACGTCTTGTAACTCAGTTGAGTTGCTTGTTTGCAAAGATTAGAAAAATCAATGCAATGCATTTACACTCACAAACCAGTGCTGTAAGATAATAAAACTCTATTTTCACTCTAAAGTTGTTTTCACTGCTGTTTGCACCATTCATGGTTACTGAGTGCTGTTTGTTTACAACTGCTATAGTTTGTGGGAATCTCAGCAAAGGTTTTCTTTTGTATATGCATCAGATATATATGACGTGTAGACTGATTTGTGTTTGTGAAATCTTCTTGCTAGTAGGAGACTCCCTGGACTGATTTAGCTCTCTGATTATTACTAAATTCTTGTTGTCCAGGTCAACAGTGACAAGGCTGAGAAGTCCTAGGGCAATCAAAAGAACTTCATGGCACTGGGATGACTGGTTGAAGAGACAGGACCACAGGTGGTCTGTTCTTCAATCACTTCAATAGGTAGGAAAAATATCAAGAAGGAGAACCCACCTGATCAACACATGGCTTAAAGACTGGTCCATTGGTAGAATTTTGTTTTTTCCAATCATGGGCATGTTTACACGGCATCAGGCCTGCTGGAGACAGATAGGGTTCACCTGTTTAAAAGGGGGAAAAGGACCCTAGCCCATGGGTTGGCAGGGATGACTGAGAGGGCTTTAAACTAGGCTTGAAGGGGAAAGGGGATAAGATCAAGTCGGCTAGAGATGAGCCATGGACGACAGGCCAGTGTTGGGAGTGAGATTGACAGCCCAACAGAAGTTCATCTACACAAAGCTTGGGCAATAAAGAAGAGGAGCTGGAAGCCGTTGTGCAGCAGGAGAGCCGTGACATAGTCGCCATCACACAAACATGGTGGAATGACTCATGACTGGAGTGCTGCAATGATGGCTAGAAGCTCCTCAGATGGGACAGATGAGGAAGAAGAGGCAGTGGGGTGGCTCTGTGCGCTGGGCTGTGGATGTTGTCTACCTGGACTTCGGTAAAGCCTTTGATACTTTCTCCCACAACATTCTCCTGGAAAAGCTGGCAGGCCATGGCTTGGACAAGTCCACTCCTCATTGGGTTCAAAACTGGCTGGATGGCTGGGTGCAGAGAGTGGTGGTGAATGGTGCTACATCCACCTAGTAGCAGGTCAACAGTGGGGTTCCCCAGGGCTCAGTACTGGGGCCAGTCATGTTTAACATCTTTATCGATGACCCAGACAAGAGGATTAAGTGCCCCCCTCAAACAGTTTCCAGATGACACTAAACTGAGCGGGGGTTGATATGCCTGACCACTCTAGAGGTAGCTGTTCAATGAGGACACACACCTACACTGCAGAAACTCAAATCTTTCTTTGCCTAAGGAATTGTCTGTGGAAGGGATGCCATAAAACTGCAGAATACTAACTTTAAAAACCCCAAACAAAACACAACCCTTGGATTCCGTGCAATTGTCCCCAATACACAAGTTGGCAGTAGTAACCAAGCTGTCCTATGGTACTTACATATATATTATGTTCTATTATATAGACAGTCCGATATCCATCTAAGTGAAGTTTATAGGGTAGGTCAGACACTTCAGAGTATTTATGTGTATATATATATGTATTTATTAAAAAACTCCAGGTACTTCTGTATAATAAAATGGGACTTGTATAGTTCCATTTCCAAAGAGATCATCATCCATGTAACAGATTCAATATGTTTTGTGCATTTTAGCTTGATTTTCTTGTTGGAGCAAGACTATTTAGATAGAAAGCGTAATCATAGGGATTAAAAATATGATTCTTCAATAGAATTTCTTCAATTTCTTCAATCTTCAAAAATCTTCAATTTTGCCCCACTTTTTACTTTTCTTTCAAGGTTATGCCTTCATAGTCTTCGGAACAGGTTTTCCAAGGGAAGGGACCTATAAGGATCATTGACCTTTAGTGCAAGTCCTTCAGGGATTCTGTTACTGCCATAGATTTTTCAACAAAAGTATATATTAATTTGTGTGATGTACAGGAAATTGCACTGTTCAGGGAAAAAAAACCCAAAACAACAAAGCAACAAAAAACCACAAAGCTATACAATCTATTAGAAATTTTTATTAACCTTGGTCTTTGATGCAATTGAGGGAAAAAAAAACCCAAAAAACAAACAAATTTGCAATAGAATCAGGGTAGAAACTTTAATATTAGTTAATTATTAATATTACTACCTTGGTGAATCCTTTCTGTTCATTTAACAAAACACTGATGCTTTTGATTTTTGAAAGCAAAGTATTCTGTAACACGTGCATAATCTAGGATTAAGTGTTAATATCTCATGGTCTCCTTGAAAAAAGTCTCTTCCTTAACATTAAAGATTACCATCTCCTAGGGAGTTTCCAATTGGACACAAGAAGAACATTTTTTAAAAACAAGAAGAGTAAGTCATTCCCAGGGAAGTGGTGGATTCCGCAACACTGGATAATTTTAAGATTCAGCTGGACAGAGTGCTAGGGCATCTTGTCTAGACTATGATTTTTCCAAGAAAGGTTGGACCAGATGATCCTTGATCATTCCAACATGTATTCTATGATTCTAGGATTCTGTGAAAATATTATGAACCATAAGTCACTTAAATAGGTTTCATATCTGTGCTGAGTTAATTATTAACTTGGAGATCCTACAATAATTCCATAGCTGGATTTCTTAATTACAAGGTCTTGAAATTGTCAAGAATGCCTGTTGGACAATTATGTCAAGAGTAAAAAAGTTGATGTTACTGTGGTTATCTTGACAGCTGTAAATAATTCCTAATAAGATGTAAAATAAACTTCTAGCTTAGACTCATACAATTACAAGTATTTTCTATTACTTTCAGAAAATTAATAAGAGACTTTATGTTAAGTAAAACTAATCAAGGGGATTTATTTATCTCTTTTTCTGATTTATGCTAATATGGCTTCATCATTAGTCTGAATTAGACTCTCTAATGTTGTTTTGGCCAGGATTAGAATTTCTCAGAGGCTTTACATTCTCACATGGTTGCCACTTCCATTCTGGTATTTCCCTGCTGGTAGTTTTAGCCTGGATGTTAACACTAATTGCAGAACACTAAATAGTTCATTTTAATCTTTAATAAGTTTACATCTATTCAAATTAATTCTTGGAGTGTGAAATCTCTGTTGTCATTGCAGTTTAATGTCTTAGCATCTCAGAATAGGAATATGAAATGAAGTTTTTTCCATTGTTTTAGATGATTCAGCAGCTATTAATATCAGAAGGCATAATGCAGTTTCCTTGATTTTAACACAATTAACTTTCATAATTTTAAATTCCATTTATCAGTGTATATCAGTGCTGACACTGACTGATTTTGGCAAACGACAAGAAGAGACAAAGTCCAATGTAGTTTTGTAAATGTCAATGTATGACATCACCACAGGGAGTTGGCATCTTTCTGTACTGACAGAATGGAGGCTGTAATTAGAAATGAATGACAAGGTGCTTTTCATCTTTGATGAGAAATGATTTTTGTGTCAAAATATCTCAGTGCTGGAACAATTTTTCTCCAAGCATTTCTTGTCCTGAACGTATTTTGCATAATAATGAAGGGGGGAGCAGAGAGGCCAAAATTATTGCAGTGTTGTTGCGAAGTGACAAAATAGCAGATGTTCTGCATTTGCAGATAACAAATGTTTGAATGCTATCATATTGTGATATTGACAGTTACCATTCATTAGGAGACAATATATTCACTACTTGAAAAAAAAGTAAAGAAATTCAAAGGTATTGAAGCTTCTAAGGCCTTATGGAGAGAGCATTTTAAAATTACTTGACTAAAGTAAAGCATCAGGCTCAGAAATGTGTTTTAAGGATTTAATCCCATGATACGTAACAACTTAGGAAGATAAGTGACTTATGTTCTCCTGTTCTTTTAAATAGTTGAACACCTGCCTGGTGAGTCAGTGGAAGTGGTATCAGATGCAATCTGAATTTAGAATGTTTAATAATTCACCCTGTAAATGGATTTATAGTGCTTACGTTAAAATTAATATCTAAAGAAATGGCTGTGTTTGCATTATTCTGAGTTAAATATGATCTTTGAAGCACTATAGAAACACTGCAGAATGGTGTATGATGCTTTCAGAGAAGCATATAAGTTCCAGTGTGGCATGATCTGAAATTATGACATGTAGAAAAGTAAGCTTAACTTTGATAGAATATTAATTCCTTAAACCTCTATTAAATCCTGCAGATTTGCAAGACAACTTGATTGGTTTCCCAAAGCTTAAAAAACACTTTCACTCTTAGCAAATATATCTGTTGAAAATTATATAGCATAAAGGTTACAACTTGAGCTTTCAGGGTTGTAGCTTATTTCTCCTGATATTTACTTAAAATTTGCAATTAGATGAATGCACAGGCAATAGTTACATTTACTAGTCTTGTCCTTTCTATTTCAATCCTTCACAAATCCTAAAAATATGAAAAAAAAAAATCCAGTTCAAGGTATAACATCTGTGCAATTAAAAGGATTTTTCTTTGTATAGAGAAGTATCCAAATTTAACACTCTAATTGACTGTTAAAAATAACAAAAATTTTTAAAACTATGGGAAAATTAAGTCAAGGGCTACTTACAAACCTTTAGGTCTGGTTAGAGAGTAAAACTGAGTTAAATATGTGTGCAAATAAACATATACTTTACTAGAAGTAAGAAGAAATAATTGGTTCCTCCCCATGTCTTGAAACTTTACTGTGCTGCCACTGCGATTTTTGACATTGTATTGAATGAAAAAGTGGGAATTTGCAATGTGAAAAGATTTTCAAAATAATTGTCAATTAATTTGTCTTTTTGTATAGACTCTGAACCTTTTTTGCCTTTTCTCTGAAATGGCTAAAATTTCAGAAAGATAGATTAAAGTTAATGGAACTTCATCAACATATAGATAATGTAAATGCAGTTTGAAATTAAAGTATCTCCTGTATAGATCCTTTCTGATGAGATAAAATTTAATTTATTTGATAATTCTCTCACTGTTGGAATTTAAATGGATAGTCTTTAATTTGTGCTTATAAAGAATAAGTAAGTTAATGCAATGAGTTTAGAATTCTAATATGCTTTTCAAAGTTTTTATTACCTTGGTACAAAGATGGAGTACATAGTTATGATCTATAGTGTAAAATCTGAACTATCATTTAAAAATCCCACAAATGACCAAATGACTTTAAAATCTGTGCTAAGCATTCAGCTGAAATGAATAAATGAAATTTATTGCCTTTGTTTGAACAAATATTTGAACTGCTTTTGGCTGCATAAGCAATATCTGCCTGGAAGCCACAGGGAGGTTGTTGATCAGCTGCTATCACCATTCTGCCCACTTTAGCAGATGGTGGAATGACCAAATTACAGATAGAGAAGGGTGAGAAAAGAAGAGAGAGAAAATCAAGGGGAGGTCACTTCATAGCATGGAGTCTTTCTGTGTCAGTTGCCAGATGGAGAAAGATACCTGCTCTGTAAACTCACCTTCCTTCTCCACTTTAATGCTTGCCAAAAGCTTTACAAAGTTCATTGTCACTACCTTATCCTCCTTCCCTCTACTGCATTTGTAGGTGGTTTTGGAAGTGCTAAAAGTCAGACAGGCTGCTTTAGGATCATGAAATTACTTATTCTTCCTTGTTGGGCCCAAACTGTCAGAGGACTGGAGGAACTTTTTGCCATTTTTCATCTATCTTAGACCATCAAATAGTTAAAATTAATTTGAGGAGTTGAACAATGGGTGATAATGTTAAGGAGTGTAAGGAAATTTTTAGCTTATTTGAAGTTAGTGCTGCCCTTCCTTGCCCTTATAAGATAAATAAATATATGCTATGACTTATAGAACAGACACCCTGCAGCCCTTGCATTTGATTTACCAGGGAAAAATTTATAAGCTGTGATTTACCTTTACAAATCAGTCTGATGTCTGTTTTATTGCCTACTCTAAACAAAACTAGAGAAGATTTCTCTTTGTATGTATTTGCATAGATCTCCTTTGCAAAAATGGCACTGAAAAACTGTCTTTAACTCCTCTAGAATTCTAGCTGGCTTTGTTGTAAAATTGGATGATTTATTTTGTATTTAGAGCACATATAAGTTGAAAACAATGATCATTTTCCCAGAAACAAAATGCAGACATTTGAATTTCATATTAGTGTCAATGAATAACTGTGCTTGTGCAAGACTAGAAATAGAAGGATTGTACTTTAGTGCTTTTATGTCTGTATCTGAGGTACTAATTCGTACTGACAGGAAAATTTGGTACATTGATTTTTAAATTTTTTCCAAGTTAGAACTTACAAATGCAGTCCCAAAGGCAAAAAGAAATGTCTATTATAGATAATGCCACACTGGTAAACAACACTTCAGAAGACTGACTCAGCTCAGACTACAAGGATGATAAGACAGGAGATCAGCATGGCAGAGGAAAAAACCTCTGGATCCAACTGAAATACAATATGGAAATGCTTATGGTGTGGAACCAGAGATGTGCATGCTGGGAAGAACATAGCAAAACTGCCTCAAAGTGTGGGGATGGGATCAGGAAAGCTGATTGGCACAGCTGGAAATAAATCAAGGTAAGTGAGGAATAGTAAGAAGAGGATCTGCAGTTACAACAGTCAGGAAAGGAAAAGAAAATAAATTGTACCCCCTCAATAAATGAGACAGGGTATCTGATGACAAGTGATATGGAGAACCCTGAGGTACTTCACTTTTTTTTTCCTCAGCAAATGCTCTTCCAAGTCTCTTGAGTCCCTGAACCTAAAGGTAGGGAATGGGAGAATGAAATGCAACCCATTACACGAGAATATCAAGTTCTAAACTATCTGAGGAACCTGAACATACACAAGTCATGGGACCCAATGAGACACACCCCAGGTTCCTGAGGGAATTTTTTGCTACAATTTCCAATTCACTCTCTCCAGTATTTGAAAAGTTACAGGAGTCAGGCAAAGTCCCAGGTGACTGGTAAAAGGGAAATACTATGGACATTTTAAAAAAGGGTGAAGAGGAGAACCCTGGGAGCTCACAATCTGTCAGCCTTACCTCTGTGCCTGGGAAGATCATGTCAAGACATAAGTGGTGATCAGAGACAACCAACATGGATTCACAAAGGACACATTGTGCCTGACTAATCTAGTAGCCTGCAATGGCGTGACTGCATCGGTGAATAAGAGAGTAGAAACTGATGCTATACAGCTCAACTTCTGTAAGACTTTTGACATGGTCCCACACAACATCCTTGTTGTAGATTGGAGACATATGGGTTTGATGGGTGGACTATTTGATGGATAAGGAATTGGATGGACCGCCACATTTAAAGAGCTACAGCCAATAGTTTAATATCCAAGCAGAGATCAGTAACGAGTTGTGCCCCTTAGGAATCCATAGACCTTGGGATTGAATGTACCCCCAGCAAGTTTTCAGGTGACACAAAGCTGAGTGGTGCAGTTGACAAGCTACAGGGAAGGGGTGGCATCCAGAGAGACCTTGGCAGGCTTGAGAACTGGATCCATGTGAACTCCACGGATTTCAACAAGCCCACGTGCAAGGTCCTGCATCTTGATCAGGGCAGTCCACCCTATCAGTTCAGACTGGGTGATGAATGAGTTGGTGGCAGGTCTCTGGAGAAGAACTTGGGGATACTGGTGGATATAAAATTGGACATGAGCCAAGAATGTGTGCTTGCAGACCAGAAAGCCCATTCTTCCTGAATGAAGTGTGATAAGCAGGTCAAGGGAAGAGATTCTCCACTTCTACTGTGTATTGGGAAACTGTAGCTGTGGTACTGCATCCTATTTTGGGGTCCCCAGTATAAGAAAAATATGGACATGTTAGAATATGTCCAGTAAAGGGATACAAACAGAGATGGAACACCTCTCCTATGAAGAAAGGCTGGGAGAGCTGGGGGTTTTCAGTCTGGAGAAGACTCCAGGGAAAACTTATTGTGGCCTTTCAGTACTTATAGGGGGTTTATCAGAAAGATGGAGACTTTTTACATGGGTATGTATTAAGAGTACAAGGGGCAATGAATTAAAACTAAAAGAGGGGAGGTTTAGACCATACATAAGGAAGAAATTTTTTACTATGGTGGCTCTCTGGAACAGGCTGCCTAGAGAAGTGTTGGATACCCTATCATTGGAAATATCCAAGGCCAGGTTGGATGGGGCTTTGAGCAACCTGGCCTAGTTGAAGGTGTCCCTGCCCATGACAGGGGTGTTTAACTAGATGATCTTTAAAAGTCCCTTCCAGCACAAGCAATTCTATGATTCTATATTTCTATTAAATTTCTGTAAAGTACCTGAACAGTCAATATCATATCTATGGAGAAAAATTACTACTGTGAGTGACATATGCTTAGCACTAAAAGCATGGCTCCTATGTATCATAAACAGAAGGCAGCTAAAGAAATTTCTCCCATCTCT
This sequence comes from Corvus kubaryi, assembly GCF_017639235.1. Lineage (NCBI taxonomy): Eukaryota > Metazoa > Chordata > Aves > Passeriformes > Corvidae > Corvus > Corvus kubaryi. The sequence goes on from NW_024581076.1 coordinate 2,273,596, forward strand.
GTCCAGGATGGTTGACTGCAGTCATTTCTACATCATGCTGATACAGATTCATTTAACATTTTTGGTGGCTTTTTTTGTTTGTTTTATTTGTTTGTTTTTAATTGTTATTATTTATTTTCATTATTTTTGGAGTCTTAGCTAGACCTACCTGTTCTATACCTGTTCTATATAGTCCTGTCTGTTCTATAGCAAGCAAATATTTAGCCAACAAGGAATTATTAATTTTCATAAGAGTTTGACTCCTGAGTCCTCATTCAGAGTATTTTCACTCTTCCAGGCTGTCAGCAAATTTATCCTTACAATAGCTTTCTGAGATGATGTTATATTATCCCCACTTCAACAGGAAACTTGGTCACCAATGTCAGGCAACATGTTCAATAATGCTGACCAGTTTCTATATTTTACACAAGAAGCTAAGAAGATGAGGTTTTTTCCAGTTTTCTTAGCACTTTCCCAGAAGTTTAATTCAAAGCAAAGCTCCCACTGATTTCAGTTTTGACTATCAACACTTTGGAGCCCTGCAAATTGAACTTTAGCTGTCTGAAACATATAATCCTGTCTATTTCCAGTACACAGTACCTAAGTGAGGTAGGGATCCTTTGCGAACTACTACACGATCATGTAAGTAAAAACTGTTTCAGAACAGGTACATATGCCAGGGTGATTTCAGGTTACATATTGTCTGGTACATTCTATTTTTTGGTTTGTTTTTTTTTTTTCTTTGAACCCTGCCATACTTGTGATGCATTTTTGTTTGATTAGATGTGGGCAGGGTCTGAAGTAGGATGGAGGGTGCTGTTATTATTAAGTTGGAGATTTTATTTGATTTTTTGACAGTAATTTCCTTTCATCTGTTAATTTTGTGGTCATCTTCTGAGTGGGATTTTCAAAAGTACTTAAGCAAGAGATGCATGTGATAGTCACTGGAAAGCAGTCATTTGTTTGCTGCTTCCTTCTAGGAAAGCTTTGTAATTCACTCTGCTTACCAGGAGGCTACGACAGGCTGCAAGACATACCTTCTTTTCCTTCTTTTCGCTGTTCATATTTGCCCCTTTGCTTTATCCTCTGGGGTGAGCTTTTTTTCTCTGTCTTTTCCTTGTTCTTTCCATATTTCAGAAAATTGTTTCTTCTTTCCTTTATTATTGACTATAGAAAAGCACAGAGGTCTTCCTTATTTGTTTTTTGCAAAGTTTCTTGATGGTACTTAGCCCTGGAAGAAGCATTTGGAGAAAAAATGTCTTGCTTTCTCCATAAAGACAATATTCAACAAGAGTAGTGGATATAGGCTGTGCTAAGTGAAACATGCTGAATCCCCAGAGTATTTAGCTGATGATACTTAAGAGATCTGATTATGTGTGAACTGAAAATGCAGAGTTTTATAAAAGGCAGAGTTTATAGACATTTTCAGAAGCGTGAGCAAAAAGTACATATGGCATCTGGACACCACACTTGGCAAAAATGAAGTCTAAGGTATATGAGATAGATGTGCTAATACTTCTGATTTTTGTGACTGCAACCATTTGAGCTCCAGCACAAGCAGAACAATCCTTTCTTTAATTTCAGCAATAATGCCTCATAAATTAGGTAAACTTAAAAAAAATCCCCAAAAATATAGCAACATCACAAACGTAAAATTGTGCACTGAATAGTTCGTATGAGCAACTGCAGCTTAGGAGTATTTATTCAACGTAATCAAATCTTTTAATAGGAAGTGGCACATGAGATATCTATACAGTAATTCCAACTCTCCCAAGAGAATAGTTTCTCCTGAATAGAATTTTATTCATTGGAAAAACAAGGGGTAATTTTTTTCATACAAAAATAACATTTTGGAAATCAGTAGTGTTTGGTTTGTGTCTTTCAATGACTCAGTCAATAGAGATGTCAAATTTAATTTGTATCATCATTCATGTGCCACCTGGGGTTAGCAGAATTCAATCAACAAAAGAGGAAGCGTTGATGAAGGTGAAGGTTATTCCACAGTATAAGATAAACAAAAAAACAGTTATACTTCAGAGACATTATATGAAACCATTACACAATTATTTTTTTATTTAGACAAAACCATAGAGACAGAGAGAGTGTCTGTACAGATACTTAATTAGGATTGGTCTGAAATAGTTGAGAAATTGATCATCACCTCAGTCATAAAGGGTTGCTCTGGAAGAGATATTCTGTGCATTTTGGAGGACAAAATCATGGAGGTTTATTTCCTGCAAGAGCCAAAGAGCCCTGTATTTATTGCCTTGGATTACCATTGCTGCTGTAAGAAAATAGAAATCAAATCTTTTGTATAAACCAAATTGGAGTTGACATTGAACTTCATTTAAATTTTTGATGTTTTACAGAATAAGCAACATTGGTGCTAAGATGATGCTGGCTTGACCATTTGGAAGTAACATAGCTTTTTAGAGACCTGGATACATTGCCAAGGAAATATTGGGAAGAAAAGGAGTATTTATTCTCTGATCATTAATAGAGGAACTGAGTGTATTTCAGCAAATACTGATTCATCTGTGCATGTATGAATGCAAAACCTGTTATTTCCTTCTGATTCTAAAAATACAAGGTGAAGCATTTGCATTTTAGCTGAATTAAGAGCCAGGAGAAATCATTAGAGTCTCTAGATTTCATATAGGTTTCATTCTGATACTCTTATATGGAAGTCAACATCTAGTTAGGGCAAAATATTTTTTCCATGTGTATGTTCCAGAGATAGAACAAAACAAGGCTACATTACCCAATCATCATGCTACTCCTTAGTACTTGGTAACATTTAATTTAAAAGAAAAGTTTAATTTGAAGTTAATATACTAATTTTTCAAATGTGAAATAATAAAAAAAATAACACATTTTATGATTTTTTTCCAGAATAACTGTGCTTTTAAGAGAAAAAAAAAAGTCATAGAATTATTTTTTGGGAATTAGAACTTCAGGGTTTAGTCCAAAGAACACATAAACATATAAAAAATTCATATTTTAAACAGATTTGTAGTTAATAATAATTAGACCGAGTACAATAAATACTACAGGGCTTATAATTCCTTACCTCAATGTACCTCAGAATTTTCCAATGTGATATGAAAGAGCATTTTTTCTTCCCAGTCTAAAATATCCACATCTGTAATTACAAAACACTGTGACTGGCCTTGAATTCATCTCATCTTATCTGACATGATGCCTTGAAAATCTATATTCCATTTCATTAGCATGTTTCTTTTTTTTCCTACAGAATTATGTGCGCTCATGTCACTGGGCCAATGATCTCAATTAACTAAGTGAAAATGTAGTATAAATATGGTTAAATGTAAAGTAATTACTTTAAAGCATTATGAATAATTGTACCTATTTTGTGAAGATGAAAATACAGATTTCTAGAGATGATCCTCCAGTGCAGGTAAAAATGGATGGAAAGAAATTTGATGATCATGGCTCAGGGGATATGAACAAGATATGCTGGCCCTTAAAGGGTTATGAAAGTAGAAATCAGGTCAAGAAGTTGCAGCTTGCTGTGAAGGTTTCTGTAACTTTCTTTTAAGACACACTCAAAAATGATCTTGAACTGTTCCATACAATTTTAACAATAATTTATTTGCGTAACTGACAATTTAACATTTCCTTAAAGAAACTCTGGCAATTCAAACCCTCCAAGTAGGAGCCTTCAGGGTTTTATTTCCATGTTAGATATTCTGGAGACGACAGACATATATCATGGACCGTATCCTAAGATATATGTCTGATTGGAATAGCAGAACTGCAGACAAGGCTTAGTGCTGCCTGTTCACTGAATGACTGGAATACATTGGCCATATACAATGTGTAGCCAAACATAATCGTTTTTTGGATCTTCATGTTCTCTCAATAGTGATGTTCTCAAGCATCCATAATATTAAAAAAAATACAGATTCTAGCATGTGTATACTCTACAGTTTTTTGAACTTGGGTGTTTAAAAATGGGAAAAAATGATGAAGGGCTCTTAAGCCATGTTGCAATTTCTTAAACTTGCACTTCTTCCTGATGCCTATGGATCAGCAGCTTTAACAAAACCTTAAGGCAGTCAGTTGTGGAGTTTCCTTAACAGAATTTATTACTGTTAAGCAGAATTGATAAGGCTTTCTCTTTGTCTCAGTGCAACGAATGATAAGAACAGATGAAATTTTGATAAGAAAGTAAACTGAAAACAGAATTCATGCTACCTGCAGATAAGCTGTTTTGTTTAGCCCCCAATATATTTATATTCTATATTGTAGAATATCATCAGGGAGACTCCTGACTTTTATGTGCACCTTTCACCCTTTCAGAGAAATGATCAATAAGAACAGCATTTAAATAATAGAGTGATCTAGTATCCTTAAGTAACACCAAAGAAACTATTGTATTACTTGGTTTGATCTCTCTAAATTGGGCAATAGATGCTATAAAATCTCTGTAAATATAGCAAATATTAAAGGACAAAGAAATCAAATTTTAAAACGTTTGCTGACATAGATACTGCAAAAGCTTTCCTGTGCTTAATCTCTTGGCGTATTAAATGTGTACTTATTTCAGGCTAAGAATTTATTACCATTTGATTTTGTGACATCCTGCTCTTAATATATAAGATACTCCATTGGCTATTCTGTGTTCTACGTGCAGTTTACTCCTCGCCAGGCCAACTTCAATGTTTCCAGTAGTATAAGGACTTGAATTTTTCACTGGAAAGTGTAATTTCCACACTTTTAAGTCAATAAGAATGCTTCTCTGAACCCTCTCCAACTCCTTGACATCCTCTATGAATTATAAACACAATATTTGAGTAGGAGTTCTGTAAGAGAGCTGATATGTACATGCAATGTTTAGTATTTTAGTCATCAGAGCTTTTTATTATTATTGTTATTTATGTCATTGGCTTGTAGTGATTTGATTTTGAAGTTATTCAGAGCATTTCATCCTAGAAATACAGCCCATGATTTTTGGTACTTAGCAACACTGTTTTGCCTTTTGAGACACTGAAAAACAAACTGTGGGGGCAAGGTGGTGTTGCATTTTCTTCTGACTCCTCAGGTAATCCAGGATTAATTGTCTGATTATTGTGTCATTTAAATATCTTATTTTTTAGGACTAAAATTTTTTAACATCACTTTTAGATAATTTGAAACAGGTAATTGGCATGACAAGTACCTGGGACCCAAATAGATAACCCTCAGAGTAACATACAATCCTTAATCACATTGTAAATTAACCGTTCTTTCATTGATTTCAGTGCTCACAATACTTGGCATTTTGAAAAAGAAATGAAAACTATTTAATTTTAATAGTGTTGCCCTTATAAAACTTAAGCATACTCTATCAGCAATATTGTTTTTACCAAGCAACCTTAAGACTGCATAGAAAAAAGAAATATCCTTCTAAGATATCTAAATTAATATCTACTTTCCATAACCCCATGCTGATTGGGATTAATTTCCTTCCTTTAATTATTAAGTACACTATCAGTACTTCTGTATAATTCATGCTAGTTAACATGGCCTCAACTTTTTTTACTACTTGAGTTCTACCTGTTATTTTTCAAAAGATTGATATGCAGTTGATAGATTGGTAATAACTTGCTTAAAACTTTCACTTTTTGTTGACACAGCATCAACTTTGTTCCATGGCCCTCGAATTTCTAGTACTTCAAGTCTTGAAACAGGGCATCAGCAGAACATTCAGATTGCGCCATGGATAATTCTTTAAAAACTGATGATTTAAAATTGTGCATCATAATTATATTTATCAGTCTCCTTACTTTATAACTCCTATGGCAAATATTTCTTCGTAATCTAAGAAAAGTGAAATTTTCATCTAGCTTCTGGGAACTAAATTTAATTAGTTTAAATCTTTCAAGTTTCTGATATCTCAATTATTTTCATTAAATTTGTATTCCTAAGCAATCTGTATAGAATCTCTCCATAGATAACTTCTGCTGTCTGGAATGCCTTCCATGAATCCCTCCTAGGATTTTCTTTTAATATTATGTTAGTTGTAACTGGAAATGTACTTCCATTTTTTTCTTTAGACATTATTCTCTGATATCTTGGTAACCAACATGATATTTAAGCTTGATCAAGATATAGATGTTGGAAAAATTACTGCAAAATGTATGGGTAAAAACTGCCTGTTCATTAGGTGGAAATATTTTATTTCCTGATTCCTGTCTGCTGGTTTTTTATGGTTTTCTGGTTTTTTGGGGTTTTTTTGCCAGCCTGGATTTGTTTACATATTGCCCATACATCTTGATGTTATTCATACAAATGAATACTGTACTCTGGTTCTCAGCTCAGAAATAATAATCCATTTATAAGATTATGAAAAGAACAGAAGTCAGCATAGTGTCATTGTACATGACTTCATGTGTGTAGAGAACTGCGAAGAGTCACAGGAGAGTCTTCAGAAATCAAACTAATAATCTGCAAATTAATGACAATATTCCTACTCTGCTTGCTGCTCAGTACTACATAAGACAATACAAAGGTCCTTTTTAAAAAATTGTAACATATTTATGTGAACCTCCTCTGAAAGGTAAAAAATTTTACATGCAGCTTTCTGAGTGGCTGTATTCTTATTCTGTCACCACTGCTGTGACACCTGATGGAATTTTTTTTCACAGAAAACCTTCTTTTAAAGATATTTCAGCCTCTGCTGCCAAAGGGGGTAAATTTTATTTTCTGGATCTGCTCTTGGACACAACTGACAGGCAATTTGGAAGGTGATGTGACTCTCCCTCTACTTTTTCCATGGCTTCCTCTCAAATAGAAACATCTTCAGTAGCACCTTTTGACAGATCATTTTCAGAACCTTAAGAGAGTATTCAACGGAACATTTTCCAAAAGGGAAGCTATTACTGTGCTCACAAATAACCAATTCAGTTCAATAGGTTTAAAACACACTGACCATTTCTTCATTTTTTTTTCTTAAGGCATTTCTTAAACATTTTTGGAATTATTAGGCTATGAAATCAATAAAAAGTGATCATTCTTGAAACTGTGATGTTTTTCACCAGTATGAATTAATTGGATCATATAGTCCATTTCTAAAACTGGAGGAATTTCACAACAAAAGCTGTCAAATTTTTTTTGAGTTAGATAGTGCTGTGTGTCATGACTAATATGTTTAAGAAGTAACCCTTCCATCCTGTTATTGTCATGTCAGTCGATCCATCCCGGACTGGAATTGGTAAAGGTGACCCTTTAAAGGAGCATGGAACACTGCTAATGCCAAAAGGACAGTCAATGCACCAATGGCAGTGAAATAATTATAGGTAATTAGGTATGCCAGCCAGGAAATCACTGAATGTGAGTCTTTCTTAAAGGGAAAAAGAGTGCTTTAAGAGCACTGTGTTTACTGTTGCACACTTCTGAAACAGTATTTTCTTCAAACATTATTTTAATTCTCTTTAATTGCTCAAATATTTAATTCACGTTGGTTTAAAACAATAATTTTATTCAGGCAGGGCTTTTCAAAGAATTTCTTGGCTTCAAGGCTGTATCTCCAGGGGTGGTAAGTATGATTCTGGAGACTCTGGAGACCTGCCTAAGTGACACAGTTCCCAGGTGCTGGCACTGACCTTTTATCATATATGTTAATTCTTTACATTAAAAAGTGAAATATTTAAATTAATTCTTCAGGGAACGATATTAAAGGAATGAGGCTTTTTTCTACCAAGTTAATAAGATATTGAGGGATCACAGGATGTTCCATTCATTCTTTCAATTCCCATGGCTGAAAAAAAATTATATATAAATTAAATTGAGACAATCTGTCCTTCCTACTCCTTCTTAGAATAGTTTTGTGTTTTTTCTTTTTTTTCTCATCTTGTTAGGCAAAATTAGGTTGGAGATAATTTGTGCTGAGGCTGAAACCATTCACAACACAGTGTTGTTAACTACATGGGTTAGTTCTGGCTGAGTTTAGACCCAGGATGTAGAGAAACATGTTCTGCCTCTCAATATCAACCTTTGTTTGAAGCATTTTGAGAAGAGCTAAAGAGAGAGTAGCCAAGGGCTATAGATCTGATTGTCATGCATCTTTCTTAATAGGAAGTATTTTGTGTGTGTTCAAATATTTTGGACCTTTTGAAAATCAAAAAAGGAGTTTTACTGAGTGGGAGTAAGGAAGACTACATTACTAGAGAATGCCACTTCAAATCATTCCATTGTTGATATCACCTTGACCTAGACATTCACAGAAATTCCAGAAAATGGAAGCTGACTTTAGCTCCTTGAACACAGCCAGCACTTCAACATCAAAGGATCCCTGAAATTAGGGGTGGGGTATTTAGAGATAAATCTGGAAAGGTATTTAGGCACTCATTTATGCAGAGATGAAAGTCTTATGAAGAACTTGAGTGTCACAACCTTGAATTTAAGTGATAAAAGAGAAAAAATATCCCATAATAGTGTTTTTTGTTTGGATTTTTTGTGTGGTTATTTTTTTGTTGGTTAGATTTTTGGTTGGTTGGTTGGTTGGTTTTGGGTTTTTTTGTTGTTGTTTTGTTTGGGGTTTTATTTGTTTTGAGGTTTTTTTTGTTGGGTTTTTTTTTTTTTTTTTGGTTTGGTTTGATTTGGTTTTTGTGGTTTTTTTTAGTATGTTTGGGTTTGTTGTTTTTTTCCTGCAGGATAGTGGACTATTTTATCATTTGGACGTAAATAGAATGACGCTAGGGGAAGAGGTGTTGATGATTGTAAGGCATGGTAATAGGTGTTTGTCCACTGCCAGTTGTTTGTAGAAAAGCTGGTGGAAATTAAAGGCTATTTTGCTGACTTTCTAGATTTGAACTTGCGATAACTTTGGTACAAGCAAGCTGAAATACCATCACTAAATACTATTATTTTAACGTCATTTCATCATATTAACATTCTCTTTAAACTTCAGGATTATCTATCACTGCTCCTTATTTTTGTGCTGATGGGTTTAGGCCAGCCAGTCCCATTTCTCCTCTAAGGATGAGGATAGTATTTCATTTTAAGCCAGAAAGACTTAAATCACAGAAATGTGAAACTGAAAAGGATAGCACAAGATCATTGCAAATTCCTGTCAACAGACTGAAAGCTTAGCTCAGGAGATCTACAGAAAAATTAATGATGAATTCATTAATAAATAGTAATGGACTAAATACTTTATAATGTTGTGTAAAGAAAAGGGAGGTAAAGATCGCGTTTTATGTGCTAGCAGAAAATTTGTTAGCTGAAGATGTATATCACGTCTCTGGGAAAGTGATGAAAGTTGTCTCAAAAAATCTGGCATATAATGCTCATGGAAATATTTAATTTTTGCGTTTGTTGCCTGAGTGGTGGAGCCAACATCATCAGGAATTTACCAGCCATGCATTGGTCAGAATATGTAAGAAAGTAAGCTGAGAAAAGCAGTGTTTTGAGATCTTGCCAGTCTTAAACTGAAATTATTTGGTTTTATCCTTGCCAGTCTTCTTAACTTGAAATGTATGGCGATATAAATTGCTTGTTGCCTTGTGTGGTAATATTGCTCTATAAAAACAAAAAAACTTGTACACATCCATGACTACTTCTTTGTTTAAATTCTATCTTCTCTTTCCTTTTGTAAGAAGCAACCATAGCTGTTTCTGTGGAACACCTGAGAATATCTACAGAAAAAAAATATCTGTGTCAGTCATACAAGGACATACTATAATCACCTGCTTGTGAAAAAGAACAATATGTTGTCAAATCATTTACAATTCATTATATATTTAAGTAAGAAAATTCAGCTAAAAGAGATTCTCAAAACAAAAATAAAAGAGTTATTTGCTGACACATTTTGCTAAGTATTTTAGCATTTTTGGTAACTCTATTGCTGATATAGATTAAATAATATTTCTAAAGAACTACATATCTTCATATGATTTCCAATAGTCAGATACCAGTGTACAATAATCCTATAAGAACCTAGGTAAGTTTGGTAGACCTACTCAGGAATTTCCCTAACCTTCACTGCATATTTTCTGTCTATGATCATAAAAACTTGTTGAATTATGTATTCAATTTAATAACAACTTTGGTTAGTCTTTTAAAAGAAAGCTCAAATACTTCAGAAGGATAAATTTAGTAATAATAATCATTGAACTTGGCCATCCTTCATTAATTTAAATTAAATTAATATTCTCCTGGAAAGATATGAAAAATCAGAAACAGAATACATTTAAAATGAAGCTTGTAGAGGTGAAACGTTCTTCAATGATGTTAAAATGCAAGAAAATATAAATCACAAACTGCATTTTGCCCCTAGGAATTTCAAAAGATTATGATTAGAAACTGCAGTGACTTTTTTCACTCAGGGTTCCATTTGGAAATTCTTTCATGATTGCTTAATTAATAAAATCACATTTATAAGAATAGTGCCACTCATTAATCCAGTACAAAAGTCTGATTACTTTTGAAATCAAACTGCAGTTTAATTTCAGAAATTGTTGGTATAATTCTGGTTAACCCCTACAGAGTCAAGTTCAATTGATTATTTTTAATTTCAAAAGGCCTCTGAGCAAAGCTCTCTCTCGATAATTTAGGTGAGGAAAAACCTTCAGCCAGAAATGGCGAGAAGATATGAAAATCATGAGAAAAGGCAAGTAGCAAGTTTGACCCTTTCTGACAATTATTTTTACAAAATAAGAATCTTTTTAACTATAAATTTTCATTACACTTGCAAAAGCCTGAACCCACTCTTAAGTCTTGACCTGAGCTATCGCCCATTAATAAAAATTTCAGTACAATGCTTTATTTAATTTTTGTCAAGATATAGGTACATTTCGAGAACTGCATACATCTCAAAAAGAGGTGGATTTTTAAGCTCATGGCTGCATTTGGCTAAGTGTTGAATAGTCCACCAAACTGCTTAAAACTCTCGAATTTCCCAGCAAATCTTTTGAAATCAGTATATTATGAGAGTTGTTCCTTTTCCAGTACCAGATAGAGAGTTTACATGAAGAGGCAGTGTTACATTAATTTTTCACAAGATCTTAAAATTCTTTGAATTTACAATCTATTCAGGAAGAAAGTAAAATAAAATCCACAGAATTCTCAAAACGCTAAGCTAGTTATTCTCCCATATGTCTTGTTTAGTTGTAATTGCTGCTTTACAATGCATACTAAAGACAGAAGTTTTGTACCTAGTGAAAATGGCTGAACTTTTTCACTGTAAGGTCAATGTGTGTAAACTCTCAATGCACTATGAAATAAAGAAATGGGAAAAGAAATTCTGTGACCAGTGTTTCTGAGTTATGGTTACCTTTCAGTAAGGTAGCCAGAAACTACTTTCTGTCACGCGCCTTATACCACATATCTCAAATCTATTGATGTGTTTGGTTTTCTTTCATTTTTGTTGGATTACTGCATAATCTTTTCCTAAAGATGTTTCTTAAGCTGGGAATGTCACATATCAAGTTAGCAAGAAGATCACAGAGAGATTCTATAGGTTTAATTTTTTAACACATTCTGATGATAATTAGATGATGTAAACAGGTGTTTCTATCACTTCTGTCTGAGCAGGCTGCTATGCTGGAAGACAGAACAACTGAAAGAGTACATTTAAGATGAATAATTTCAATTGAGAAGTTATTTCTGTAGCATAGGCTCTGAACAGAGCATTCAGGATTATTTTTACTTTATTAGAAAGGACTGGTGTCAATAAAGATCTACCAAAAAGAGCTGAAAGTGTTTAAAATTATCTAAAATTACATTTCCAATATTTTAAGAAATAAAATTCTTATTTTTTCCAATTTTTAACATCTCATTAATTCCTACAATATTTTATTAATTTTTAATTACTTGGTTTGGTTATAATTTTTAGTTCTGGAGCAACTAAGTACGCAGAGAATAAATAGTACCTTGTGGTGACTGGGTTTGGTTGTGAATTTGCATTTTATTTAATTTGGGTTCCTTTTATTGGACATATTCAACTGGCCCTGGAAACAGGGATTTTATTTATTTGTTTATTTGCTTGTAAGTTTGTTTTCTTCATAAATTCTTAAAGAAAAATATTTTTAAGAGAGTTGAGTTGTTAGGCATCTCATTTCCCAGAATGAGCATTACCCACCTATGAACACACAAAGATCTAGAATATGTAAAGAACTCCAAAGAATAATAGAATGATTAAAAAAATTGTAATAAAAAATGAGAATCTGATTGTACAATAATTGATGACCCTTTCTGTAAACTCTTTAAGTGAATTTGTAATTAAGTGCCATGGAATACGTAAAAACCACAAAACGACTTTCAGAATATACGTCCTGCAGATTAAGGCACCTTTTGAATAGGTTTTCTTGTCGGAATAAACCATTGTAGCAGCATCAGCTAGGCTTCTTTGTCTATTATTCTTCCCATTTTTCCTCTTGATTTTGATTGCCTTTCCTTTCTTCCACCTCTACAGTTTGCTGCAAAACTTAAGATCTTTATTTTATTTATTCAATTTAACAATACAGTCGATTTTTCCTTTGTTTCACTTAGGGATGACATCTCCAGTAAAATTCAAAACCATGAAAGTGCAGACTGGTGATGCCTTGCAGTCAAACAGTTCAGACATCATATTTATTTAGCCATTTTAATATCTGAAATATTCAAAGCTGATAATGGACAGAAGCCTGCCCACAGCGATCTGTGCCTTTGGGCTAGAATATTGCAACATGCTCTCTCTATTTAGAGCTGTCCTTGAAAACCCTCGAAGATTTTGTCTGGTGAGGAGTGATGAGGCATAACTCCTTGAGGGCACATCACTAAAAGAGCTGGAGACATCCATAATCCTCAGGCTTTGCTTGTTGTTCAGAATCGCTAAACTTCAATGTAAGCAGGAGAAATAAGGAGTTTTTCTTATAGAACTTGGAATTGAGTGTTTTGGTTCCAGTTTGGCTTTGATTTTTTTTTTTTTTTAATTTTACTATGAACTTTTTGTAATGATGGTGAAAGATTTTCTTTACAGAGATGATCAGAATTCTGTATTATGTTGAAAACTCAGGCTGTTATTTGCTTATTTTCTTTACATTGGTGTGAGGGATAATATTGTTTGCATTCTGACAGAAAATGTTATAAAATCATTCATTTCTGAATGTCTATCTACTGTGCAATACAAAAAAAAAATAACAACACCGGGCCCTGTGAAAACTTTGACATTTTTCTAAGATGTTATAAATGGTTCTGCCAGAGAAAAGGAAAGTGATATTTTCATAATTGTTGAAGTCTATTATTTGTTTTGTAGTGACCTGGTGGGGATTAAACGCTCCTATACCAGAGAGAGAAAGAGAGGGTCTCTACCCTGAGGGGCCCTAATACAGGAAATTAAAGTGATGAAATGAAGTAGGGCAGCAGATTAGTAGAGCAGTATCAGCAAAGGCCAAGATTGCAGAGAAGTTCAACTATTCTCTGTAGCCATGTTCTTTAACACTAGGTTTTTGTTTTGGTTTGGTTTGTTTTTCATTTCTGTTGGTAAGGCAGTAGCAGTAGCAGTCATGGACCAGGAGTCCACTACACCAGCTACTTCACAAGTGAAGGAAAAGAAGAAAATAAAGTTGTTCTTTACAACTAATAAGCCATTATAATAATAAAGGGTTGAAAACAAGGAAAGATTGTTGATATTCATTGGTGTGATGAGCAAAGGACTCCGTATCAGGAATAAAATATTTTAATTGTCAAGGACAATCTAAAAGAGTATATTTCTCCCGTGTTTAAATATATATGGTGATTTTGCAGGGTAGCTCTTTGTAAGTTTGAAAAAAATCCACATAGTAAGGTTGCTGTCCTGCATGATAAGACTGTTGTTGTTTTGAAACTGCTAAACGGCAATTGTCATAAACCCTTAATTAAGGTGCTTCTATCTTTGGGAAAAAAAGTATTATAATGATATATGGATGGTAAAAAGGTATGTGGACACCTGAAATGTAAGGACATCTGAGCTGTGATGATATTTGCTTAATGGCAATTGAACTTTAAAAACAATTACATGAATCAGGAGAGGTAAAGAGTTAAACATCTAGATACAAAAACTTAAGTGATGAGGAAGTCACGGAAACACTACCACAGACCAAGAGCTTGCAGAACACTGAAAGTATCAGTGGAGCATAGCCTTGGAGAGCTTTACCCAGAGCTTCATAACCAAAAAAATGGAGGAAACACGATCAGCATGGGTCTCAAGGGTAAGAGAAAATTTACTTTGGGATATTTAAGAGGTTTGTCACGTATGTAAATCTTGTTATGGGATGTTTTAAGGAGATTGTATATAGGAGGATGAACAGGTTTGGCAAACTCGAGAGGAGGGGATTAAAGTGGCCAGTCCAGTGTAAGCCTACTGCTGGACCTTACTCTGACCACGCCTGGAGAAATCCTTTGGGTTTGAAGTCCTCCACATATTCTCTGGATATATATATCATTTAAATGTTTCACTTAACAGGGTTCTCTCTTTTCTCTCTCATCCCAGTATGTTCCTGTTTATGATAAACATGCTTAATGTAGATAGTTATCTTCTTTTTCTCTCCAATAGGAAGAGAAAACAGTCTCATATTTTTCTTCCCAAATGTAATTGAAGGATGGGAACCAAAAATAAACTTCATTATGGGGTGGAAAGGTATGACAGTAATATAGAATACGTAGGATAATATGTAGAAAGACAAAATGAATGTTGAGTTTTGATGGCATTATTTGGAGAATTTCAACAGGACATAAGGTTTATGCAATTTAGTCATTTATCTGTGAGGAAATTCTTTCTCTTCCACACCAGTAATAGCAGAACTCATTATCCAACTCTAGAGAACATTGAAGGAATACTCAATGTTGCTGTTCATCAAAATTTAGTGAAAAATCTAAGCAGAGAAAAAAAAAATCTCCGAATGCTTTACTGGGATAAATTTAGGTAGAATGTGGATATTCTACATTCTGTTCAGTACATCTGGTGAGCAAACTACTATGTAGAGTGATAAATTGAGCACAGAATACGCTTTCTCTTAACCCACACCAATATGGTTGGGATGCTGCAAGAAGCTGATGGTACTATATTTGTGGACACATGATTTTGAAGACACAGAGTGGTAGATAAATAGGCTTTATTCAATTTCCTTCATGTAGAACAAAATTATTTTTTAAAGATAGTTTTCCTAGTTGCTTTTTTTTTTTTTTACAGACTATATAAGTGTGCTGTTTATAAGTACTCTTTTGGGTAGTGCTACCTAATTGATTTTATAATAGAATTCAATCTAGAAAATATTTGTTTATTTTTCTGTGTTGTTATGACAAAACCGACACTGTTTAAATCATTTGTTATACAAGAAATGGGCATGAAATAAGTATTTTTGAGTTTGCACACAATTCTGCAGTTACATCACTCTATTTTGATGATGCCTGATGGAATATTTAATTCATTTAACACATCAAACAAGCAGATATTTGGAGAGAGTGGGCATGATGTTTATTCTGAATGCAGTTTCCATGTAGGTGGATTCAAATATGATGTGGATATTTTTTAATTTTACAAGGTTGTTTCATCCCTGTATTTGTAGAACGTCCACTTTCCCTAAACAGTGGTATCTGTCTACAGAAATCACATAATGATTAAGGAGAAATTGTACTTTAAGATTTTGAAATGTGTACAGTGATGTATCAGAATTTTACGTATGGCAGTTCTGTACTTATCCTTGATTTCTACTGACTCCTCCAGGAAGAAATTAAAATTAAAAGATGTGAGTAAAACCTTTGTGATGGGAGATGACATCCAGGAATCTGTCTTAGGGGCATTATATATATTTTCTCTATCTTATTGTAAAGTGTAAGAACTGTCATGCCCTGATGCTGCATTTTCAGAGGCTGAATGTCCCTCAGTGTGGGTCATCCTGTGCTCCAGGCATGCTGACTTTTCTAATACAATAACCCAGCTGCTTCTGTTGCTGACATCTAGCATACTCTATATCCATACTTTTGGTGACAGCCATTGCTACACTAAAGTTATGTGGCAGGGAGTGGCTTTGGGATCACTGCATTTTTATCACGTCTTGTTGCCTATCCTACAGATCTTACAGAAAGCACATTTGGGTGTTATAAGGGAGAGAAGAAATCCTAGACAATATTAGCACCCATGAGACTCATCAATTCATTAGTCATTTAAGTCTCTTTAACCACCTCAGTCTTGAGTTCATTTTCAGCACAGCCACAGAAAAGTGAAATCTATTATGTCCTACCTGTGTCCTCTCCTCTGTAGGAATGTGGCAATGGAGCCTGGGGCTCCCCTGCAGCCTTAACCCAGCTTCAAGCTACCTGTGATCCCTCCTCCTAGCCTGCTTGTGCGCAGTCCTGCCATCTCTCTTTCAACTCCTCAGTCCTTATCCCAAGGCATTTCAGCACACTAACCTGGCAGAAAACTGTGCACTTTCAGGTGTCTTCTCTTAGCACAAGGAATGAGATTGCAAGAATCACATCAATATCAGAATTAATGCAACTGGAGAGGGCTCAAACTCTGTTAAGTCATTCTGACTATATAATGTGTGCAGGAAAAAGGCTTTTTTTTTTAATTATCACATAAATTTGAAGTTACTTTTTTTTTTTTTAAATAGTGTTCAGCAAAATATTTGCTTTGTATATTGGATAAAAAGTAGTCATTTGGAGACAGGCAGAGTACCATATGGATGATGAAGGCAAGAGAGGATCCTGCTAGGCCGTGGTCAGGTGGGCTGCAGGCTACAGACTGCTCTGCAGCTAAAGCCATGCTTCACTAGCTTTCTTAGCAGGTTTCAGAGCAAATGAAAATAGATTAGCATAAACCATGATTGCTATAAACCAGTGAATTTTGTCTGGTAGTCAGACTCTGACTCCCTCCTTCCATTTAGCACTCACTGCCTGTATTAGCCTCTTCAGATTTAAGCTGAGACTGAATTTGAAGATTAAGCTCCTGCCACAGATGGTCTGCCTAGCAAGGAATTAGTGTATTTCTAAGAAGCGTGGTTTTTTTACTGTGTTCCTCAATAATTGTATAAAGGCTCTCAGTTTCTAACACAGGAAATAAAGCTCAAAAAATTGTTGGTTGCTCTTTTGTTTTTTCAAAAAGGACTGCTTGAAATCTCCTCCCTGGGTAACAATCAGGAAAGTTCTTATTACAAGGAACTTTAAAATGTCTGTTGATCTGCAAAACAGTATGAGTGATGCAGGCATTACTTATATAATTGGTTTTATGCATACTTACAATCACATATTGGTTTTAAAATACATTCTGTTGGTGTGTTCATTATATCCATCTCTCATCCACTTCTGCAATAGATGTTTGCAGTCATTCATTATTGTTTATTATTAGAAAAGCAATAAAGATGGAGCAGCATCATGTATTTAAACAGACTCATACTACAGTCCCAAAAGAGCCTACATGTAAATACATAAAGTGTGATAGAAAGTTCACATTTGTCCTGTAATCATATTAACTTCTACAAATTCAACACTTCTAAAGCAGAACTTTTTCCTTTTGTTTGTTTCTTTTCTTTCAATTTCTCTCTGTTTTGTTATTAAGGGTCAGAAACAAAACCAGGACTCTTAAAATGGTAATTTGGGCTTTATATGCTGTTAATATGATTTATTACTAATTTTTGCTTGTTCTCATTTTAAATTACTTATGAGCTTTGATGGTTTCCAAGTGTATATCTTTTAAAGTAGTCTACATGTTGTATAGGTCTTTAAAGGAATATTTAAATGTATAAACCTTTAAAGATTCATATAAATCTCTTGTAAGGCATATCCAGTGCAAGTGGCAACTCCATAATTTAAAGCTTTATATCACAGCATGCCATAAAATTTTCTAATCAGCAGTTCTTGCCAATATAAAATTGATAAGTTTGGTGCCACTAGGTAATGTACTCTTTCCTGGAAGTCACCTTATTTTGATTTACCCTTAAAATAGTCTCTGTGTGGAGGGTGTTTTGCTCCGGACTTATTAACAAACTTATTGGTTCATCCATAAGCATAACTATTTGAGGATAACCATTACTAATTTAGTTATTTAGGTTACCCAAGACACCTTGATTACTGTTTGGCAGCAACAAACAGAATATTCAGCTTTGTGAATCGATGCAGCAACAGGTCTATCCAGAGGCCCAGGCACAATTTGTCTGTTTGCTCCAAATTTATAACTTCTTACTGCACTATTTCTCAAAGAGGTCATCTGCTACAGCAGCTATTGCTATCACTTTTCTGATTGCACACTAGCTTGCCTCAGTGTTTTAAGAGCAGTAAGGAAAGAGGAGATCCTCACTGTCAAACTGCAAGAGCTTAGGGGTTCGAATAAAAAGGGCTCTATATCATAATATTCTCCTAGGAGGGATGTTTGGACTGGAGTTTGATATTCCCAGTCCCGTTGTCATGTCAGAAAAGCTAATTTCACTCATGTCTGTCTCTTTGTGAAGAACCAGCTATGAACCATATATCCCATTTAGGTGTTTGTTTTCACTCTATTCATCAATGTGGAAATGCAAGTTTCCATGGAGAAGCCTAGGTATGTTCTGTGTCACTTGGATATAATGTCAGGAAAGCAGAGGGAAGAAGTGACTTCACTGCTGCCATCAGTAATGGGCAATTTCTGTAATGTAGAAATGCACCCTGAGTCACCCAAACATAAAGAGACAGGGGAGTCTATACCTTCATCGAGTCAAGGAATGGCTAATTTGCCTGTCAGGTATAAGAACTGATCTGGTCTAAAAAGAAATCTGCATTTCTAAAGAAGTGAAAGAAAGTTTTTTGGATTCCGATGGATGCTCAGACCATCACTAGAATGAAAGAGAAGTAAATCGATTTTAGAAAAAACAACTGAAATCCCTCTAGATACACTGGAGGGCTCAAAAATGGAAATTAATTCTAACCCCAAGTCTGTCTTGCCACAGCAAGATTTTCTTTCAGGGGTGACCCCTGGGGTATGAGGCAGGAGGAAAAATAAAATCCACAGATGCCAAAGTTCACAATTGCTGGATAAAGGGATTTTTTAATTTAGTCATAGGGCAAGCAGATTAAATACTGATTACCTCTTCCTTTTGGTTTTTTTTTTTTTTTTGGTAACTCTGTCAGCTATTTTGGATGTTTTGAATAATTTCTTCTTTTTTTGCATTTTTCTTTAACCTAGCCTGAAAAAACAATCATTTTAAGATAACTCATCAACAACATGTTCCTAACTGAAGACTAAGGCAAATCCAGAAATCTGGACACTTGGCCTCCTTACGTGCACAATTTCCCCACGGTCCCTGAATATCCAAAAGGGATTGGAGAGGTTTTGTGTACAAAACTTGCATGATCCTGACAAGGAGCTTGCATTACATGGATCAAGACCAAATAGAAAAGTGTCTACCAGGAGACTATCTGATATCAATATCGAGTTAAGATAGAGGGAAACAGGCCTCAGTCGCTGGGATCACTATATAATATATCACAATGTCTGGAACCAGTTTGTCCATAGATAAATCAGAAACCGACAATCATTTAAAAATGGATGGGCTGACAGTCATTTAGCAACCTGCAAAATTTAATTGCAGCAATTATGAATCTAAAGATAATTTGAATAGCAGTCATATATACAAAAGTTACCCAGGAAGCAAAATGGTTTTGTGTTTTCTTTTATCCATATCTGTTGCACACAAACTTTTAGTAAAGCACTCTACAATACATTTCTGCTATTCTCTTCACGGAAAAAAGAAAAGTTATTTTATATATGAACTGACATTGATCACCGAGAATTTCAAGATCGAAACCACCGCACAGCTCTAAGTAGTGGTAAAAAAAGAAGTGAAGCCAAACAAGGACTTGTATGTTTAGTTAGCCGTGAAGAAGGCTTTAGGAAGTGAACTTTGACTGCACCTTAAACTTTTTGTAACATACAAAGAACCAAAAAAGAAAGCAGAAAAACATGTGTTGCAAGAGCAAAGCCAGTTGAACTGAACAGCTACCATTTGCAGTCTGGAAACTCAGCTATGTCTTTTACTTTGAAAAGTGAAAAAAGGATTTTGCAATAGGCAGTGCAAATACTTGTCCCCTTCTGTTCTTACGGTTTCTTTTACCACACTGTACTCCCTCCTCTTCTCCCTTCTTTTCTCATATGTCGGTGAACTACAGAAAGATGACTGAGATGATGGTGAAAAGATGAAGGTGCTGAAAAAATCTTTGAGGCTTTTAGACTACAAGTTAAAAGAGAGGCTGTTGTGTGATACACTTTCAAAATAACAATAATACAAGTGATTTTAGTGACTTTAGTGTCTCAAAAGAAACTATAGAAAAAAGATAAATTTAAGACTAGTAAGTCAATGGGACTTGATTCTATACTTCCAAGAATGAACAGCTATAAGATTACAATAGAAAATTCCTTATTTCTAAATTAAATATGCCATGTATGTACCCAATTAACACTATATTGTGTGACCTTACTGCCGAGATCTATGGCAGTCTATTAGCATTAGAATGGTAACTTTTATATATTTTGCTGGCATTAAAATGCAAGATTTACAGTTGTAGCCTATGCAGAAGAATAATCTTTAATAAAATTAAAGGTTTAACAACAGGTTTTTTGGCTGATTTTCTATTAAGATGCCTCATAATTCAGCAGTAAGTGAGTAAAATGCATTCTGATTCAGCCTTCTGTGCTTTATACCTTTTAGGAGACAAACACTGGTAAGGGAAACGGTCCCTTTTAACCCTTTTAAATCTAATGAATTTTGATACTAGAAATCATTTATCAATCTTATAACTCTTCCTAAAGAAGGCAGTATTTTAGCATGTGCAGTGATTGCAGTGATTAGAATCCTTGCCCAAAATTTCCAGACAAAGCTCAGCACTTAAGATACACCTTACAAATCAGGGGACTTATAAGTCCTCAAGAGTCTGAGAGCAGGTAGGTTGCCAGACTCTTTTAAAAATGGGACATTGTTGTAAATATTGACATATAAATCTTTCATAATAACTTAAAGATTTTACATTTTTTCTCTCCTAGATTAAAAATTTATCCCATCTAGAATTGAAGATAAATAGGCTGACTAAACTTATTTTCTTACTGAGCCTTTGCGTTTTTCTTTTATATATATAAAATATATATTGTCCCTATACTTTTGTCCCTACAGCAGGATATTGGCAAGCTTGGGCTGAAGTATTCATGCTTTTGGCTCTGTCTGGAATTATATAATGTATATCTATTTGTAGCTTCAATTCCCTTTCCTGATTTTATGTCATTCACTTCTGAGCAGATGGTTGCATGCTGACAGTTGTCACTTATATATTAAAGTAACTTACAATTGACTATTGCTCTTGCCTTAAAGTGAGTGTTAGATGAAATAGGAAAAGTAGTTGTCTTGCAAACAAATCAAGTTTTTATCATAAATTTGACATGCATCACAAATTGAGGCAGTTTCTATAGTAATAATGTAATCCCTGGAAGAACTGCAGCTGTCTATTCAGGTGCATTCAATCTCCCCTTGATGGGAATAATTACCTTCCATCCTGGATGGATAATTGCCTTTTGATTGAGGTCATCAGAGCAATCAAGATTGTGAGAGGCAGAAATCTTTTCTAGGGTGAAGAAAGAAGGGGGAGGAGGATAGAGACCAGAAAAGATATTTTAGAGGGGAGAATTAACAGAGAATTTGCATGTATTTTACTGCTTCTTTGTTTGAAGTGATATTTCAAATGATGTGATTATATGAAATTAGATGGCTGTTAAATATGCTGAAGCCTATGTCTACTTACTATATTTTCCTGCAAAAGGAGGTCATTATTCTGTCAGTCGTTAAACACAGAATTTTCTAATTCCAAGATTGGAAAACAGTTTCGCTTTGTGGATGTCTGCATCTCTTTATTCTTATTTATTTATTTATTTATCTTTCTTCCCCTATGTCTATTAATTGTTAAAACAATTAATTTGGTGACTTAAATTTTTGCCCTGATTTTTTAGATTCTAGTGTTGGTTCGCATTGGAAGTTGCTGTCACCTCGTTAATAATTGGAAGGCAAAACAGCTCAGAATGGCATTTATTATTCTCTTGTACAACTTTCTAGTTGTTCTATCAGTCTGACACTGTCTGCAATGAAGGCAACAATTGTCTAGCCTATTAGCTGGCAGTTTTAGCATTATAGCCCTTAGTTGTATTGAAAAGGACTGTTTTGCTTTGGTTTTACAAGTTATGAGGAAATATCATAAGGTATTATTAATAGTGTATTATACACACTATTTTTTCTTTCTTTTATAACAATTTTGTAGCAGATAGGGATAAACTCTGTTGCTTTAAAATATTTTGATTCTTTTCATCGGGGTACAAATATTAATTATTTCCATACATAAAAAGTTATTTTCGTATCCAGGTGTACATGAATAAATTAAGCAATAGAGAAAAATCAGCAGGGTGATCCATATTAATTGATTATGGAGAAGACACTGTTGCATTATGTGGTATATAAAATGTATTCCTTTTAAATTATAACCTTTGCATTATCTTTTAAGTAAATCATTAAATAGCATAATAGAATATTATTTTCCTGAAAGAATATTTAAAGGTCATCTACTCCAATTCCCCTGCCAGAAGCAGGGGCGTGCTCAACTAGAGGTGGTTGCTTAGAGCCCCATCCAACCTGGCCTTGAATTGTCCAGGGATGGGACATCTAACAGATCCCTGGACATCTTGTGCCAGTGTTTCACCTCCCTCATTGTTAAAGATTTCTGCCTTATTTTTAGTCCCAGAGACTTATTTATTTATGCTCAGGTGGTAATGAGGCTGATCTTCTCTTACAGTGGGGAAGGACTTTGCTTCCCCAGTCCGTCTTGCCATCCATTCACTCAAGAGGTGTGGGAAGAGTGATTTCCATTGAAGACTGAGGAAAAAGTTGTTGAGTACCTCAGCCTTCTCCTTGTCCACAGTTACTAGTTTTCCAGCCTTGCTTATTACAGGAGGTACACTTTCTCTGACCTTTCTTTTCTGGCTGACATACCTGTAGAAACTCTTCTTATTCTTTGCACCCTTTACCAAGTCCAGCTCCAGCTGTGCCATAGTTTGCCTGACCCCATCCCTACACAACTGGGCAGTGTCCCTGGACTCTTCCCAGGATATCTGTCCCTGCCTCCCTTGTCTGTGTATTTCATTCTTGCCCTTTAGTTTGGCTATCAGTTCTTCACTCATCCATGTTGGGCTCTTGCCTTCTCGGCCTGACTTTTTGCACCTGATGATTAAAAGCTCTTGCACTCTATGGAAAGCATTCTTAAAGATCTGCCAGCTCTGTTCTTCTCCCTTGTCCCTGAAGGCAGTTTCCCAGCAGGTCCTGTTGGCTAACTTCTTGAACAGCTGGAACTCTGGTTTCCTAAAATTCAGGGTCCTGACTCTTTACAAATACAAATGAGAGATTTACATCCTGTGTAACTGATGTTTTTATTTCTTACAGCTGTAAAGGGAAACAAAAATTCTGACTGTGCTGTTATTTCCCTCACACATTTAACAGGAGTTTGTCCCACAAACCATAAATGCCAGCCATTCTTTGGAAAGTAAGTTTCTGGGTATCTCAACTGCCATGTTGAAACAACTCAGATAATTCATGCTCAGGCTGCTAAATTTGCTGTTCAGTGAAAGTTCAGGAATTTAGGGTGTTTTTTGTGCATAAGTGTATTACATCACGTTTTAAATTGCAAATAAAACCAAGGAATGTGTAATGAGGATGAACTTATAGTAAGTATGGAAATAGTTCATGGAAGTCTTTCTTATGTTGTTTCAGTATAAGACTACATTATAAATTTTCATGAGCCTGTGTCATGGTTTAACCCCACTCAGAACTCAAGGCCCATGCAGCTGCTTGCTCACTCCCCCCCAGCAGGGTTGGGGAGAAAATTGGAAGGGTAAAATCTAGAAAACCCTTGGGTTGAGATGAAGACAGTTTAATGGGGAAAGCAAAAGCCATGCACAAAAGCAAAACAAAACAAGGAATTAATTCATTGCTTCCCATTGGCAGACAGGTGTTCAGCCACCTCCAGGACAGCAGGGCACCACCATGTGTAACAATAACTTGGGAAGACAAATGCCATCACTTCAAAAGTTCCCCCTTCCTCCTTCTTCCTCCCACTTTATATACTAACCATGATGCCATATGGTCTGGAATATCACTTTGGTTGATTTGGGTCACCAGTCCCATCTGTGTTGCCTCTCAACCTCCCATGGAACCCCAACTTCCTCACCAGTATGGCAGCATGGAAGTAGAAGAGGCCTTGGCTCTGTATAAGCCCTGCTCAGCAACAACAAAAACATCTCTATAATATCAGCCCTGTGTTCATGACAAATCCAAAACACAGCCCCATACTAGTCACAGTGAAAAAAATTAACTCTCTCCCAGCCAAAACCATCACAGCCTGTTTCAGAGACATACCGTGACGCTTCAGATGACAAATTCAGTGTTTCTGAACCAACACTGAATTAATGTGAGCAGATGATTTACCATTTTCAGGGACTTACCAAAAATTTTTAACTATCAAAACCTGCTCTTCAGAGAGTCATAAAGGAAAACTTGTGCAGCAACATTTCCTTTTATTTTTAAATGTGTTTATATAAAATGGATACCTTAAAACTGAAAGGACACAGTATTTGAAATGGCTATATATTTTCTGCATTAAGCTGCTCTGTTATTTGTAGTGACTCTACGACACAACTTTTCCTTCTCTATTAGGAAAATTTATGACTGGGAGATTTCTATTATTCTTACTAAAGAGATGATCTAAAATGGAGAGTCTAAACCTGCAATCTAACATGTAGAACATGTTTGAATATGTGCATTTTTTCACAGAAGAGATTAACAAAAGCTGTGTTAGTGCTCATCAGAAAATAGAGCTAAAAGGAACATCACAGAAATGTACTGGTTCACTGATAATCCTGCTCTGTGAAACTAGAATACATATTTTCATTTGCTAATCCTATTTAAAGGAGATAAAGTCCCATGCTTCAGAGCACTGCCAACCATGAACTGTTTGGTGTTTAGCACAATAATACTGCTGCCTGGGCAAGTGAAGCATTGTGTCTTGCTCCTTTAAGTAACTCAGTTATATTGCCTCTGCCTACCACACCTGGAATTATGGGACACTTCGTACTTTTGGGATAAACATAGAATAATGATGATAAGAAATTTTCAAGGTATTGTACCGACTACTCGGAAAAACAGATGCAAATGAGAGAAAGGCTGTTTAGAAGAAGCAAGGTCTGGATTTGCTCTGAGATAGAGTGAGACTGCTGGAGAAGTTATTGGATTTGACAGAAAAACACAGAAGAGATCATGGTGAGTGACAGTGGGAAGGAAAAAAATGTTTGGAAGTTAATGGTGTGGAAATAAGGTAGGTTCACCAAAGCTTTGAATGTAACTGGAAGGAAATTGTTGCTGGTAAACACTAACTGTGGCTGAGTGCACAGGATGCACAGTTGGCTTTTATAAGAGGTTTCTTGCTGCTCCTTCTAGGCAGTCAGTGTTAGTCTGTTTTCATTCAAGTGGATGAGCAACTATTATAAGACCATTGCAGTGTGTACATGGCTCTGTCATTTACAAGCTGGAAAAATAAGGGGTTTAAAAAAATTAAAGGGAAAATGTATGTTGATAGCTGCTTCCACAGGATAGAAGCAAATTTTCATTATTAGCTTCCTGAGAAAGTTATTAGCCCATGTCTCACTCTTATTTTTTGCCTTGTCTTCAAGAGCTGCTTGAGCTTATTTTATTGGTCTCCATCAGTCTCATTTCTGTTCAATTTTCTTGTTTGCAATCAAACTCTGAGCTCTTTGGAAGAGGAATGTGTGTGTCTGAACAGTGCCTAATACAACTGGTGTGATGTTTCTCTGTAAATTCTGCTGGAATATTAATCAGAGGCTGTATAGTTTTTGAGAAAACTGAAACAAGGGCCTTAGTATATTGGCAAAATGTCTGTAAACTGTACTTCTTTTTTCTTTTTCTTTTTGATTATTAAAGAATTAGTCTCGAAATTATGTATGTAGAGATTCATTTATCTTAACTTGTAGAAATGCAGCTTTCATCATGAAATGAAAATAGGTATGTGAAAACCGTATTGTCAGCACTTAATCATAGAAAGAGATTGAAAACTTAAGACATGAAACTGCCTTGCCTCTTAATCCCTCCACAGGCCAAGGTGAAGTACTCAAAAGTCAGTGGCAGAAAATGTTGTTATCCTTTCTCTTGAGTTCAGATAGATTGTAATTAGCTAAAAAGGTTAACACTGGACATCTTACTCTGCATCCTGACTGCCTTCTAACAAGATAGTTAGTCTTAAGTGACAGCAATAAAATCTCAGAAATCTGAAAAGAAATGTAAATGAAAGAGAATTCTTATTTTTTAGGTGCTGAACTTTATGATCTTATATATTTAATATATAAATTATGTATATTTTTATATATTAATATACTTTAATGTATATATAATATTTAATAAATCTAAGGCAAATACAAACCTGCTTCTGTCTTTAAACTCCATGTTGAAAGGAGTTGAAAGGGTCAGTCAGCTTAAAAAAAGAATGAGAATGGCAGATGCAAATTACCATGGGTTGAGAGCTGAAAATTTTTATGCAGGACAGTGTTCAGGTTTTTTTGTTGATCAGTATTTCCTGGTTTTGCTAGAAACACTGCATATTCATGACCCCTACTGTTATCTCAATAGACTCATTGAACTTTTAAATACTTTCCACATTCTTTTGTGCAAATATTTAGCTGCAGTAAAAGCCTGAAATATGTTCTGTTTGTTCTTATTTGGAGTATGTGGTAAAATTGGATATAAACCGCAGAGAACATAAGCGTGCTTAAAATAACCCTGCTAATGAAAAGGATTCATTATATGTTTGCATCAAATAGGATATATACCAGAGTGCATAATGGAAAAACTTTGATTTTTTTTTTTCTTAATTGAACATAAAAATAATCAGGGAATTGTATTTTTAAAAGCCAATCTTTTTCTATTAAACGGAATAAAATATCTCATTGACGTTTTCTGTTAAGAACTATGTTATAACAGAACTTGTTAATATTTCTCCTCTGTAACTTTTCTTATCCCAAGGATAGGATGCTCAAAGAAGCCCAGGTCTTTTGTACTTCCCTCTGAGAGTAGGAAGATGGAGGTACGATGGGAAGAGTGCTTGAAGACCATGCTGCTCTGAAAGAGAGGTTCTACTTTTACATCAGGGTCTAGCATGGCCAGAAATGTTCTTCTGTGCACTTTGCATGTTCTTGAACCGAGTCACTGATTAACTTCATCCTTAGGCAGAGTATAGTGCAGCTTATTAAGATAAATTCTGCAATATAGGCCAAAATTTGGAGACTCTACTGTTCTTTATACATAATGGTTTTAGGCGCTTTAATACATATCAGCATCAAATTCCATAGTTCAGAATTTTTTCACCAGAAACAGTTGTGAGGGGAAAAAAATTGTTGAACTTCCATTCTTTGTTAGAGCTCTTTTCTGTCTCTTACCAGACTTGTAACAATAGAAGCAGAGAGGATACCACTGGAGTGGTAAAAGTGTAAAACAAAGAATCCTACTATGATTCCTAGAATGATATTTGGGAACACACTTGAACTACCACTCATGAATCACAGTTGGAGATCTAAATCTTTGAGCTCCAGGGGTGTCAGTTTTTAGTTCTGTAAAAGATGTTTCTTAATCTAGCTTGATTCGGGGGGTATTTTTAGAAACTATACTTTCTTCAGTACTCTAAATCAGCTTCCTGTTGAGATACAGATCTCCAAGTTGGTGATGTCTGTTAACCTCACACATAGCTGACACACAGCTGACCCAGACTCTACTGGGAAGAAGTGGCATCTGAATTTGTACGAAACTAGGTATTGAGATGAAGTTCAAAATCCAGACAAAGGTTTTGAGAATTACAAAATGATCAAGAGTCTGTTTCATTTTAATGCCTCCTGCACAAATGTAATTTCTGGATACTCCTCACTAAACCAGAGTATTCCTGTATGGGGATTTTCCTCTACAATAGTAGACTGTAATCCAATGGTCTGCATCAGTTGAAAAATGCTCCTTTCCATGGTACAATCTGAAAGGCCAATAACAGTATTTGATCTACTTAGGACTTCCAGTAGGGAACCATTTTGTTAAGAAGCTAAAAAACTCCCTTAATTGAGACAGCTCTTGCAGATTTATCCAAAACCTCAGACAATTCCTTCTGCCAATCTCTATTACCTCCCACTTTGTCTAGCTTGCACACATGCCAACTGCCTTTCAGGCATGTCTGAAGCCTTGCTAGACATTTGGAAAGCAGGGAAACAAGACTGTATAGTGCTGCAAAGCATATGTACATTTAAAATATAAACTTCTTGTTTGTTTGTTTGTTTGCTTGTTTCTTACTTCAGAAGGCTCTTTCCTCAAGCAGTATGTCAAGAACACAGAGTATACTGAAATTCAAGATCTCCATGGTGCAACAGTAGCATGATTTCTTACTAACACTTATCTTTAGTCTTGGACAGTTTTTCAATTGTCATGACAGTACTCTGGGACATGATGTTAATATGAATATTACTAAAGGTTATTGAGGAAAAAAAGCTAGCAGCTAGAACTTCAAGTTAGTTGGTTTGTTTTGTTTTTTTCACAGATTTTCATTTGCATTTAAGAGAAGTCTATTCCTTTTTTGAGTCAATAACTGTAAAGAACTTTTTTTTATTTAGTAAGTTAAAAAAAAAAATCCTAAATCCAGTATTTGACAAAATCTAATAATACACTAAATGACTTGATGTTTCTTCATCAGCATGCATGTCCTTATCTTCACTTCTAGCAGTGGGTCACGATTTTACTGGAGTGAGAAAAGACCAAGCATGTTGGGTCATGAAAAATATTCCTCTATACATTGTCCCTAACACTGACCAAAGAGCATGCCCGGAGAAGGACCAGGACATTTTTCCCAAAGACCTTCCAGCCAGCCATCACTTTTGGCACAGAAATCACATTTATCTCAGGTGTTGTTTTTTTTTTTTAAATTTAGCAACTCTCTGCTCTCAGTTCTCTTCACTACTGCCCCATATAAACTTCTCAGATCCACGAAATCCTCTGGAAAGCATATGCGCACCACCTGGATAAAACATAATCCTTTATTTTCTTTTTTGACCTTGCTCCTGCTGGTTATATTTCATAACTTCTGGCTAAAATTTTTATATGTCCTTTTGTGGCCTTCATAATTTTATATAGCCTTCTCCCAGCCTTCCCTTTCTCACACTAAATAGTCCTAGCTTAGTCATTGCTCACACAAAAGATTTTTCATACCATCTTTGCTGATATCCTTTGGACCATTTCCAAATATACCATATTCTTTTTGAGTAAAGAATCCATTCACAGAATGAATCTCAGGTGTGGGAAAACCATGGGTTTCTAAGATAGCTTTGTGACGTTCTTAGTTCTGTTCTTCACACAGTTTCTATTACCCAGTGTCTGCTTTCCATTTAGACTCTGAGTATGGAGCAAATATCTTCAGTAATCTGTCTTGACCCCAAGAGCTTGCTCCTGAGTGATAATGTGGCCATCATCTTAAGTTATTAGGATTTATTTTGTTCCAGTGGAATTTTTTTCAATTATATATGGAAAAATTCTATCCTAAAAATATGGAAATTATTTGCTGTTTCAGATCATGTCTCTATTGGTGGCAACAGAAAGTACTGTCTGGGAAAACCACAGGAGCCTGTCCATTTTGTAGAGTACTTTGTAGTCCTATGTAGTAGGTAATTTCTGTAATCTCTTTTTTTCTGCTTCAGCATCTATAGACATTGCTTTAGAGGTATTAAAACATACATCTCTAAGCATACATTTTAATATCTGTTGCTGGAGATATTGTCCATTATTTTTTCTAATTGTTATTTGAACCTGCTAGGCATTTTCAGCTCCAGGAGATGCCACTGCTAACTCTTTTCCCCACTGAAAATTGAACACTAATCTTTACTTTCATACCTTTTAATGAGATTTCAGTGTGAAAAAAAGAACCTTCTGCCTAATCCTGTCACAATTTAGATTCTTGAATAGCCTCAATTTTCAAATGGCCCAATAGACTGAGGATTAACTAATACTTTATTTGCCAATATATCTAAAACAAAGAACCCCCTAGACTTATTTTCCCCAGGCTGTAAAATCTTTGGAATAAAGGCAACATTGTATGAAGAATGAAATTAGAAAAAATAAATCTTCATGACAAGAAAATACTCTGGAATAAATACATTATTTTAAGCCCCTGACAGGTATGAAGACGATGAATGGCTGCCAGTGGGATCAGTAAAAGTTTTGTCATACAAATCTAACTGTGGATTTTATAATCTTTATGCATTATGGTTAGGTGGCTAGAGAGGGAGTAAATAGTACTGGTTTTGATTTTCTGTTTCAGTCTGGACTTTCTAAGGGAATCTAAAAAAGGTCTAGATAGGACTAGGTGGTAAATACAAAAGTAGCTGGAAAACTACATTCTAAGAATAGCTGCCGGAAGTTATTAATTTGCTGGGAAGAGTGCACTGACCCTATATTGTTGAACTCTAAAATGCTTATTCTAGACCTATTTCTAGTTGCTACTTTCAGTAAGAGTCTAATGATGTGTGATGGGTTGCCCATGGCTGGATGTCAGGCACCGACCAAAGCTGCTCTCTCACTCCCCTCAGCAGCTGGACAGGGGACAGAAAACATAATGAAGTTCATGAGTTAAGGACTGGGAGAGATCACTCATCAAATACCATCACCAGCAAAACAGGCTCGAATTACATATATTGATTGAATTTATTACTGCAGTATCAGAGCAGGATAATAAGCAAAATAAGTAAAATAAAGTAAGTCAAATAAGTAGAATTTAAAAATCCCTTCCCCCCACCCCTCCCTCCTTCCCAGCTCTACTTCTTCCCCCAGTGGTGCAAGGA
This sequence comes from Corvus kubaryi, assembly GCF_017639235.1. NCBI lineage: Eukaryota > Metazoa > Chordata > Aves > Passeriformes > Corvidae > Corvus > Corvus kubaryi. The sequence goes on from NW_024581076.1 coordinate 2,304,464, forward strand.
GACAGGGAATGGGGGTTATCATCAGTTCATCATCTGAGGTTTTCTCCTGCTGCTCAGGGAGAGGAGTCCTTCTCCTGCTCCACGTGGGGTTCCTACCCCGGGAGATAGTTCTCCATTAACTTTTCCAACGTAAGTCCATCCCATGTGCAAGAGTCCTCCCCATAGTGCTGCAACATGGGTCACTCTTCCACGGGGTGCAGTCTTCAAGGACAGGCTGCTCCAGCATGGGCTTCTCTCTCCATCTCAGCTCTGGTGTCTGGAGCACCCTCTGCCCCTCCTTCTCCACTGACCTTGGTGTCTGCAGTCTTGTTCCTCTCACATATTCTCACCCTGCTCTTCTCTGGCCACAATTACAACTGCTCCATAACTTTTCCTTCTTACATCTGTTATCACAGAGGCGTTACTACCATTTCTACTTGGCCCAGCTTTGACCAGTGGCACATCCAGAGATTGGCTCTGCTGGACACGGAGGAAGCATCTGGCAGCTTCTCACAGAAACCATTCCCTGTAGCCCCCCGCTACCAAAGCTTGGCCATGCCAACCCAGTACATGATGGAACAGAGAGCTTCATATTAAGTTGCAGATCACAGCTACCTCGCTGAGAATGAAGCATATTGGAAGGTTCATGTTGTAACCGCTAGATTTAGCTTAGCAGGCTGTAGCTTCCTAACAGCTCAGAGGGTTTCCTAGGGCCCTACAACTTGTCACATCCCGGAGTCCATTTCGGACAGCCCCATGATCTTGCTCCAGCAGCTAGCAGTGTTATAACGCAGTGATGACAAAAGAGGTAGAGAAGGACCTCCCCACGTGGGTTAAGAGTATTTTAATCTTACATCTTGTCCCAGAGATCTCCAGAGGTAGAGAGACCTCGTGGTCTGGGCGCGGGGAGGTTTTGTCAGGGGTCCAGGGGCGGTCCCTGGGTGGGGTTGGGGTACAGGAACCAATAGGAAGAGCCTGAGGGAGTGGCCAGGGCTAGGGCAGGCAAGAGGGGGAACATGGCATCACGGAAGCAGTGGATTACCAGACTACAACAGGTTCAGATTTTGAAATTATCATGACAAACTGGAGCAATCATGTAGGGGAGAAAAAGATGTAAACCAACATGTATAAGCTCAAAATACTATCTTACATAAGAACAAACTGCTCTGGTAAGGGATGCCAAGAAAGGGCTCATGAGATCAAAGGTAAAAACGAAATGTGAAAGCCATGTTGCTGCCCAAACAGCACTATCCTGAGATGTACAACCAGAAGGTTTGGGACAGGACAAACATACAGAAAACAAAGTATTTTTTAACTAAGCTCTACAATATAGCTCTCAGATGAAAAAAATACCTAACGCTTCATGTGTGACTGATTTAGAAATGCAGCTACTGGCAAGTCTAGAGAAAAGCAATGAGAACAATCAAGGGTTAGTGAATTTATTTGTGAAAACAGATTGACATACTTAAGGCTGTTTACCTTGAATATAGAATTCATATGGAATATGGAAACCTTCTAAAACACAAAAAGCTATAGCAGAAAACTTACCACCATTTTTTCAATATGCAAAGTAGATGAGACGAGAGGTAGCAGCTCAGGTTCCAGAGATAAAGACGCAGATAGTGCAATAGGGAGCAGGATCTAATTGCAGATTAAGTAAAATGCATCATGCAGTTGCAAAGTTTCTATTACCAATTATAGTGGTAACAAAAGATTGGACAAATTCTTGTCAAAAATGATGTAGATGAAATTGATGCTTTGTAGGGGCAGGGTATAGGGTATGCTCTAGGGATTCACTCAGATTTTTGATATTTTGATCAGAATCTCTAGATCTTAGCACAAGGTAAATAGATATTAATAGTAAGTAGATATTAATAAACAGATTAGAGAATTGAAAAAGAAATTCTAAATAGGTTTCCTGAGGAAAAATGAGATATTCAAATTTAGACTATGTGATAAATTTTGTAATTTTCTGTCTCTTAGTCCAAGTTTAGAGGATTCAAAACCATTTGTTCTCGAAGACAGAAAGCAAAGGAATAGAAATATGTATGTAATATTTCTGATAATCTTGCTGCCTCACTGCAGCAGCTGCAAATCAGCTTAAATGTTGGGTAATTACTTCTTATGATTATTTGTCTTATTAAACAGCAATTCAGATTGAGGTTGAAACAGTACTTAATGTACCAGGAATGAAAATGAACCTACTTAAGGATGAGAAATGATCTATGACAATCGATACCGAATGGCTGCAACAGGAACGATCTTGGAATAGCACAAAAAGCCCCAGACTGTGTTAGGAATCATGCCAGGTCTAAGGTGTTTGTTCCGTACAGAGACTTTTTGCAATATGGAACTGAATTATCTAAAGAATGCCTCAGTTGAATTAACATGAAGTCTCCTTTCAAGCATTTTAAGTACCGTTGATGACTTTTCTGATGATCTGGAGAGCTTTAACTAGAGAATACAATCTTTTCTTCTTTAGAATGACAAGAGATTATGGGTGCAGCAGAAAAATACATATTTTCTAAAAAATTAGTATTGTTTATTAACTTGCTTATCTTTGGTCATGGTCTCTGTTTGGTTTTAATCATGAAACACCATAGCTTTCAAGTTAGTATGCTTTCTACAGGTGTAAGATTTAGTGAAGTGTTATTTTATATAAAAACATGGATTTCTCCATCTAAGTAATTGAAGTTGGTTTGTTTTGCTCTTTAGGGCTTAATCCCCTATTTCACTAGGGTAAATCTTGCATTCAATCACTAATACACTACTGACCTTGGGTTTTTTCCTGCCTGTTCATAATTTTTAATCTTTAACCTGAATTTATGACTATTAGTGTACTTTATCTGGATTTCAACAGGCCTCTTGAAGTAATTTTATTTGCATCCTTTTTTTTTTAAATTTCATTTTTACTTATAAAGCAAATTATTCTACATCTGTGGAGAATTTATGCTTTTTTGGGACTTTTACCATTTTCAGTCTGTATTCTTTTTAAAAAAACAGATTGTTTGATATAAAACTGATGGGCTCCTACAAGTTTTCCTGAATGTTTGAATGTTAATGTTTTAGAAGCATTTTTGTTTGATTACTATTTTTACTTTAAAGCTACATAAAGTAAACAAATGGGGTGAAAAAGTTCAAAAATTAAGTATTTAATCTGGTATAAAATACATTGTTCAATTACCACTCAGAACTCTTACATTTGTAGTTGCTAACTATGCAGTGTGTTATCAGGGTTTTGATGTGAAACAGCTTTTTGCTCATTTTTTCTTTTATCTTTGTTTTAGTCATTGCAGCATTTTGCATCAAATAACTACTGCAAAATAATATTGCTATGATTTAAACTAAGCAATACTTTTACAAACTTTTGAGAAACTATATTGGTCTTGCTTTCTGCTGTCTTATCCCATTTCTGGAAAAGTTTGGCTTGCAACAGATGAGGAGGTGTTTCAATTGGCATCCATATGTCAGTCTTATTTTAAAGTTAGAAGTGAGCATTCTGTACTTATCTGTTCATTGCGAATCGAAAAAATTACTGAAAATCTTCTGAGACAGCCAATTCCTTGAGGTCAGAAAATCTAGAGTACGCAGCATAGTAAATCCATTATTTAATGAGGACTTTTACTTGCCTTATCTTATTTTCATAGGGCAAATATTCTGTAAAGAATGCATTCAGTAATAAGATTTATTTCTCTAGTGTCTTGCTGATGAGGTGATGGGATCGTTCACTTTTGTCATCTTCTGTTTTTTTAAAGTCTTTCATATCAGTATCCTTTATTTTTGTTAATATCTGTCCTGAAGCTTTAGTCCTCTGATGCAAGTAGTTGGCAATTTGGGTTATGTAATGCAAAATCTGAATATTGGATATTCACAGACTGAGATGACTCAGAGATGACTCATGGTTGTTTTATTGGTGGGGGTTTTGGGTTATTTTTTTTTTGTTATTGTTTGCTTTTCTTATTTTTCCAAGTGCAAAAGTTTCACTTGTTTCAATGCTCTAATGTTTGAAATAGGATCTCTGCTGGTTTAAAACCTACAAACTGCTTCAAACTGAACTGAAAAGCAGTCTCTATAGTATGGGCTAGTAACATCAGAAGGATCTGAAATACATTTTAAGACAGTGGAAGTTCTTATGAACTGTTTATGCTCTAGCGTTTTTGAATGATAGTCAAAAGTCTAGCTGTGCTTTGAACATCAGGGAAAATTTTGAGTAAATCACATTGACTTTCAAGTTCCTAATATTATATTATTTCATAGAAGAGAAAACTCTCAAGGAAAATAGTAAAAATAAGAGAATAATAAAAAAGCTTATGTTGGAAGGGACCTCAAAGATCATCTAGTTCCAACCTGCCATGGGCAAGACACCTTCCACTCCTACTTCCAACTACCATGTTGCTCCCAGCCCCATCCAGCCTGGCCTTGAACACTTCCAGGAATGGGGCAGCCACAACTTTTCTGGGCAACCTGTGCCAGTGCCTCACCACCTTCACAGTAAAGAATTACTTTATAATATCGAATATAAACTTACTCTCTGTTTAAAACCCTTTCCCCTTGTCCTGTCACTACCTTGTAAATGCCCTTGCAAACAACCTTTCTTGTAGCTCCCTTCAGGTACTGGAAGGCAGCAATTTGGTCACCCCTAAGCCACCTCTTATCCAGGCTTAACAAAACCAATTTTCTGTTCCTTTCCAAAGAGGAGGGGTGCTCCATTCTTCTGGTGGTTCCTCTCTGGACCCTCTCCAATCTATGTCCTTCCTGTGCTCTTCTAAATTTGAAGCTTAGCTCTTGGGAACTAAAGAGGAAATTATCTGTGCCCACTGACTGGCTGTGACTTGCATGATTTTATGTATTAAGCAAAATATCCTCAGTAGCAATGAAATCTTAGTGCCAGATTGTCAAATACTTTTAAAACCTGGTGTGGAATTCTGTGTATGAGTGGGTATTTATGTTCAGGAGAGGAATTACTTGCAAAGAGCACTTACAGAGAAGGAAATTGTTACAGTGGGGATTCTGTTACACGATGTATCAGACAACGAGGCCCATGGAAAAGAAATATATATGGACCGATTCTTGCTAGATGTTTCAGAGATGTTTATTTCTCCAGCCGCATGGCCAGAGCTCTGCCGAGGAACTGTTACAGTCACGGGACCAAGGGTCCTTCTGCCCGCGCAGGGAACACAAAACAACCGATGGGGAACGTGGCTGAGCAGGGGCAGGGAAACCCCGTGTCTGTGCCCTCAGGGCCCCTCTGCCAGGACCACATGGCAGGGGGGAAGGGACCCCGACAGGAAATACTTAAAAATGTCTCAAATAAAAAAAAACCAACCATCTTGTAAAACAACAAATGAAATGCAATTGTCCTTAGCCATTAAGGAATGGCAAGGCTTTCCAACAAGAAAAGTGTGAACAAAAGATTGTATTTGAGAGCTGGGCCTGTAAATTTCAGGAAAATGATACTACGATATGCTTCCCCATAATATTGGGTTATTTAAATAGAATTTCTTTTCACTCTCACACATCATGCTCTCTACACAGAAGATATAATTAATTCACTGAAAATGGAAATTAAATTGAAATTGCTTTCCTAAGAACTATTTAAAGAACAGCTAGGTAATAAAGCAGTTCTACCAAGAAGAAAAATCTTCTAAAAAAAGGTATCTGCTAAAGTCTTTAAATAATCTGATGCAGACAAAATGAATTCAGAAAGCATGAATACCCCTAAACTTATAATATTTGAAGTCCTGTATTTGGTCCAGGAGATATATGTTTAAAATATTAAATGTTTGTATTTAATCTTAAATGTCAACATTAAAAATTCATTTTGCGTATTACAATTGTCTTTTAGGAGTTAAAAGAGAGAAGAAAGTTACTATATTAACAGATAACTTATACAAAGAATTGTTGGAACTTATACTATCTGAAATTTTTCTGTTGTGATTCTAAGCATGGGTTTAAGGAGACTTAATTATGCATTTAATCTAACATTGTGACAAAGATCCTCTCTCAGAAATGCAGTCATTTGCTATCCTTAAAATTGACCAAATTTACTCTGCCATTTTATGAATCTCCATGGAGGAAAACAGAGAAAATTGGAGGACCAAGAACTATCATTAAAGTATTCTGATGAAAGAAGTTTTGTTTGCTGCTTTCATAAAATATCCTTATTTTCATTTTAGCTCTTCTCTACAGTTAGAGTTTGATAAGGACAGCTAGTTTTGGTCAGAACAGAGACAATTAAGGTTGATGAAGCAATCCAACAGGATGGTTGTATACAGTGTGCCCTGAAACAACTTTCTTGGGTTAAAACTGTGACAATGTAATGTCTTTCATTTCTGTTTCTTTATTCCCCTGAGTACTCTAATTGTGATATTATTTGCTATTCTTGATAGTGAACTATCATCTTTTTCCTTAAATTTTCCTAAATGTCACCTTTGTCCTAACTTTCCTTAAGTTTCTGTGTCCTCACTTGAAAAAGTTTTAGTCTAGTTTGAGGGAGTAAAGATAATCTTCACATGAGAATGCTTATGCTGACCCAGACCTCTGATCCCCTGAGAGATGAGGCATCAGGCAGGATTTCAGTTCTAGTGCTAAATACAACATTTCTAGGCAAAAGAGACAATTTTTCTAATTTAATTACTCCCCAGACAACATCTTCTCTGCATTTACATTTAGCCAATACTTTCTGCTTTAAAATTATTCAAAAAGTTGTTTAATTTCAGTCACTGGACCTTAAGAAAGCAACCATTTTTTGATACTTTTGAAACAAATGTGTGGCTTTCATGAAACTTATGAAATGCATTTAAAAATCACATGGTATTACAAAGCTAAGAAATAAAGCCTCTATTAGACCAAAAAGTATGTTTATCTTTAGGGGGTTTGGAGAACATCCACCATAAATGCCAGTCAATGCAAACCCAGGTTTTTTTCATTGGTTAATTATATTGAAAATCTTGGGGCTTTTTTTCAAGAGTTTCAAATCTGATGTCTGAAATTGTGCATTTTTCTTAGTGCACTGAATTAATTACTTCTGTTTTGAATCTCTGTTTATTGTTCATGTCATCTCTACGTGTAGTGAACCATGTACTTTAATCATTCTGGTGTATTACTATATGTTGTTTATACCAGAATCTTTCACATTAATGAAAATAATATCTTCTTTATCTTCTTTAAAAGGGTAGTTTCAAGATAATATCATATAATTATGATGTTCTAGTATTATCAAGGAATATTCTTCTGGTTGCAGTAATTTTGACAAAATGTGCTAGTCCTGTTTCTTATCAAACCACCAAACATTCAGAAAAAGCTTATTGTTTTGAAGAGAAAGATTTATAAGGTATTTGATTATCTGCTAGACTCAGTTGACAAATTATATGCCAAAAGTTAAGGAGCACATTTGGCTTATGCATTTGACTTCAATACAGCCAGGATTTATTCTGAAGCTTCTTTTCTAAGATTTCTTTGGCAAAACTGTGCAGTCTACATGTTTCTCTGCAAAGATGATAAAAGAAGAAATTAATTATGTTTTTCTTTTAACAAGGAAAAGAAGTAATCTAGAAATTATAACTAACTTGCAGCAGGACTAACTTAATAGAAAAGAAACAAGTGTTTATGAAATGCATGGATATTGTAATAGTTCAGTAGCCTCAGAATTACATAAATATTAGGGAAAAATACATGATGAATGCCTAAATTAGCAAATCATTGAAATGATTTTCAACATTAAATTATTGAAAACTTAGTACATACATACATATGCAGGGATGTGATGTACATTTCAGGAGTGGTGCCAGAGTACACACTACCTATAAGGACAAAATATTTTCCATGGGAAATGTCTTTCATGAAAGTAAAATGCAATAATTTCTCAGGCTCTAAAGAGACTTTTGGTTTGGGCTTTTTTTCAGATGTACTAACCCATTGGTCTGTATCTTTGTCATCCAGAAAACAGTGTACATTTTTCACCATCTTTGCTAAGCAGATAAAAAATTATTTCCTTTCTTTCTCCTTATCAGTGTTGGCCACCCTTGTAATACCAAATGCTTTGGGTTTTGATATACGTCCTCTAGTGAATCTTGTTAGGCTGATGTGAAACATCTATCTCCAGGTCTCCCTGCCTTTTTCGAAACAAAGTTTACTGCCCCTGTGGAGGAGGTGATGAAAAGGAAATATGTTCTAGCATTTTCAGTTTGCATTCTGAAGCAATAATTTTAACTGCTAATGTAAAGATGGGGTTTGTGTGGTTTTCCTAGACCAGAATATGCAGTTCTCTCTTAAAAAGCTGAAAGCTTCTGGCATTAGGCAGGACATTTGCTTTGGTGCAGTAATTTGCTAAAATAGCCCAACAAGAGGACATTGATCAGAGCTCTTTGATTTTGCCCTGCATCCTTTCTTATACATTTGCATAGGTTCTGCATCTTGGCTGAGCTTGACAAAGTGTGACAGTACTTCTACCATGAAAATAGAACTTCATTATTCAAGTAATAAGTCAGGCATAATCCTCAGTCCTCCTAAACCATGTTCCCCTCCTACCAAGCTATTTTAAGGTTTAAACTATTTGCTTAGTTTTTCAATTTCAGAAGTGCCAAAAATGGTATCATAATGAAAAAACCATTGCATGAAATCAGGAGAAATTAAATATTTTTGTGCCCACTTCCAAGTATGCAGAATCTGAACACTTATTTTATTGGATTCCACAGTTCATTTGAAGGGATGATGCATGTCATTGATAGACCTCTAATTTCCCACAAGCCTCTAAAAAATGCTATCTCAGCATCATTTTTGCTTAGAATATGCCTTTCAAATTCCAGCCATAAGGCTAAAGTATTCTGAGCAGCAGATGTCGTTTATATTTACTTTGTAGAAACTATATTGCTACAGGTGCTGGTCATTTGCAGGTTTTTATAACACTGTGGAAGCATGGTGAGACTATCTTCATGTTGATCAAAGTGCTGAGATTAAGAAGTGCTAAAATTTTTAAGTGCTGTATCATCATATATTTAACTATAAGAGAAAAGCTTCTGCTGGCAAATGTAATAGCTTTTTGCTATGTCATCAATGTGAGGATAGATAGTAATTCAATTTTTCTTCCATAGTCTGGGTTGATTACATTAAAATATATTCAAAACTAAGGGAAAAAATACTATTAGCATAATATTTGGGAGTCATCCTCATTTTTGGGGAACTCAACCTGGTAGAAAGATAAATAGGTCATGTCCAAATAAGACTTTTACTTTTTGCTAGCAATATAATTTGGTTAATCAACCAGCCTATTTTAAAAGTTTTAAACAAAATCATCTGTGAAATATTATGCTCCCAGTGCATTGATCTGTTTTGCATAAGTAGTGTTAGCTTAGAACAGCTGAATGCGTGCTGTTGCATGCTTGCCATGACTCTTGGTTGATACTTTTGCATTTCACCACAATAAAGAAAGATTTTCTCTTTTTCTCTCTCTCACACATGCTTGTGCATGTGCAAACACACACACACATATTTATAGTCTCTCGTTCATACACTGTGTTTGACAAAGAACTCCTCCATGCATTTAGCTGTGGTATTGGCTAAAAACTTTTAGAATACAAATAAAATCTAGATAAGTAGGCTTCTAATTATTCCAAGAATATAAAGTATTCAAATCTTATCTCAAGATCTAATCTTACATGTCAAGAGAGAAACAAAACTTTAATTTATTTGAAAGAATTTAAGAACAGATTTTATTATCAAATCATACTTTTAATTATAGATGAGCTTCCCTGGTACAGAAAAAATAATGATATTAAAAATTTTTACTTCAATGTGAGAGATCACTTGCTGTTTACAACTAAGATTACTGTACAAGCGTCAAAAGATTTCAGCTGCATTCTTAGTTCCAATTGACATCTGATTCTTTGAAATTGGCTTTCTTCTTTGGGGATTTATGCACTGTGACAGCACAGATTTTTTTAACAGAAAAATTCAGCCTTGAATATTCTTGTATATGATTACAGGAGAAGGTTGTTGGTTCGTTGGGGTCTCCTCCCCCCGCCATTGGTTTTTTTTGGTTTTTTTTAATGAAATGTCAATTTTTCAAACAGTTTTCAAAAAATTTGTTATAATGAAAATCTTGTTGGTCTACTAGTAGCATAAGGTTCACCCTGGTAAAACTGCTACATGGAAATGGCATCCAAATTAGGCAAATGCATGTCATAAAATATCACTATCAGTTATGGTTAGTAAATCATGACCATGGGCAGAACAGATGACTTGACAGTTCATTAGGAAAGACAGAAGTCAGGAAGCAAGATGCTTTAATAGCCAAAATGTCTGACGTTCTAGACAACTAGACTTAATATACCAAGGAGGAGAGAGGAAAATCAGAGTTTGCTGAAATTAATTTCTATCCAACACTCTTGTAAAAGTTACTACTCCAGAAGATTAATTTTGTACACAGATAATTATTGGGAAACTTGAATTTATCAGAATTTTTTTTTTGAGGAGGGGAATACCTGTCTATATTCATACTGCTAGTGTTTAGCAGTACTAAAGATAACAAGTGTAAGAAGTCAGAATAATAAGATAATTTTATTCTGGGATAGAAAGTTGAGAATAAGACACAATGGAGGAATGGATGGAATGGATGAGTCCTTTCAGCCCCACAAAAACCTAACTTGCCATGTTGTCAGTAATACTGATTATTTAAAAAATTTGAGGAGCATTTTGGAAAAAAAATGGTATGGGGTAGTTGTCTATCTGCCAGGCCTTTGTTCTAAGAATAAGCAACATGAGACAAGGATACAAGCATTAATATCTGCTTGCTAAAGTTGTGAGCCACAGATCTGCTCTTGTATTCAGCAGTGGTGAGCACCACTACCACCACCAGCACCTTGAATCCTCTTCAGTTTTGGGCCCATCTCTACAAGAAAAACATTGAGGGGCTGGAGCATGTCCAGAGAAGGTCAACAGAGCTGGTGAATGGTGTGGAACACAAATCCTGTGAGGAGAAGCTGAGGGAGCTGGGGGTGTCTAGGCTGGAGAAAAGGATGCTCAGGGGAAACCTTATGAAACCTCTCTGAAAGGAGTGTGTAGCCAGGTGGGGTAGGTCCCTTCTCCCAAGCAGCAAGTGATGGGGCAGGAGGAAACAGCTTCAAGCTGTGCCAGGGAAGGTTTAGATTGGATGCTAGGAAAAATTTCTTCACTGTAAGGGTGGTCTGGTATTGGAACATATTGGAACACCTGCCGAGGGAGGTGGTGAATTCATCAATCCTGAAACTGTTCCAAAAATGTGTGGATGTGGGCCTTGGGGATACAGTTTAACAGTGAATGGGGTGGTCCTAAATTAACAGTTCAACCTTATGATCTTAGAGAGGTTTTCCAACCTAAAATACTCTGTGATTATATGATTGTGCTGTGGGTCAGGAATGGAAATGTTTTCATTATTGAGACATGATGCATGGAATAACAGTCACTTGATTCCTGTATTAAAGAGGGAGACACAGAAAGGAATAAAAATGAAGCTTCAAGCTTGGAAAGGAAAAAGAAATAATTGCAGTAATATTACCTAAGCCTTAAAAAAAAAAAAAAGGTAGTATAGGGATAGCAATACTTAGTCATTTTCAAAAAATAACCTTCAGGTCTGATTCTTTAATTGTTTCTTTAGGAAACGGCATTCCAAATGAGTAAGTGAAGCTGTACTTCTAAAGTAGGCATTATCTTGCAGCTGTGATCACTAAATCTCATCTGCTTTTGTCAGCTGAAAATTAGATTATAAAAATAAGTTTTGTCTAAAATTTAGTTTTAAATCAATACAGAAACAGCAGCTAACACAGATATTGATATTCTGCTTATCATTAAGCCTTCTAGTCTACTGGTAACACTAAACAGTGAAAATCAAATGGAAAACTTGCGATCTTTCTACAGAACTTTAAGATGAATATTGCAAAACTCTTTGTTATTTGGTGCGGGCTTCTCAAAACATTACACCAAGTCTTTCTCATTTTTGTACTGGAGAGTCTAAAGCTTTAACCTAGGCTTTAAAAATCCAAATCAGATTTGAAAGGTGACCTTGAGGGAAATCATGACATTTAGGGCAATTTCTGATTTTTTTTTTTAAATAAATAATTCCTTCCAATTTGAATAGATATTATCTTGTTGACAACTTGGGTTTAACTAAAAATAGGTAGTTTTGCATTCAGTGCACTCTGCAAGTTTTATGTTAGTTAACATATTCATAAAAATGGAAGGCTTAAGGAAAAATATCACTGGATACTACAGTTATGCTATTTTGATAGCAAGACTCTTCCTTTCATATAAGCTGAAGCCTCCATCATCCTTTGGAAAGAAAGGACTAGCCTCTGCTCTGTGGTGTCTTTAGACTGACCACAGGGTACATCTTCACTTTAGTGGAAAATTTCCCTTTTTATTAATAATTGTAGTTATTTTATAATTGTATCAAGGACAAGATGTCTGATTTTTAAAGAAGGTTAATGAGACATTTTCTTTCAAGGATATATGTGGATGACATCTTAATATCTTTTACTAGCCTACACATCTCTCAGCAGGATTTTTTTTTTTGGTCCAAATTTGGTAGGTGTTTATCTCTCTAATATTTCCCACAGCAGAAGAAATACTCTAAAGCCTCATCTTTGTGGCTTCACTCTAATGGAGGGTCTCCCTGTTTGTCTGTCCTGACAGCCTGAGTCAAGTACATGAAACAACAAGGCTAAGCTAGCAGTCGTTTTCTTCAGTCCTTCAGGATTTGCATTCCTGGTATGTCAGACCATACCTGAGTGAAATTTGATGGGAAGGTAAACCCCTCTTTATTCCAACAAGATAAGAACTGCAAACTCATTACTAATACTGAGAAGAGGTGTAAGGAACTTAAATTATTCAGGAAGTATTTGTTTTAGCATTACTAGCAGTGTTTATTACCGACAGACTTGATAGCAAGCATTGTCTCCTGGGAAGCCTCCTCCCCTCATTGCCAGTCACTGTTATTCCCATGGACTGCTACTGCTCACCAAGGGTTTCCTAAAGTTCTCAGCCTTCATAATTAATCAAATCAAATTATCATCTTGGAAGAACTTGCTAATGAAATACTTTCAGTGACAATACTGACTTGGATATGTGAAAGTACATTATGAACCTTCTCACAAGGCATCCACAAACAGTTTTGGCAACTTGTTGATGAGTAAACAAGTGCCAATGAATGCCTGTGTAATTGGAAGTAGGTATGTTTTCTTTAAAGTATAGCTGCAATGCATCTACGAAAGCAAATTTTTTTTTGTAGTAAGGAATATGGCATATTAATTAATACTTGAAAAATATTAAGAGAAATATAGATATGTCTGAGTATCAGCTGACTGTAAGTACGACACAGCAAAACTGAAGAAGACTCTTTACGTATAGGATAACATATGGTCTTTTAGGACAATAGAAGATACCCTGAGACAAGGATTAGATGAAAAGAAATGGGAAAGACTGAAGGGTAGAGGAAAAATTGTAGAACTGAAGGAGGACTTGAAGTCACAGAAAAGGTTAAAGGAAAATTAGGCAGAGACTGGAGAAAGCAAAATATTAGTGCATGGGAGAGACTTTCCTGAACTGCAGTGTTAGATTTTTCTCATCTCGGTGGGTTATGGCACCATGTAGATGTCCTGCATCTGCTCTCCTAAGACTGAGCTTAGTTTTTATTCTTTCACCAGGATTTTTCACACACTTCCAGATGGAGATAGTGTGATGGAGCTCTTGACTGGATTTGGTCCCCTATCAGAGAACTCCTTGTATCCTCCACTGTACAAAGTTATTCTTGTCTACAGGGATTAACTTTACCATGAAAATGTATGCCTTGTAGAGCAGCATTCCAGAATGGCAGACAGGGAAGACACACAGCTTTTGAGCAATGATGGTTGAGGGAAAGATTTTCAGAGAAAAGTGGTTTATCACCTTGTGAGCTAGCAAAAGTGCAGTAAAGCTCTGAGGACAGAAAGGAGCATGGTACCAGCTGCAGAATCCCACAGCAGGAGTAATAATCCCTTTTATACACTAGGCTCACTTTCTCTTCCGCTCATTTCTAAGTGTGGGTCATGCAACCTTCCGTCTCTACAAAGGGAGAACATAATGATCTAATTCATGGAAGGCAGGGCAAAAGGGAAAACTAAGATCAGTGGGTCACAGGATAGAACCTTTGAGAATGACTGAGCCTTGCATGAGTCTGAAACAGATAGGAAAAACGAGATTTAAAGCCAAAAATCAAAGCAGTAAATGAGACTGGGTAGCAGGCCAGTGCCAATTCTGTTAAAATAAAAATATTCCTACTTTTATAAGAAAATGAATGAGCTAAAAAAGTTACTGCATTTAAAACAGAGTCTATAAGGATAATGTGAAACATTTTATACCTCCAAGCCTTTTATTGTAATTTATAGTATAGAGTAAAAGTAATTGCATTTCTTCACAAAAACAAAGAAAAAAAAGGGGAGAAAACCCCCTCAAAACAAAACAAAAAACCCCCACCCAATTCTCTCTATCCAAAGATATTCCAATATCCAATTATTCATTGCACAAAAACTTTGCCAGTTTGAATAAATTTGTATAGAAAGGGACATGGTTTAGTTTTCACTAAAGTAATAGAACAAAATTCACTGAATTTTCACAAAGAGTAGTAGCCTATATGTTTACAAAAGAGAAGTGCTAAAAAGTGCAGCACTGAAACAGTTTTCATTTTTAGGTAGTACAATGTGAAATACATGTTCTACCACATCAAATGTTAGATAGAATGCATATAATATAACTGGGTTTTTTTAAGGACTGCTAGAAGAAAGAACTCAATTTGCACCATTGCTTTTGTGAAAAGGTATAAATATGTTAAAAAGAAATTATATAAATATCTGAATTGGCATTGGAAATTCATGAAAACAAGTTCATCATTAGAAAGCTTTATTTTAGGTATATAATCTGAGAGAGGAGAGAAAAAGCAGAATTATCTGTATTGTAAGAACAGACTGCCTGCTGTAGTTCCTATGTGGGGCTTATAGGATTTGAACAACAATTTAGGTGCTTATATTCAAGAGCAGGTCAGAAAGTTTATAAGAAATGAAGAGGCATCACACACTGGACTTTGTTGTTCCTTTAGCATTTATCTTTCAGTTTCTATAGAAAATTATTTAAGAAAGGTTTTTTGTGTCCTAAAATTCATCAAAGACCTGGTTGCTATGTATGCATCAAACACTCCAAAGTTCATGGCCCCAATCCTTTTCCAAACAGCCTTCAAGGCCATAGTGTCATCTCTTAAATGTATGGATATTTTTGGGGGTTTTTTTCAAGCTCCTTTTTTTCCTCCTTTCCCCTCAGACAACTGTTGTTCATGGCAGCTCAGGGTTGGTTATTACTGTGTTAGCATCTTGGTGTACTCCCATTCGGACATTAAGTGCAGAGCTGAACAGGATAGCTTTTGTTATATCTTTTGACAGTGAGAAGACTTAATTCCCCATTGCTTCACTGCAGATTATTACAACATTTTTGTACTAAACATCCATTGAGTTCAAACCTGAAACAATTCATCGAAAAGGAATAGACTGGAATGCAGGTTTGCCAATCATGGAAGAGATCAATTCCTCCAATCAAGTTTCTTTCTGTCCAGTCTGATAATTTTGTGTTTCAAAACTGACTTCAGCATGAGGAGCAAGAATGTGTGCTATTTTGCTTGTCAAGTCTTTGGGAATTGGAAACTGGGAAACACGGCATCGAGTTTTTGTAACTGAATTGAGATAGGAAAGAATAACAAATTTCTTCTGCTACTATTTTAACAATAAAGGTAAATTCCAGACACTTTCACACCTCAGTGCTCCTAAACAGAGAGTGGCTTTAGGGGAATTCTACCTAGGATTCATTCATTGGGAAAGAAGTCAGTATCCTAAATCTGCACAGACAGGCATGATCTTGAGTGTCATGAATAAATATCAAACAAAATGAGAATTCAAAGGTACCTCTCTGCTTGATATATCCTTTTGGTTAGCTGTGGGTAACTGTGCTTTGAACAATCCTGAGATTGTGTCTCCTGCAGGACACTAACTTTCTATGAAACCCTGACACACTGGAGCACCCTAGCACAGTAGGATGTCTGAAGAAAGAGTTTTGAATAGCAGCTCCTCTTTGCAGAATGATAGCTAATACAGAGAGTCAACAGAATAATTCTGTTCCTTAAATATAAATTTATATATTGATAGTAATGAAAAAATGGCATGCCTTCAAATAGGACTGAAATATCCCTTTGCTGCTTGGTTGCTCTTTGAATATGTTTAAGAGCAACCTCTCAGACTTCCTAACTACCTTCCTAAAAGAATGACTTGATTCAGGGCTCCTAAAGATTATGATGAAACCCATTTTTACTCACACCTTTCCTAAATTGGTTTGCCTCAGTTAGTAATGAATAAAAACATAAGAAGATAAGTGGAGTGAGTGCCTTATACCTAAATGCAGAAAGTTGTAATTTCCAAATGTCTTTTAAAAAGCAGTGGAGTCAGATGACATTCTGAAATCTTATTTTCATGACAGTTATCTTGCATATTATACTCTGTCAACAATAATAAACAGTTCCTTAACTCAAGGCTTTTATTTAGAAATTTAAAATTATTTGTTAATATATTCTTTTTTAGTTGTCATTTACTTATTCCATTGGTATCTATTTCCTTTCCTTTTTCCTCACTTCCTTCAAAAAGTTGATACTGCCTTGGAGGAGAATGATAATCAGGCTGTATCACTTTGTTGTTCTCTGAAGTAGGGCTGCATGGAAATCATAAATGATGCAGTAACTGCAGCACTACAGTAGGGAACAATAAGAATACCAATAAACTCATGGTTAAAGTAGAGGCTGAGTCTGGCAATATTATGGAAGTGACAGTAGGCAAACTGTCCAAAAAAAGGTAGAGATAGAAATAAAAATTAACTGTGTTCAGAATTCTTGTTTTGGAAGAAAATAAATGTGGGTGAGGAAGCCAAGTGGTAAGAGAAGAACAAATACGTGCCTTTTTTTTTTCCTGAAGGAAGATAAATTTATCATGTGTCAGTTAAAATAACTTATTTTTTCCCATGGAAACAGAGCCACATTTTCTGACGAAAAGAGAGGCAAGTTCTAGTGATACATTTAGGTATTGATCCAGGCACTAGCAGTGGGCGAACTGTTCATTGACAGATGTAGTGTAAATGAATTGGAAGATACTTCTAAAAGATGAGATGTATAAAGCTTGCAACGGGTTCATTTCAAGGATAGTTTTCCTTCTGTTTAAGGGCAGATGGAGAGATGTCATTACTCTGCTGATAGTTATGCAGTTCCAGTGCCTTCAGTTTGGAAATTAAGATTGCAAATGAACATGGGACAGAAGCTGACCATATTGTTAAGCCTGGAGAAAACTCTTGTAATATCTGATGAAGTTGTGTAGATTTTGTGCCTCTGAAATATGAGTGAGAGCTCCAAAGAAAGAGTGACAAAGATGGTAAAACAAGCTGCTGAATGTGAATGCATCTTGACTTTTTTATACAAAATCAGGATAGAATTTAATTTAAAAATCACCTTAAACATGACTTCCAAACTGACTGCACAATCCATTTGGGACACGCACACCTATGTGCACACAATATTCAGATGCACATACATGTAAAAAAGATATCAACTATTAAGGAAGGGTTCTGAGAGGAGCTGACAGCTTCGTAGAGGTGTTGATGTAATAGCTACACATCAGGTAGATGTAAAAACACACAAGAGAAGTCAGACCTTACCTCTGTCTGAAAATCAGGTCCTGGAAAATTAGTGCTAGACATGCTAAAAGCTTTGCAGGTAGTAAGCAGACCAAGCTGATAGTAGGAGAAATTCATACCCATATATTTCTTTGGCTTTTGGGATTGATTTATAATAATAAAGTAAATACTCATCATTCTCACAGGGGTAAATCTGTGACCTCAAAGCTCATCAATTGAAGTGGGGAACCGGTCACTGTAGTGTGACATCTAACAAGTTTATTTTCTCCTCCATGTAGCCAGTACATTGCAACACTTTTCAATCTTCACACACGCATTGCTACTTTGAAGTACATGCCTCCTACATGTAAAGGCTATTTCAAGTACATTAACCAAGTGTTTGCAAGCTAAATCTGACCGTGAAAAGTAAGCTAAAACTCTGTATCATTTTTGGGAGGGATTAGACTGAAAATATGAGCTCAGCTGAGCTGTCTCTAGATGCCTATTTTTAACATAGACCCGAGATGTGGGGGATTTGGGTGATGTCGGTTTGGGGGTTTTTTGATAGAATTAATTTTAGCCTGTAATGCTATGCTAGAAATTCTGGTGATTCCTGTTTGTGAACCAATCCTTTCTTTTCTCTCATGTTAGTTTGGTACATCAGGAGAAAAGCACACATTTATTTTGTTCTAGGGAGTTAGACTTCATGCGCATTAAAACAAGTGGATTTTCTGGTAGTGAACTCTTATAAATATTTTAAAAACAAAATATGGGGGTTGCCATTGATACTAGGGATGTTCACACCACAGAATAAGTACCTAGAAAGGTACATTTAGAAAGGATCAATTAATGGTACTTGTAAGAGCACTTACTCCAGAGATCAGTAGAGATTGAGATTAATTCTTTTTTTTACATTTGAGTATCCTCCTACTTCTGATACATTTTGTCATCAATTCTGGTATTCACCTGTGCCATGTTCAAGTTAAATGTATTTTAGAGATTCTCCTTAGTCCACTACTTTAGTGCTTGGAAACATTAGCACTGTTTGTTGCTTTCACAGGACCATCGTTATCTTAATTTTTCATTCCAGGTTATAGACCAGTCTCTCCATGCCCTGTTCTTATGGCCTCCTAAAGTTTCCACTGTTGATTATTCTTTGAGAAAAGAAATAATAAAACTTTTGGGTGATAAAATAGCACCTAAGTTTTAGTTTCTTCTGGGCCATTAATTTCTGCCCTGGTTTTGTCTTCATTCTAAATCCATGCTTGGATTTATTTTTTGCTTACTTAATTTTTTTATTAAAGCCATGGTCATTCATATGAAAAACCCTGTTCTAACTTTAATGGAAGAGCAATTTTTTTTTTCCTTTGGAGTTCATATTTATTTTCACATACATTTCATTTCCTAGTGTGGTGAGTTGACCTCAGATGTCCACCAGATGTCCACTAAAGCCACTCTATCATTCCCATTCTCAACAAGATGTGGAGAAGAAAAGAAAATCAAAATCAAAATCTTGAGATAAGGACAAAGGGATCACTAATTGCTGTCATGGGCACAACAAAGTTGACTCAGGGAAAATTAACTTCATTTATTGTTAATAAATAAGAGAGAAGGATAATGAGAAATAAGATCAAAACAAAAAATAACTTTTCCCTGCCCCTTCCTTCTTTGGAGACTTAACTTTGTTCCTGATTCTCCCCTGCCAAGTGGCACAAGCAGTCAGGGATGGCTGCTGTGGTCAGTTTATCACACCCTGTCTCTGCCATTCACTCCTCCCCACACCTTCTCCCTGCTCCAAAGTGGGTTCCCTCCCACAGGAGACAGTCGTCCACTGACTTCTCCGATGTGACTCCTTCCCATGGCCTGCGGCTCTTCACAGACTGTTCCAGTGGGGATCCCTTCCACAGGGTGCAGTCCTTCAGGGACAGGCTGCTCCCACCTGGGTCCTCCCCAGGGTCACAAGTCCTGCCAGCAAATCTGCTCCAGATCTGCTCCAAATCTCCCATGGGCTTGTCTCTCCATGGGACCACAGATCCTGCCAGGACCCAGCTCCAGCATAGGCTTCCCACAGGCTTACAGCCTTCTTCAGACATCTCCCTGTTCTGGTGTAGAGTCCTCCATGGGCTGCAGGTGGATCTCTGCTCCTCTGTGGCCCTCTGTGGGCTGCAGGGACACAGCTGCCTCACCATGGGCTGCAGCAGGAGTTGCAGGGGAATCTCAGCTCTGGTGCCTGGAGCACCTCCTGCTGCTCCTTCTGCGCTGACCTTGGGTCTGCAGGGCTGTTGCTCTCAAGTATTCTCACTCCAGTCTCCCAGATGCTGTTGCACAGCTTTGTGTCCCCATTCTCAAAAATGTTATCCTAGAGGCACCAGCTTAGGGTAGCAGTGAGTCCTTCTTGGAACTGTCTGGAACTTTGTCCATTCAATGTGTAGACAGCATCTGGCATTTTCCCTCAGAAGCCAATCCTGCAGTTCTTCTCCTCCTTGAAAAAAACCCTTGCCATGTAAACCCTACACAGCTGGCATTCTGAAATGTGGGTACCCATCAATGCATATTGCTGCCCAGCCCATGTGGCTGCCATTTCAAGAACTGCAGTGCATTGCTTGGGCATTACTTTAATCAGCAATGCACCAAGTTTACATTAGGTAATTTCAAAGGCTTTTAGTCCCAATCCATAGCACAAGACTTTCTCTAGTTTCACTATTGCAAACTCACCACACCCAGGGAAGCACATAAGCCACAGTGGTTCATGTTGGAAAGAGATCAGAATATGCCCCTTTTGTCACACCCTTTGGTAAATCCTTGGTAGGATAAATATATTCCCAAAAGTTATAGATTATTAATTACTTTTAGATTCTGTGCTGTAACTATTTAATATTTATTTACTTTCCTTTATTTACTTTTTCTTCATAAATGAAGAAAAAAGACTTGTGTGTCCATGTACAGTTAGATCTGAGTTCTGGAACACTTTATGTAGTACACTGGAGGAATTGAAAAAACCTAATTTAGAGTAAAAAAAAAGCTAAGGCCTTTGTAAGTAAAATATAAACAGGAATGGGAAGAACAAAAGTGCAGATCTAATTTGTTTTATTGAGTCTGTTTTGGTATTGATTTGGTCTTATGTTTCTTTCTCTTACAAATCTCTGCCTCTGCAAATAAACTTCTTTGTGACACATGTTTATATTGATAGCATAATATGGTGTGCAATATAAAAAATAGGTTTGTGAGGCAACTAGCAAGCTTTAACATCTGGATATGGATACACTTATGTGACACTGCCTATCTGAGGAGGAATTTTAGGATCAGTTCATGTTATATAGTATGTCAGATACACTAGATTACAGTTTTCAAGTTTGTATTTCTGTATTTAGTGACTCAGAGATCTAAGATTACAATTTCCATAACTATTTTTCCTAGTTGTGATACTTTTCATAAAGATATTGAACAGTATTTTATGTCTCCAATATCTCTAGTGAGAAAACAACTTTTGAAATGAAAACTTTAAAACTAGACCAATACAATAAAATAAATGTAGTACCAATAGAATAACCTGCAGAGCTGTGAGCTCATTCATACGTTTCCTACACAATAATTTAGGCTCCACAGAACTATACACACAGTTTTTACATGGCTATCTATGCTACCAGTAAAACAGAAATACCTACTCAGATATTTACTCGTAGTTGTCACCTATAATCACACTTGTAATATATCTGTGAGAACATTTAGATAAGCACAAACTCATGAATTGACTCTAGCCTAGAAGCCATAACTTCATTCTGCTTTTCTGCTTGGCATAGATTAAATTCCTGTCTATCATCACCTGTCTGTGTAGTCATATTTCATGTAGAAGAAGTGATGCTGGTTTCTAGGCTGTTGTTTGACAGGTGTCTACCCAAGACACATTTCTTTAGTTTATGCTTCTATCACATATCTCAAGGAAATTACTGGGCAATGGACACTTTTAGTTTAGTACAGTAACAACAGTCTTAGTTTTAATAATAATCATCATCATCACATTTTTAACTACTTTGAGAAAAAAGTAATTTCACTGCAAAGCATGTCTTTGTTAGCAAGTGCAATATTTTATTTTAATAGTATCTGTATTTGTATTTATCTGACAGTAAGGTGATTTTTTTTGTCATTCCTTTAGTGATTCAATATCTGAGAGATACCTTAGAATTAGGTTTTAAAGAAAAACTTGCCCTACTTAAAGGCACCAATTTACCAAATGTTAGTAGCCAGGTGCTTTGTATCCTGCAATAAAAGGAATACACATTTTGAACTTTTAGTTATAACTGCATTTTAAAACATTTATTACAAGATTCTCTCCTGGTTTTGGCTGGGATAATTTTCTTCCCAGTAGCTGGTTCAGTGTTCTGTTTTTCATTTAATATGTGAATAAAGCTATAACACTGGTGTTTTAGTTATTGCTGAGCAGTGCTTACCGTAAGTCGAGGACTTTGCAGTGTCTCATGTTCTGCCATGAGGAGGGGCACAAGAAGCTGGGAAAGAACATAGCAGAGACAGCTGACCTGAATTGGCCAAGGGGATATTCCATACCACAGAATTTCATGCCCAGTATAAAAACTGGGTTGAGTTGGCCGGTAGGAGCCCACCACTGCTGGGGGACCAGCTGGGCATCAGTCAGCAGATGGTGAGCAATTGCATTGTGCATCACTTGTGGGGTTTTTGGGTTTTTTTTCCTCTTTCTGTTATCTCCAATTTCATTACATTATTATTAATAATATTAATATTTTATTTCCATCGTTAACTGTTCTCATCTCAATCTATGGAGTTTACCTTTTTTCCGATTCTCATCTCCATCCCACCATGGTGAATGGGGGTGTGAGTGAGCAGCTGCATAATACGTTGCTTCTGCCATGATAGTTCTCATATCTAATCCTGTAAAATACATCTTTTTGAGGTATTCATGGTCTAACAGACAGAAATTACTCACCTTAAGTATTGCTTCTTTTGTAAATCATAACAATGCCTTGTTTTATTCTTGCTAGGGGAATGCCTGCTAGATAATTTGAAGGTTTTATCCATATGCATAGTGTAAAATTTCTGTGTTGCATGAACCAAACTATCTTATTATGTTCTTCAACACTGAAAATCCTGTAGTAATAGAACAAAAATTATTAGTTAACAGTTTAGTGGTCCTTTGTTTTAACATTTGTTCACAGGTATGTAATTGAAAAGTGTATGTTATTGTGGTTGTAGAAGAACACACACATTTCCTCATGTTTCTCTGATAGCACTGATTTCCTCAGTTTGTGGCTCAAAGAAATCCAGCACCTTCTTTAAAGAGAATGTATACCTTATTTTCTAGAGTTATCATTTATGTTTAAGGAAAGATTTATTCTCTGAAGCACTGTTCTGCAAGAGTAAGGAGAGGAAATTAATTTTAAGTATTTAAATAACAAGCTGTCAGGTAGGTGGGCAGATCTTTTTGGCAGGTACTTGATTCCAAAAACTGTCAAGATTGATGTCATCTTTGTAGTCCTAACCATAATTTTCCTTTCCCACAAAGCAAGAATGCAAATCCTAAAACCCTGCATATAACATGAATTTTGTATTATAATTTATTTCTTTCAGTTATTAAATAAATACAATTTAATGCTTCTGGCAAGTTGCTGAAAATGTTAATCTTGATTTTCTTTCAGGTGGTTATTATGAAAATTGCTGTGAATGATTGTTCTGTATCAGTAATCAAATGTTTTGGTGGCGTTGTCTATCAGCCTATATTTTATGAAAGGAAATCAGTTCAATTTTCAGGAAGATGCTTTGGAAAAAAAAAACCAAAACACAAAACTAGAAAGATTTTCATTTCCCAGTTGAATTGTGATCATTCATTATGAGAAAACACATTTGGCTCCTTTCAAAAATAAGTTTTGATTAGTAGAAAAATTTTCGAAACACTGTCAGCTTCTTAGAAAACCTAAAGATATCTAAGTACCAAAGTCACGCTGAGAAGAGCAGCAATATGCATGCATTAGTGTACTTGTAAATTTAGCACTGTCAACTTCAATTTCAGCTTGTAAAAGTAAAACTAAAGTCTGCAGGAGACAGATGTGTAAGAGCAACAGTTCTTTTATCCTTAGAGATGAAAGAAGTAGCAGTGTAGTATTAACTTTTCTGAGTTTTGGTTAATTATTCTCTGTTCTTGGAAATATTCAGTGACTTACCCTTTAGTTTTAATATTACAAGGACTTGATAAATATGGCATTAACTCATTTTCCAAGGCAGTTAATTTCGATAGGTCAGTACCTACAACTGACTTAGTGAAAGACGCAGTACCTATAGGTTAACCAAGCAAGTGATTCCCTTCCCTTTTTGTATTTCTGTTGTTCAGACTGTAAAGTGCAACTGAAGAGTAAGTATTTGTAACTCTTAATCATATCAATTTGCATAAATCATCTAATCATGATGGAATATGCTCTGAACTGTTTCCCTTTTAACTTAATTGATAGAGGAAATTTCTTCAATATAAACCTTGAGTCCTAGGTTCTAATACTGTGAAGTCACTTAAAGAAACACTAAGTCTCAGAAGAGGCTGATAGTTTCGTACTTGAAACAGAAGTTTATGGACGTACAGAAGTTGAAGTAAGCTGTATTGCTCAAAAATACTTTTGCTTTTGCTTGATGATGACTAAAATAATCTTGAAAAACGGTTTCTCCATGCTAAATTTAAGGATTTTGAGATATGCAAGACAGAAAATTTAGGTACTCAAGACTAAAAGTTTGAGAATTGAACCTTTCATAAGTTTCTGATGTGGAAGTCTAATATTTAAAATTACTCCCCAGGCAATTTTTACTGTTATCACTATATAGTAGCTTTTAAAAAGGATAATCTCATTCTTCTATCCACAGTTTTGCATCTAACAGGCAGTCACCCAAGTACAAGTACACCCAAGTACACGATTGACAGAGCAATCTCAAATGTCAGCCACTCATCCTGTGAAGTGCTGATGCTGGACATGTACATGACTCCTTAAGGCCCTTGCAAATTTCCCGCCCAGCATGGATAAAAAAATGGAGAACTTAGGCAAAGAGCAATGGAAAACAGCTCAGTAAAACTACTTTATTAACTATATAAACATCATATTAAAAGGTGAAAACTTTGGGGGTTTTATGATCTCTAGCTTAAAGGCATCAATCAGCTCAGTTTAATGTGTGTGTGCCTCCATGTCTGTAAAAACTGCAATCTTCATTTTGACTATACAATGTTGGGTTTAGTGATTTCCTGTGACAGCAAGTTTCACTTCACGTTTGATAGATTGTTCAATATTATCTTAGGAAGAAATAGCAAGCATCATAAGTGATTATTCTCTCAATTCATCTTAAGACACAAGAAAGGGTAATGTTAAAATTGGCAGTGTAGTTTAACTATATAAGATTTCTTTTTCCTATGTGCAAGATAAAGTGACAAGATTTGGGGACTGGATATCAATAAATATTGTGTACATGCCTAAAAAGAGATTCCCAGCTCTAGAAATATGATGGAAAGAGAATGAGTTTCTGTACCTCTTTCACTAACTTTTGTCCCAGTACCCCTCTCGCTCCCAAAATCATAAACTGCAAGATGGATTTTGCATATTGAACCTGTCACAAGCATCAAGTTATTTTCTGGAAGCGATTAATAATATCTGGACCAGTACCAGTGAGAAGGAACATTGTTTTCCATCTCCTCCCTTGTAAAACAAAGACATTTGTGCTCCCACTTTGTAAGGCCACTTGCTAACCATGTGCAACTCAGAAAAACCTCTTGAATACAACAGTGCCAGTTTAATTTAGGCATAGTTCTTATCAATGCTTTTGCAGATGCTGTAGGCAATAAGCCATGTGAGTCACTTACAGAACTTTCCAAATTACATTCCATGTCTCAGTGATGAGAGTGAAAGCATTCTTCATGGCCATGGCTCCTCCAAAGCCCTTTGCTAAGTACAGTTTGTTTTTAAAGCGGACCTACAATGCTACTATTTATAAACCCCCCAAAAAGTGATGGAGGACTCAAAGTAATTTTCTTCCCACTGCAGTCTGATGGGTGAATAATAAAGACCAGATCTTTATTGCAAGACTAAGATACAGATATTTCGCATCTGTTCCAATGCACAGATTCAGGAAAAAGCAATGCGTGAAACTGGATCACTCCATGTGTTGCAGTTTGGATTTTGCTGTGTAAGAACCTGAAGAAAAAAGGCATGAGTGAATCCTACTTTCTAGTCACTGGGCTTTTCTTGAATTATCTATTGCCACACCATTTTGCTGCAACTGCTTTCAGTGTCACTACCACTAGCGATCCTTCACAAGAGAAGGGTGTTTCTGCACAACCTCATATTAGTGTTCACCTCTGTTCTTTTGCCCCAGCTCACCTCCAGCCTTCCCTGAGCTACTGCAGAAAGGCAGCTGAGAATTGATAACTGTAAATTGTAGAGAGGTCTGAAGATTACAGGAAGAAGTCTCTCACATCCGTTTTTTGACTTCTGTCTGGTCTAAGCAATTTTGTTGGGAGGTCTCACTTTGGACAGCAAATTACAAGTATATAATTTCATACAGTTTGAGGAAAGTTAGTACAGTGCTGGGTCTCATTTAAGAACTGGATCAATTGTATCTCTGCAACTTTTACAGCCTAGACAGAAGGGGAGTATTTTTAACACAATACAAAGGTCTTCATACTTCTCTGGTACTTGCAGAAAAATGGAAAGGTAGAAAAAAGGAAGGCTTACAGCAAAAAAGTGACCAGTGTAACCTTCAAATAACATTATTGTTTGAAGTGTTAGAAATTATTATAGAAACTTAAAGGTATATTTACACCTAGACACTCTCAAACAAACCATGAAATAGTGACAAGACAAAAAAGGGCTACCAGCACCACCACAGAACTCAGACTGGATGGCTGCTTTGACCTAGGGGCATTTATTCAAGATCAAACCTAGTTGTGAAGTTCTTCCTGTAATATTATGCATCTATCAATGTTTCAGTTTGCCAAT
Source organism: Corvus kubaryi (assembly GCF_017639235.1). Classification (NCBI taxonomy): domain Eukaryota; kingdom Metazoa; phylum Chordata; class Aves; order Passeriformes; family Corvidae; genus Corvus; species Corvus kubaryi. The sequence continues at coordinate 2,331,142 of NW_024581076.1, forward strand.
CTGTATCACTAGATTATAATGCAAATGCAAAATCGTGTGGAAGCTGTACAACCATCCACAAGAGAAGTAATTAAAAGTTTAAAATATCGAGACAAAAGTAGTAATTTCTGTGATTTTTTTTGAAAATAATCAGTTTCTTCATTAATTCATCATGATGTTTTCCTACCTCCTTTAAAAAGCACTGTAGAAATCTTTCTTTATAGAAAGATAAGGTTTAAATTTGAAAGCACCATCGTTTTATCCCTTTAAAGTTGCATTACACAAAAGACCTGTAAATCAGCCTCTATAATATTTAGGTCACTTATATTTTGGCTTTCGACTTGTCAGCTTCTTTAGTTTTTAATCATACCATTGCCTGAACTCTCAGCATGTGTAGGAAATACCAAGAACACCTGCTTTTTCCTGGATTCTTTATAATTTGCAATCTTCTCTTCTTTTTGAAATCTGAAATGGAAAATATACATACACCTAATATGTATTAGTTCATTAAAGTGTTGTTCTAGAAATGAGCACATACCTTACTCTATTTAAAGTGGATATTTTTCTTTTTCCAAATAGTTAAACAGAGGGGAAGACCTGGTGACAGTAAATGGAAAGGCAAGATCTATCTGGTTTTCAGGCTCATCCATCTAGAGTTATAGATAATACATGGAGAATTAAAGAAGAATCAGCTAGGGTTTTTTTAGACAATATTCCTAGCCATATATTAAACTGAAAATGCATGAGATTGTACTGGAACCCTGAGACCATCTATAAGAAAAAAAAAACTAAATAAATGCTATTTATTTGCAACCTTTCTGGTTGATCATAAGAATTAGTGGTCAAGGTGTCTCATCAAATTAATTCAGTACTCTAAAAGGAATACTATACTTTCAGTGAAATCTTGTATTTTCCGCCTTAATTCCTCTCAGAGTCAAAACATGTTATACCTTAATCTGAATGCTTGCCCACAGGAATAGGAAAAATAATAAATGTGTTGATAAGCAGTAGTACTTTTTCTTTACCTTGCAGAGCTGTTTTTACTGCTATTCACAATCACTCTGTAGATGTCTTCTAAAAAATAAAAATATGTATGTATCAGAATGCACCTTCCACTTGAAAATCTGATAGATCATTCTTGGCAGGAAGAGAAAATGAAAGGGGGAAGACTGTAGTTATATTTCATTTCAGCCTTTTCCTAAGGCATACAAAATATTTCAGAAGAATTTTAAGGTCTGTATGGAGCAGAACGCTGGTAAAGTCTCAGCCAATGTCACGGAGCTTCCGCAAACAAGTGTCTTTAAAAAAAGAAATGCATATATGTATAAATTAGTATAAGGTGATAGTTAGGGTCTTACAAGATCCAGAGACAATAGCTAATGAGTTTTTTATTATAGAGGCATTTAAATCAGTTATATAGAGACTATGTGTGACTTCAAATGATCGCAGAATGGTTCGAGTTAGAAGGTATCATAAAGATCATCTGGTTCCAACCCCTGACATTTCTGGTCACAATTCCATGGAAGGACAAGCACACAGTTAAGCCACAGCTGGGACTGCAACCTTGAGTGCCCAGCCCCGGCATTTAGAAACACAGCTGCTCAGCAGCTGGCTGCCCCTAATTCACCCAGAGCCTTTCAAATTCCTCTTCTTTCAAGGGCTGACTTCACCTAGATTCAGAGGTTGGTTCCACAGTTCCTTTTATTCAAAGTGATACAACACAGCAGAAAATAAAATTTTCTGCTCAGGTGATTGTTGGGGTCTCCCCACCCTGCCATGTGGCCCTGGGAGAGGGGCCCTGGGACAGAGACGGGGTATCCCTGCCCCTGGTCAGCCTCGTTCCCATTGGTTGGTTTGAGTTTCACTGTGTGGGCAAGGACCCTCGGCCCAGACTGTGAGAGTTCCTTGGCAGAGCTCCGGCCATGCAGCTGGAGAAATAAACATCTCTGAAACATCTACCAAGAATCCGTCTATGTATATTTCCTTTCCACGGGACTCCTGGTCTGGTGCATTGTGTTACAGTAATCCCCACTGTAACAAATGGTGGAGAATTGCCAGCAAGACACCGATCCCTAAGGACAGAAAATTCGTGAGTAAAAACCACTCTAGATCTCTCTCTTCTCACCTTGGTTTGGATATTCTCTCTGGACTATGGAAGAATCGTGGGAAATGAGGCTCTCTGAACCACAGAAAGAAATGTATCTAGAAGTTAAAGGAATCCTTGAACAACAAAACAAGAAAGTATTGGAACCGGGAGATCTATAACATTTTTTTAACTGGCTTTTCAAAAATTTCTTCTATATTTTTCGAGACTTACTTTTTGATATTGATCCTCCTGGAACTAGTCATGGGTGTTTTTGGTACGAGATCTGGGATAAGATAAGGGATCAAACAGAACATGGACTCGCGACAGCAGCTCTCCGTGCATCCCTTGTAATCAGTGAAGCTCTTGAGGAGCATTTGTATGGCCCCATTACCCCTAAAGCAGAGGATGGCCATAATCCCATGGCCGAGACCATGCGGCGGCCATTCCAGGAGCGCATGACTGCAGCTGTGCCAGCGGAGGTGCCTGTGCTGGATGCACCCGGCCCCCTCAGGAGCACGCGCCTTATTGCGGACCCCATCCCTGTCTCGGGGTCCCCGGCTGCTCGACCGTGAGTGAGGGAGCGATGCTGCAGGCGCCGCGGGTGCCGTGGGCCACGAGCGGCCAGGAACCAGGGGTTGGCATGGCAGCCCCCTCTGAGCACACGGCTTGGAAAGCCCTGTGGAGGGAGAAGCGGCGGTTTCCACAGCGACACGAGAAGCCGTGCAGCGCCAAGCCAAAACGGGGCCACGCAGAGCCCAGACACGCGCTGGAGCAGCGCCGCTCGCAGGGCGCGGAGCAGCCGCAACGCGGGGGCCTGGCCGAGACGTCGGAGTCAGCGAGGCGGCGGCCACGCGGGACCAGCAGCCACGACAAACACGCAAGCACGGGATAGGAGAAGTTGTAGCAACGAAAATCACAGGAACTGTGAAATGGTACAACGTAAAAAACAACTATGGATTTATAACACGAGATGATACAGGGGAAGATTTATTCATCCATAGAACTGCCATTAAAAGGAATAACCCTAAAAATTACCTGCAAAGTGTAGGAGATGGGGAAGTTGTACAATTTGATATAGTACAAGGAAAGAAGGGTTTTCAAGCAGCGAATGTTACTGGGCCTGGAGGTATTCCTGTCAAAGGCAGCCGTTATGCACAAAATTATAAACAATATCCATCCCAGCAGCTTCCCTACCCACAGCCTACTTTCCCCTTTGACCCTATACCCAATATGAGCCCCTTCCTAAATTTACCCCATCCCCAGTTTATTCCTAATCCATTTTTCACCCCATGGCTTCCCTATACAGTTCCCTTTCTCTACAATTCCTCTCTGATGCCGAGAGGGGGATGAAAAGGGGGAGGGAAGAAATTAAACCCTCTCCTGCCTCAGTTTCCCCACAAAACATGCCCAGAGAGTCCTGTCTCCCTTCTGTCAGCCTTAAGATGTTCCAGAGAATCTGTTTGGACATTTAAAGGCTCAGGAGGGTGGCTTGTATTATTTTAAAACTGTTCTTGTTATGTTTATCCAGTTGTTTTCATTCTCCTTTTATTAAAATAAAATGGGTGAGATGTTGGGGTCTCCCCCCCCTGCCATGGAGCCCTGGGAGAGGGGCCCTGGGACAGAGACGGGGTTTCCCTGCCCCTGGTCAGCCTCGTTCCCATTGGTTGGTTTGTGTTCCCCTGCGCGGGCAAGGACCCTCGGCCCAGATTGTGAGAGTTCCTCGGCAGAGCTCCGGCCATGCAGCTGGAGAAATAAATATCTCTGAAACATCTATCAAGAATCCGTCCATATAGATTTCCTTTCCACGGGACTCCTGGTCTGGTGCATTGTGTTACAGTAATCCCCGCTGTAACAGGTGATAGGTGACACACAGTGGTATCTCACCTTGTAGCAGTTGGAGTCCATGGGCACAAGTTATGATTTGTGTTTATACTCTGTATCCTTTAATGCTTACAGACATACGTCCTATGTTCCTTAGAAAGTCGAATATCTTATTGTGCATTACGAATTAGATAATCATGTTATTCCTTTGCTAAACACACAGGCAAGCTGTAGTTATGGACTGCAATCCATTTAGTGCATGTTATGTACCTTGATATACCATGTCTGAAGAATTTCTAGAACCCACGGATATAATACAGGACTTATGCAGCCATTGGTCAGTGTTTTTCTGTACACCAGGCATCCTGCTCATTGCTTTAACATGAAGAGCTTGTCAGTTGCACCACACAGCTTTCTGTGGTTCCAAGTCCTTCATGGCTTCAGCATTTAGATTTGATGTTTCCACATCTGTGAAGCATCATAATTGCCTATAGCTGAAATAACCTTGAATGACATAAAACTTATGATTCAGACAATTCATTTTATTGCTTGAAATGTCCTTGCTATGAGGCTACCTGAAATTTTAAATTCACTCCTCTCTCAGTGAACAATACGACTTTTGGGCCGCATAAAAACAGTGTGAAGGAACATAAATTAAATGTCTTTGTAAAATTATTTTATATTAAAAAGTTAAAACAATTTAATAACCATTAAAAATAAGAATAAAAATTGGTTTAGAATGCAGTAGTAAAATATTTAATTTTACTCCAAACAGTTTTGGTTTTTTTATATTATTATTAGTTTGCAAAAAGAATTCAAAAGACTAATTTTAATTTTCTGTTCAACTGATCTTTTTAGTTGACAGTCATTCCAAAACTAAGTTCTCCACTGTCAGACTCTCTTTTGGCAACTCACAGTCTTACATTTCCTGCTGACACTTGTTGACAAGGAATATTTATATTAGAAAGAATTATTTCTTTTCCATAACATTTAACTCTCAGCAACAACAAAACAGCTATTTTGCACTCTCCCTGGGGATTTCTACATTTCGAATAATACTGAAAAGCACATGGACCTGTTGGGGTGAGTCTACAAGAGGATTACAAACATTATCAGAAGGCTGCAGCATCTCTTCTGTGAAGGCGGGCTGAAAGACCTGGGCTTCTTGATCCTGGAGAAGGCTCTGGGGAGAGTTTAAAACACTTCCAATACCTAAAGAGGGAAAACTGGAGAGGGACTTTTAACAAGGGCCTGTAGTGATAGAACATGAGGTAAGGGCTTTAAACTGAAAGGGGTTTGTTTTAGACTAGATGTTAGGAAGAAATTCTTTCCTGTGAGAGTGGTGAGGCACCAGGACAAGTTGCCCAGGCAGGATGCCCCAGCCTTTGAAGTGTTCAAGGCCAAGCTGGATGGGGATCTGCCAACCTGGCACAGTGGAAAGTGTCCATGTCCATGTCAGGGTGGTTGGAATGAGATGATCTTAGTGGTCCTTTCCCAACCCAAACTATGCTCTTATTTATGATTAATTGACAGAAGATATGTAAAGCCCCAAACTTTTGTAGTAACAATATCTTTATTACAATAATCTTCAAGAATGAAATTCTGAAGTGTTTTAATTGTCTAAAGTTTTGATGTTTTTCAAATGGTCAGTAACTGTGAGCTAATTTTCTTTAAAGAAAAGTAACATGAAAACACCATTGACCTAAATGTAAATGTAAATAAAAATAATTATAAGTGAAAATAAAAATAGTTCCTTCTTTTGCTGACTCTTAACTGTAGCAGGCTATTTTATGTCCCTTGTTTTTATCTCCAATAGGTTTTGGCTCTTTGTACTGTAGAAGTTCTCATAAAAACTTTTTGGCTTGCAGATTTTTTTGTTGTTTGTTTGGTTGGAGTTTTTTCAGTTAGATCTACAAACCTTTAATATCATTTTGTTGTTTTGCCAGTTGTCAGTAATATATTTCTGTCAGCTGTATTCATAAAGAAAGTTGTTTCACAAATATCTTTATAAATCTCTCAAACTCTACTGTAAAGATGCAGGTCTGGCAGTGTTTTCTGAGATTGGACAGAACTGCAGTGTTCGGAGTATTGCATCAATTCTTCCAGCATTACAGACTGGGTGTTTCCTGTGGATGATAGAAATTTCATTGGTATTTTGCTTGACCACTTACTGGCTCAAAAATAAGTACAAGAAAAATTCTATTTGCGCTGTCATTCATATAAACTCTTTATCTCTAAGTAATGAAAATACTATAGTGCCCTCCAAGACAATCTAGAATTTTGGTTTATAAACTCTACAAATTCATATATTCTAAAATTCACATATTCTACTTCTTTATATTTTTTACTTATTAATCATATTCAAAGAATCTATTGATTTTTTTTTAAATAAAAAGATATATTCTTTATGAAAACTGACTATTCCATGGTTTGTATTCCATGGTTTGGCTTTTCTTTCTGAGTCTTGAATAGCAATTTATCTTGTTCTCTGGTAATATAATTCACTACTTTGAAAAAGTGTTGGTTAGAACATATTCTATTTTCAACCTCTTTTGTTTTAATGGTGCATGCATAATCCTGTGTGTGGTCTTGTCCTTCATTCTTCCTACAGCTTTAATATTTGCACTTGTTTGTTTAAAAATAACTTTAACCTTTTTAGCACATCTTAATTGGAAAAACTGGAGCATCTTAATTTTAAGACAGCAGAGGATTCATGTGTGTGAATTCTGCCATACAAATCTGTTTACAATGATGACAATGTTAAGTGGCTAAAGCTTCCTTGATTGATAAAAAAAGTCCATGAAAATGCACTATGAACTTTTTACACGTTTTTAACCCCCAAATTGAACTTTCATGACTTTACCTCAGTCTGTGTACAAGCATTCATATTGATTATGAAAAGGAAAATACTCTTGCCTACAAAGCGCTGATATATTTTTAACAGGGCGGGAGAAGAAATTTGTCTCAGTCTTCTAGCATCTCTCTGCAGACAAATGCTAGTACAAGAAAAGTTAATCCATCTGTTCCTACTTCTTTGAAGAGTTACTAATTTCTGAAATGTGTAAAGATGTCTGTTCAGTTCTCTCTCCTCATAATCAGAATGAAGGCAATTAGATTCCACCAGAATGCCCTAATAACAGCTTATTTTGCTCAGACTGAGCTGTTGACTGGTCTGGTTCTCCACCTTCTCTGTTTTCATTCATAGATCAAATACAAACTAACTGCAGGGGCCTGTTACAAATTGGAGGCAGTAATTTGTCATGTATCCTATTTCTTTAATAGGCCTTTTGAAGAGATCTTCAATTAAGTAATACAATGAGATCTGTATTTTTTCTATTTAATCTTGTACTTTAAAAAAGACAAAAATTAGTGTTACATGCATTGACACAGTCATTTTAGCAAAAATAAAGAATTTAGTTTTTTCAGTTTATAAAGTTCTTCATTTAAGACAGCTTTCCAAGTGATGTTTTCCAATATGTTACTGTACCAAGTTATGATTACAGTAAATAGCTGCTTCTGGTTACAGCTGACACTTTAAGTTGCAGCAGACGTTTTAGCATTTGGAAATTACCCTCATCTGGTAATCTGCTTTCAGAGCAAAATTTCATTTCTATGGATGGATACATCAATTAAGGATTAAATATCATCTTTAGATTCTGGATCTGTGCTTCATATCTCCTACTAAAAGATGCAATTTTCTCTAGATTTTCTATTGTTCCCTCTCTAAGGCTGCTGAGCAATATTTTTTGTTTCATTTGATGATTTTCAGTAGTTTTTAATTTCCCCTTAAACTGATGTTGGACTGCAGCTTCTCAAACTTACTATGAGAAAAATATATGCATAGCTTGAAGAAAATCCCCAAAGTTATTTTTGATTCTTCAAAGAGAAAAGAATGTGACTAATGAGTGAAGATGTGTTAGAGATGTCCAGTTAAAGTATAACCCTGTAAGATGTTCCTGAGCACACATCTGAAATGCTAATTATGCTAGTCAGGTCCATTTAGATAGGTGTTTGCTTAGTGTTCATTCTCAGAAATGGTTTCTAAAATCCAGAATATTGATGCTGTAGTGCAGTAAATAAATTGTTTTCTTGTCCCTCTAGTGTATAATATGTCCCTTTGAGGTAGAGCCCCACACATAGAGAGGATTTTCTCAAGTAAAATATCAGCCTTTTACTGGGTTTCTGGGAACCAAAGACAGAATGATCTGCAGTTCTGGTAAAAAGTAGCTAATGTGTCAGGATCAGAAGGTTTCCCAGAGTACGTGTACAGCTCATGCTGGCTGCTGTTGTGGGTGTTTGAAGTCATGTAGTGGAAGGTGTGTAGAAGTATCTATTCACAGATGGTACTGTGTGTGTGCAGCAGTTATGTCAACACTTGCTGTCTGTAACTCAACACTGGTAGGCAAAATAGCTCGAGATTCATCATGTTAGGGTTTGTTTCCTCCCAGAGGCTATGTTTGCAGCTGGTCTCCTTATGATTTTTAGTGATAGAAGCCCATATAAAACTGTAGTCAAAAATAGCATTTAAAGGTGCCTTATTTTCTCTTAATACAGTGTGTTCAGGTTCTCTTCAGTTTCTCATGCTTTTATCATCTAATGTTATTTTTAACTCTCTGTAGTTGTAATTTCTTGCTAAAGGAATAGTAGAGGGAAACAATCCAAGACAACGGTGACATGGATTACAAAATCTGTCTTAAAAACTCCATGACTGCTCTCAATTAAGAAAAAAAAATGTGCTAATAAGAACAGAAGATAGGGCAACTTTATGATTTCATTTTGATGGTTCATTTATTTTTTTTCCTTTTGCTGATCATCTTGATGCGCATAGTTTGTGAAATGCTTTTTAAAGTAGGGGATTGAATAGCAATATCAATTTTAAAAGAGTTAAGAGTTTATTATTGATAACAAAGAGGAGGTGCCCAAATTAGACTTGTTTCTGGTTTAGAATTAGAAGATCTGACCAGAGCAGCCAGAAAAACACGAGTATTTTTGCTTATCTATAGCAATCCCTACTGAGACCAAAAATAAATCTTGAATATTTGCTGAAATGGAGACAATCTTGGAATTTGTAAGAAGGAAGTGAGAAAGTTAACAACCTGCCTAAGGAAAAATGTTTCCTAGAAAATAATAATAATAATAATAATAATAATAATAATAATAATAATAATAAGTTTTTTAAAAGGCTGAACTATTTTTCAGTGTTGGTTTTTACAATAAAAAGAAAGTCCTTGATATTCTTAATAGAAAAGACATTCAGACATGGTGATGTGAGTGGGTGGCTAAGATAGTTTAAAAAAAATTAGTTCCTGTATCTCACTCTTACATACTTTTAAACATGTTTTAATGGCAGTTTGTCATCACTGGGTGTTAGTGAAGATAATCAATACAATATGTTTTTCAAGATTATTATGACAGTTATTTCATGACTAAATAAATTATCTGATGTGTATGAAAGAAAGAGCAGTTTTGGAGCTGCCACCCAATAAAATATTTCATCTATGCTGTCATTTTGTTTTTTGATTGCTTTTTTCTTTTTCTTTTTCTCTATTAAAAAGGAGTCTTTGTGTGATTTTTACAGGAACTTGGATTGATTAGTGAAGTTATTTAAGTCATACTTTGTTTTATTAGAACACCTTATTTTAACCCTTCTTTATAACATCTCCAGTAATTTTATAGTCACTCTTTATGAAGAATCACTAAAGCCTATAACCTAACTGACAAATAAATAATTAGAAGTACACTAAGTAGTTACAGTCTCTTCATGTTTTATTATAGGAAGTGCAAGCCAGTTCAGCTTCTGGAAAGGCTAAACACCTTGAAGCTTTAAATGTTAATTGTGTTAGTTTGAATAAGAGCATTCAAAATTCTGATGACCATCACATAGATCAAGAAACCTGACCATGATGTGGACGAATGCCCACATAGTCACCAATTAAATTTGGACTATATATGTCCTTGATTTCACTAATTATTAGAGCTGCTTTGTACATTTTACTAAGTTAATTAAATTGATTTTTAAACTCATCAGTTTAAATCACTTTATATTGCTTTGGGGAGGCTTAAAATGGACAACTTGACTTGAATTATGTTGGATTCATTTCTCAGCAAGTTACCAAGCTAAGCCAATATTTTATTTAAAAATGAAGAAATTTATATTTGCACACACAAATTTTTACTAGCTGAAGAATGATTCTAGGACTTTTTGCGGGGGTTTTGTGCAAGTTCAATTTCTCTATCTGCAGGTCACTTAATTTATTATTAAACAGAGCTTTTTAAAGTCTGCCCATGCTCCCAGTAACTCCAACAGAAAGATATGGGCTGAGAGAAAATTTGTATTTGAACAGCTGTCTTTACTGTTAAAATGGAAGAGTAAGACCAGCAATATTGGTGCACTTCATAGAAATATCTCTATATTGCAATGAGGGTGGAAAACAAAAATATTGTTTGAATGTTAGTGATAACAGGTTTACAGCTGTTTTAGGATATACCCACAAAATGATAAACATGTCCAGTGACTTTGTATGGATTGCCTTTTGTAATCAAAATTGCTGCTGAAAAAAACAGATGAATGATATAATCTCTTTAACTCATTCTGACTCATTCATTTTCAAAAGGACTAAACAAACAGACAGAAGAATTTACTTAGCAGAAGGTAGTGACCGCCCAGTGAAACCTCTATCAAAGACACAACATTCAAAGTCAAGTAATTACATTTTAAATGCTTTCTTTTATAGCCACATATTTCTTGTTTTCTTCCTTCTTATGATTGTGTTTCCATACAAAAGCCTTTCTGCTGTTTACTTTGTAATTCCATATGCCAAAGCACTGATTTAAAGATAAATGATCAGATATATCACTTACTTCCAAGCTTGCCTTAATCTTTCCAATATTTTAAGTTTATATATCTATGTGACAAGTTTTTCTGTTAAAAAGTAGAATGTTTGAGTAACTGAACACAGGGGAAAACAAATATTTTTACTTGCACATCTGTTCTTTAATAAACAAACAATTTTTGCTGTTCTGGATTGTAGGTAGAATGAGTTGCCTTAAATAGAAGGCATTTTACTCTAGTAATTTCCAGAAAATCTTTTTGTCATAGAATTTTGAGAAATTAATTGTCACTTTTTTAACTTTAAAAATGAGATTTGAGTCTCAAAACTATTCTTAAACATTATTTTTAAACATTAAAAAATAACATCAGCAGCTTTATTATCCATAAAAGTCTTATAATTTTGAAAAAAACCAAAACCAACAAAAAAACCAAATGAGTTTTGCTGTCTTTATTGTCCGGGTAAAACTGAAAAACAAACAAAGAAAAGCCTTGCATTTTTAACACTATAGAACAAAATTATTTTACAAAGACCATATTAGATGGATGGACATCTGGGCATTAAACTGAAATGTTTAGGTTTAATAAAAGTCTTGCCAAGTTCTAATTGTCAGTCTGCAAGACATAAAGGTTTAATTTAATGTATATATATCCACCTACATACAGGTACCTCTGCATGTACATGTCTTAATTCTTCTAACTTGCCCAGACCAAGCCAACGGAGACTGTTGTGACCCTACATGATGCTATGCATCTCAGACACAAGACTGGACCTAATGGCTGTTGAATTAGGAAAACCAAATGGCTAGGTAATGGTAGAGAGTGAAAGAGCCGTGGATTTTATCTTCATGAGAAGGGGCAGGCAGAGGAATGCGATGAACATTGCAATGCCTGTAGGAGAGACAGTGTAGGAACCCGGAGTGCCGAGAATATTTCTCTGCCTGTTTTTAAGGGTTCTTACCCCCCTGAACAACACTGTTTTAGTCTCCAACCTTGGAAAAAATTACCAACGATCAGACAGGAACTAGAAAATACAGTGGTGTGAATTAGGTGATAGATTACTATGTAAGATTGTCACAGGGTGAAAAATTTAGAAGTTTTGGGCTTCTCTTTGTAGTAAATAGATAAGAGTAAAAAATATCAAAATGGAGGATTGTTGTTCTCTAGACCTTCTTCTCCTTCTTCTACTACTCCATATTCTGCAGTAAAAGTAGTTTGAAATGATTGGATAGAAAATTCTGCAGTTCCTAGTCGTGTTACTGAATAATTGGTAGGAAAGTGAAAATAATGTACATTTTTGGTAACTATTGGTTGAAATATCTTTAAAAGGCTGTGTAAATCTTGATAGAGTGGCCTCACTCCTGTTTTTCTGTGTTCTATGCTGTACCTGGGTCACGCTAGTGACTCTGTTCCTCTGATAAGACTTAATAAACAACTATCCGGCAGCATTGAAACTCCAGGAAAAGTCTCGGTTTATCTTTGAAACTCCTGGCAAGGACTTTCAGCAAATTCTCTCCCATCCAGAGGGACTTGACTTACGGCACGGTTCAGTATCAGACAGTGTGGTGCCAAAAAATCCCTGGTGGTCTGTGGAATTTCTTAATTTATTTTCAATTATTTTAAACTACTCTATATATACCAAGCTGTAAAAAATGGGACATCAGGAACATTTATTGTGACACTACATTATAAATCTGATTGGTTTATCCAAATTTTGTGTTTTCTTTGTGGAAGGGAAAAAAGCAGAGCTAGTAAAGAATGGGGCAACAAATAATACATTAACTTTCTAGTATATTGTATGCAAATAGTCAAGGGCAAAGACTGGCCTGTAGAGGCCAACAAACAAGGGCAGCTGGGGGTAAGACAGGCTACAGGAGTGTATGTAGGAATAGGAGACACAGCAGATTTATTTTTGGATTTGTAGCTATCTTGTAATATTTAATCTGCTTGTGCTATGAAAACAGAAAATACTCGGGGGCAGAATGTCATGATCTGACTTCAATCATTCATCTCAGTCACTGATGGTCACATAAAATTTACATTGTAAGAGAACAGCTGAGGAAATTGGTACATTAAAATACAAAAGAATGAAATTGAGCCATCTAGTTCAAATCTGTAGCTTATAAGTAAAGGTTCATTGACTCTTCTCTGGTCCTTAGATTGCTTTTCCTTTGTAATGTTCCCCCTTCACCAAACTGAGATCGTAGATTTGTTTTGTTTTCTTTATTTCTCACTTTCTCTGCAACTCTGAAAATGATCTTCCTTAAAACTGTGGTACTTCTGATATGTTTAGCAAATCCTCAAATCACTAAGAGAAGGGTGAGTTTCCTTCCCTCTGTCCCCCATATACCTTATAATCAGAGTAAATTTTGAGACATAAAGGGGACGGATGTGAAGGAACATCCATCTTCTGCCTTCTCAGGGAGAAATCAGTCTCTAGGTTTCTCATCAGCTGCTGCCACCTCTTGCTTATCCAACTTTCCCCTTCACCCCAATTTGTTTGGAAACAAGGAATTTAGGAAGGAAATAAGTAATTTTATTAAATGGATTAATTGTATCATAATTTATTTCCTCACAATACCAGTGCACTCTCTTTTCTGAAGGTCATGAGTTTTCTAGGGTTCAGGAAACATTTTCCAGCCTGTATCTTTTGAAAATAAGCTTGAAACAGACAATAATATCCACTTGCAGCTGTAATATTTGTACTGACTAATTTCCTCCTTTTATATCTCCATAAATATTATAAGCACTTTGAGTGACTGTAGCCCAGTTCAGTTTCTTAATGTCTTTCTTCTTAGTGAATAAATTGTCAGAAGAGATCCACACACATAATCATGAAGTTGACACAGAAATTATTTATAATTGTTCATCCACAAGCTAATTTTTCTGAACTACTAACAAGGTGTAAATAAAGGTGCAGTAAATCTAATGGCAATCTTTTCAAATTAGAGATTTTTCCGTTGGAAGCTTTATGAGTCTTCTTTACTGGAAATGTTAAATAGTGATATAAGCAAGATGTTTCCACACATTTGGTTATTATTCTATCATGTGTTTTAAGTTTTGGATTTTCCTTAGGTGGGAGATTATAATTTATTATATACTTTCAGTGCTGAAGTGAAGGCTCTACAACTAGAGATTTTGTCTTCTGGTTTACTGGAATTAGGCCAAGCTAACACGACTGCTTTCCTGTATAATTATCTATGAAGGATTTTCAAATTTCTAAAGTCCCTTTGTCCTTGATTAAGTCTGGTTAAATTTCTTAAATTAGTTTAATTTAAAATCTGATTAATTAATTTAATCACTATATTTAATTAATTAATATATTGATTGATTTAATTATTAATTTTTCTCCCATAGTATATTATTGTATGGGACCAAGGAGTCATATAAATATAAATATAAAACCTAAAAATAATACACTATTTACACTTAAAAAAATATTCAAAACACAGACAATGCCTCTCCATTTTCGGTAGTAATCTACATAATCATACTTAATGACATTCTCATTCTTTTATTTTGAATAATTTTAAAATATCCTGACATAATGTGGATAGCGGAAAGAAAAGAAGTGAACATGCTGGGGCTTATTTTCTCTTTGCAATTGCTCAGATATTTTTTGTGATGGGACCTGTCACAGTACTAAGTTGCACAGATAAATCGTGTTCATTTCTATGGATAAACTATTATAATTAGAGTCTAAGGGAACACTCAAGATAAGAAGAATAGAAAGTATAGCATCACATTTAACAAAAGGCATCATCAGACTAAGTTTGAGAGCTTATTTTACATAAGCCTATGTCCTTTTGGCATCTTTTCTTTCTTTGCTGCTGTGCACAAAACATGTAGAGAAGAGCAGGAAGGTTACAAGGCATCCTGAGACAGCATTCATTTTCAGATATAAGTGGCACTCTGTCTATTAGCCATCCTGCTATTCTTTTTTGGCAGAAGAGGTTAGAAACTGAATTGTAAAACACTTATGATTCCAACTAATTATCAGGGAGGGAAGAGAAGCATACATACAATTCCTATCTCAATTCCACCTTGGTTCCCTTACAAGCACTAATCAGACTGTGCCAAGGGGTTCCTGTCTCTTGGAAGGGGATGGCTGAACTTTTAATAAAGGCAGGCATCATTCCACATATCTTCCAGAAGCACAAAAAAATTCATCTTAAGTAGGTGCAGTGATGGGACTGACACTTCACTCCCTGTCAAACAAGTGACTGAAAACTGTCCCGACAGAGCCTTCTCTGGGTGATTATTAGGATTTGTCAGCACTTGTCCAGCATGCACCAGTAGCCTCAGGCTTGTATTTTTGCATGATGCAGTGGCAGAATTTCAGCACACTAACAGCACAAGGTACATAGTTTCTTCACTACATTTCACTGCATTTTGCTGAATTGATATTCTTAGATTGTGTTTCATAGACAATATGAATTTACCAAAGTGAAGCATCTTCTACAGCCAGGAAAGTCCCACGCTGTAAACTCTAAGCTGTGCACAGTTTGTGTTCTCGCTTGTAAATTCTAAATTCTCTTCCCTCATAAAAGGCAATAAAGAAAACATTTAAAAGGAAATTGTCATCTGTCAGTGAACACAACCTACAACCTACAATTTCTGTTCCAGCAATTGGAACTCACTAGGTAAAGGAAAAGGACAAGGTTTTTTTGCAAGTTCTGATAGAATGAAAAAACTTGAGATCAATGGAAATAGGTTGTTGTCAACACAATCAATGGCATTGCTCTCTGGAAACCAGCAAGAGCCTCATGCCTTCTTTTAATTAAGGAGGGTGTTCTCTCCCCAGAAAAAAATTTAAGAATAATTTCAGAAATAAAGCCCAAAAATGAAAAAACCTCAGGAGATATCCTTCCCCATCTACTGACAGAACTCTGACTACTTCTTGAAATAATTAGGGAAATATTGGTAGTCTGTAGGGAGTGCTAAAGCAGTTGATCTTCATGACAGTAAACTCCATTTTAGCATACCAACTGCACAAAATTGTACTAAAACATTTCATCTAATTGACACAGAATGTAGAAATGGTAGGAAAAAAATGGGAAATAACTGGATCATTTCTGACTTTTATGCAGGTCAGATAGTGCCCGTTTATGCAAAATTAATATTATGCTGAATGTGTTGTGTGGGCAGGATAATGAACCAGAAACATTCTCCTATTTGGGCTGGATTATATTTGTGTACAAATATTGAACAGCGCAGATATCTGATATTTGTTACATAGTACTCTATGGCTGGAGCCTCTGGGCCTGATTCTGAACCATGTTTCACAGCTTAATTCATGGCTGTTGCAATGTGAAAGCTTACAGGGGAAGGGAACAGTTCTAAGGTGGTTTTGGTTGGTTGGTTGGTTTGGTGTTGGCTTTTTGGTTTTGATTTTTTTGTTGCTGTTGTTTTGTTTTGCTTTTTGAAGGGGGTGTTTGTATTTGTTGTGGTTTTGTTTGGTTTTTTTGTTCATTGGGGTTTTTTTTAATCTGTAGTGGTAGCCTCCAAGGGGGTGGTTAACCCAGAAATCCTGACTAAATTATATTTGCAGCTGCACCAAACCAGCCTCTGGACTTTCAGGTTATGAAATTCGTAATTTTTGATCCTAAAACTGTGTATTCTGTCAAGGAAGGAAGAATTTTGGCTGCTTCTTGAAAATATTGCATTTCAATACTCTAAAATGTGTTAAAGGAAGGCCTGCCAACTTACATAGAAATCTCTGCAAAAAAATTAATCTTCCACCAATAAAGGTCTTGCAACTACTATTAGCACACTTTTTTGCAATGTAAAATTAAGTTATCTTCTGAAGAATAAACAAATGAGGAAGTGTTGGAACCACCACCTACTAAGACCTATACTAAGGATTCCTCTAATTGTGTCTGATCACTTATCTGAATCTATGAAGAAACCTGAAATGCTCTAGTTGTGTGCTACTGTGATTCTAAACATTTACTGGGATTTTCCTTTAAAGATCAGGAAAACTATCCCCATAAAAAATAATGAAGGCCATAGTTATATGGAAAGGACTATTTAAAAGAGCCAGGCAGGATGTATGCCTTCATGCTTTATCACTAATACTGAAGAAGGTTTTACATTATGGTGTCCAAGGCTTCAAATTAAATGTCAAATTCAATTTGCCACAGAAAACATGAAGTGTGTGCCTGCCCTTAGAGGGGTAACCTGACAGCACAATTTCATAATTGGTGTCTGCCCTAATGCTGAGTTAAAATACAAGAACAAATGTTATTTGATCGCAGTCGTATCTTACTATTTAAAAATAAACAAACCACCTCTAGATAGGCTAAAATATATTTGGTTGAAATTTGAGCCCGTAGTAAAGTTCACTGGCTTTATTTAAAATCTGTGAAGAACTAATGTTGAATACCACATGATAACAGATAGAAACCTCCCTGATGGGATCATGCCAGCAGTTACGTCTTTATGTCTCTGACATTTAGCTCGTAATAAAATGAGATTTGTGAAAGAAAATGAAGAGGTGCTTATTCCACTTAGAGTACTTTATTTTTTTTTTCCTTTTTATTCAGACAAGCTTGTGTTTTAATAATGAGATTTCTAATCCACTTTAATATCCTATCATTATATCTTAGTGAACTATCTGCCATATAAGTAATAATAATGAAGTATGTTTAAATATAAAAATGCATCCTTAAGCATCTAGACACTTTTAGTACTGGTTGTAATTAGAAACTTAAGAAACATGTGCAATTAAATATGCTCATAAAAAAACCAGCTACATCTCTGTAGCACCAGTCAATTTGCTGCATCATTAATATTCTTCAGTATGCCAGTTAAAAAATGCATTGCAACATTACAAATAGAACATAGCTAAGAACAAAATTATTAACATTTAAACCATCACAATCATTACAGAACAACAACTGAGTGTTTTAGGTATCTTCTCCTAACTAATTTTGCTTTTACAGATGCATTTTCAAATTCTACATCTTTATCTGTTGCTCTAAGTTCCAAAGATGTCATTTTATTGTATATTAAATAAACTCTTTGTTGTCCTAAGATGTGACAACTATTAATTGTAATGAGATTGTATACTGCAATAATCTCAACAGTGGTTTCATTTATTTTTGTTTGTCTGAATAGTTTGAATTGAATTAGATGTATAGTTTAAAAAAATATACTCAGTCTTTTTAAAATACACTTCAGTGTTAAGACTTGCTTCCAAAAGTGTCTAAAGTGACTTGTGTGTCTTAAGCTTAGGAAATGTCTAGCCTGACTTCTTGAATTCAAGATGTAATGCCTGTGTTATGTTTATTGTTGCATTCAATGGTCTTTCCACAGAATCATAGATTCATAGAAAGGTTTGGGTTGGAAGGGATCTTAAAGATCCCCGATTTCCAACCCCACTGCCATGAGCTGGGACACCTTTTACTCTACCAGGTTGCTTAGGGCCCCATGCAACCTGGCCTTGAACATTTCCAGGGATGGGGCATCCACAACTTCTCTGGGAAGCAAAATGATTTCCAACCTAAATGATTCTGTGATTCTATGATTCTGTGATTAGATGGAACTTTTCAGCTAAGATTTTGTATTTATTTCATTATATATCATGATAAAATAAAGTAGTTGACTAAAAATGGTCTTGTTACCTAAACCTGGGGGCTGAACTAGTATGAAATCTGCAGCAGTGACTAACACAGGTAATAACTCAGAACTCGAATAATATGTCACAATATTTTTTTTTATTTTTATAGAACTGTCATTTTTCTAATTTGTGCATTGGCTTTGAGGCAGACTTTTACCACACATGCACTGACAGATTGTTCACACACACTCATTTTGCACATAAACCTCTCTTTGTGTCTCCCATCCACTCTACACATGGAACAGCGTCTTGCACTCGGCACATGTAGCCTACATCCTTTGCAGATGAGTGTCCTTCTGACAGGCTGACAGCATCGCATGAAGCCCATAGGTAGGAGGCAAGTAGGGTATTGAAGGATCCTGCTTTTCCTTAACACATCTTTGGGACCCTTCCCTGCACCTTCCTTATAAAGTGCACAGGATCTCACATCTGAGGCACAGAAAATTTACTGATCCTTTTCATGAATAATATTGAACACGCTGGTGCACAATATAGTCTGGTATGCCAGAGCTGATTTTTCTTGGAAGAGAGAACAGAAATGAGTTCAATTTTACAGGTCCATGGAAAGATTGTGGCCACTACATCAAAGCAGTACAAACCATCTGCAGGGGTTTATATCCTTGTAGAGAGATGAGTGAGGATCCTGTTGTGTGTTATTAAAAGGCATAATATCATAAGTCTGGCAGTTGCATTAAGTGGAAGGTTGAAGCTAGGCCTATTTATGCTGGCTGATGTACTAAATGCAAGGGGCAGTCAAGGATATTTATTTGACTGCAGTCATGTTCCCTCTTGGTAGTAGTTGGCTGCTGCAGAAGAGAGACCAAGATGAGCTGGTCTTTATATAGTAGTGATAGTTCTACCAAGTGCAGCTGAGAGACAAAATAACTGCAGTGTCTTGCTGGTCCTGTCATTGTCCTTAATCCCTCCACTTGGCAGAGAAGAGATCATCTCCAGATGTGATTACACTGACACATATGACCTCCCAGAGGAATTTGGAAATAAACAATGGGCCTAAAAAAAGTAGCATAAGAGTATGCCTTTTTCCCTGCAACTTTTCATTGCAAATAAATCAAGTCTAATACAAAGAGTGCAGATTGAGAGCAGGTTACTAACATGACTCACAATTCTATATAGTTCCTCCCTGAACTTCTCAAGTTCTCTGAGGCATCTCTTACACTTATTATTAAATGCTTAAATATATTTCCTGAATAATTAAAGCAAAATACCAAGAAATTGCTATAACAGATGAAGGCTGATTTTATTGTAATACCACTGAGATTGGAAGTTAAATGACCAGTTGAATTTTCCACATGCAGTTGAAATTTCCATAACACTGGAAAAAAACAAGTGAAGACTGCTATCACTCAGCTTTTGCCATCTGAAATTTAATTGAATAATCTAGGATATCTGTCTAGGCTTCTGCTGCAAACAGGTTTCCATCACAGTTAGCAAAAAGAATGAGGTTGTTCATCTCACTTCAAAATAACTGTCAAAAATCTTTGAATTAATTTTCCTTCAGGTTTTCTATTCCTCTTCATTTACTAACAAGAGAGCTTATATACTTCATTTCCAAAGTGTCAAATTATACAAAATTTTCTTCTTTATTCTTTTTTCCTACTAGATGTGAATAATATTGGCAGAACTAAAAGAAAAATTGAAGAGTGTGTAATGACAGCTTGTGAGACTTGAAGAAATGACTGTTCATAAAGTTCATACAAGAAACCAAACAGCTTAACTGTGGTACTTGTGAGCAAATCTTTATTACTTTCAGCCCAAGCTTTAAGAAATTGGAAAATCGTGCTGCTAAGTGAATCTGTATTGCATTCACAATCCTAAGTGAGAGAGCAAGGCTTTTTAAACTGTTTCATCCCCATCAGCTTCTTGTTCTTTGAAATGTAAGCTGAATTTTAGAAGCTGTCAGTCTGATTGGCAAATAGATGGGAAAAAACAGAATTAATTCTACTGCTTTCCTTCTCAGAAGGCCTCTTTCAACAAGTATTTTATTCACCAGAGAACAGGACCATGCCATGTAGTGGGAGTAATATGTTGAAGCTGCCTCAATGCCTACAAGTAGACAGGAGCCCATGGTTTTAACACTTCTCAGCACCCAGTACCTCAGGGTACTTGACTGCCTGAGCAGTACTCTAGTTTTTTTCACGCCTAATTCAAGTGAATGTTGTCGAATAGCAGCACCTCACTTTTGCTGGTTTAGAGAAGCTGAGAACTCTTTCTGCCATCTTCCTCTTCACTTGAGCACACAAAGATCTCTTATTTCTGATTTGCAGTGAGGATGCCAAAGAGGATCTAGTTCCTATAGGAAATAACATTGAACAATCCCTCAAATAATTCAGCATAAACCAGCCTTCTTGGTCAAGTGATTTTGTAAATCTCCTCTAGACATATTAGTGGTGGATTTGGATTAAAAAATTGTATTAAACATGATGCAAATGCAGCCAACTGGTTGAAAAGTTGGAAAGGGAGACATTCTGCCTCTTACATACAGATTCTCTATTTTAAATATGTATGTGCAAATATATTCAAATACTAGAAAATAATCAATATTTAATACAATATTAATACAATATTAACTTTTTATTTTATGGGTACTGTGCACAGCTTTCCAAACAGGTTTGACTCATCTGAATAATTCAGAATCTCTTGGACTCATAGGCATTTTGAGACACTTATTCGGCACTAGCAATCAAATATTTTAGTTTGGTTTTTAGAGCAGTAGTTCAGATGCTCATTCACCAGTATAGAAATTGTGATTGAACATTATTTCAGAAAGAGTTAATTTGATCCTTTTTGTAGAGGAGCATTCCGTGCTTCCTTCTAGAACTGGACTGATGTCTTTGAAAATGTTATTAATATGAATAAAAAAACCAACAACAGCAAAACTCAAAAAAACTCCAGAAACAAACAAACAAAAAGACCCAACCAACCAACCACCAAAATATAACACAAAAAAAAATTATAAAAAAATTTAGATATTGAAAGTCCTGGTTGCTCACCAGGAGGGACCTGACAAGGAAAGGTTCCACTGCAGAAGAAACTTTTTATGTGTTTAGCAGTAAATTGGGTGTTCATAAAACAACTCTGAAATTGTTTTATTTAACTGCTAAAGCTTGTCTTTTATTAAATTTTCTTTACAATAGTTTGAACAATTACTAAAACTTGAAAATAAATTATCTTCCCTTGGGGTGATAATCAATCCTACAAGATGCCTTGCTGTTTACATTAGCTTAATATCATTTCACTTTCATTTGTTCTATAATAAATTTCACTGACATTTAATTGTAAAAGTGTCTACGGTATGACTGTTATCAAATATTAACTTAATATGTTTTCATTAAATTTCAGCCATTTTATAAATAGTATTGTCAAAAAGACTTCGGACTGAACAAATTAATTCCTTATTGAAAGCAAGAAGGGACATGAACTCAGTCAAGGTTATTTATATTCTGTATAACCACTGTCTGTAATAATCGTGGCCTATTAGTTAACTTTGTATGTAAGTATTCATTAGGGAGATCCCTACAGACAAGCTCTGTTTAAAAATTTCCAGCCAAGCTACTTCCACTGTTCATTATCAACTTTGTAATATCTGAGCCCTTGATTTTCTAAGGCCTCCAATTCTCCAAGGACTGAGCATTTCAGGTCTGATACTCATGGGAGAAAGGAAGACAGGCTGAATTGCTGTCTGCAACAATTCCATTCATATCTTCGAAGGCCAGATTGCAGTAGAGGTTGTGCAGGGAGGGAGAGAAATTTTGGTGTTCTTTAGAAGACTTTAAAGTGTACAAGTACTTTAAACAGTATCTTCAGTTAGACCTCTCTCTTCTTCCAGGACTATAACAAGCCTTTTATAGAAAGCCTAGTCAGTGGTACTTAGCTTGTTGCATTTGTTGATTTCACAGGTTTGCCACCTTAAGTAAGGAATATTATTAGCAGTTTCATTGCACCTTATGCCAACATCCTCCACTTAATAAATGTGAGGAAAAGTATTTCCTAATAATACTAACTAAAACAATGCGAGTATATTTGTTTTTCATAGCATATGCTATTCTTTCTCTTTCTATTTGGATGTATGGTTGGGAATGGCTCAATTTCTAGTTCTTTTCAGTTCCTGCTCTTCCAAGTCTGTCTAGAACATCAGAATTGCTTATCACTGGTGTTACTTCTTCATTACCTGTGAGCATGTTCCTTTTTTGAAAGGAAAAGGAGAATGAAATAATTTGAACTTTCCTCCAATATATATTGATATATATATTGATATCAGAAAAATATTACAGAGAAAACTTTTATTTTTGTGACAAGTCACATCCTTTGAGAAGTGAAGTCACTGTAGAGACAAAGACTTGTTAGACTGCTTTGGGAGAGGATGTGGATTTAAGCAATCATCTCTTTCTTGTTGCTACAGGTAAATGGATAAATATGCATATGATAGAAAAAGGGAAATTAGGTAGTGATAATGGAAGAAAGCACTTTGATATCAGTATCAGGGTATCTGTGCTAAAGGCTTTGTTTTATAAGTATTTTAATTAAAAAAAGAACAGATCCTTGCAGTTGCATTTAAATTTATCATAAGTGCCAGAAAACAAGCATTAATGATAGTAGATGCTATTATCATCTTTAGAAAGATCATGATTTTACTGTATCTGGTTCAAGCCCGTTGCACATTAGAGGTGACAGCACCGAATTAGTACTCATGTTCTCAGTATTCACAAATTCTATTAGGATTCAGAACCATGAGAAAATATCTACCCTGTCACTACCAGCTAAAGCAATTCATTAAAACATACTGAATGGTGAGGGCTTTAATAAGTTTTCTACAGTTAACACACAGAATTAAAACAAATTGCAAAAGTAATTTGGCAGAAATCCTGGGGAAAACAAAGGACCATGGGTAGTACCATGTGGAAATTGAAAACTGCATTTTCTAATTTTTGTGCAGAAAAAGAAGTTAGATAAATTACTTGCTGCATATTATATACATTATACATATTTATATATACATATTTATTTTAGATCACTGTTTTATACAAATTGCCTTCAGGGAAAATTCAAGTCCTTGATATTAGGAAAAAAATAAGTTACTGAAACTGTGTATATTGTAAAGAAACCAGAATAAGAACAGGACAGGATATAAAAAGAAATCAAGAAATGGTAGACCGTCCATCTTTAAATTAAAAGTCTGACTGTAGAACTTTGTCAACTCATGCTATTATGCGAATGACATCTGTAAAAAATGATGTATTCTGGACAATTTAATTTTCATTTCTTGCACTGAATTATCAATGAAGCCAAGAAAATGTTCCAGACAAGCTATTTGGATTTTTGTGAGCTCCAAATTTATAGTTCAGGGAAAAAACAGATACTGTTTAGCTGAAATTATTTTAAAGTCCTTTTAAGCAGCATCTTTAGCATCTTTAGCTGTGTTCTTTTACATTAGTAACTTACTGTATATTCTGTATATGTAATTTTTTTTTTTAAAAGTATTCCTCATTCTGGGATAGTAAGGGGTGAAAAAAAACCAAAACAAAACATAAAATTAGCAAGATTTTCAAACCAAGAACAACTGAATACTGCTGATATATATGCCCTTAAACTTCTTTTAGAATAAGCCAGTTTTAAGTAGGAGATTTTTCTTACAAGATTTAAGAAAATATCCATTAGGTTCTTTTCAGCAATAACACCCTTTCTTTTTTTTTTTTTTTTATCTTTAGTCAGAAAGAAGATGCCCCTCTGATTTAGTGCAGCTTTGATCTTTCTGCTATAAGCATAAAGGAATTCTTCAATCACACACACATCTGTCTAAAAGTGAGAGCTTAGTCATCAGAAAGATAGATGACAACTACTGATAGTAAAGTCAGGAGTAACATTCCTTCCTTAAATCTAGAGCAGAAATTAGACTATCTGCCTCTAATTATTAAATACAGCTTCTTCATCCTCTTAGCCATATTATTTCCTACAAAGTACCTTTTTTATTATCCCACATGCCATGTGACAGCCCTATACATGCAATATCAATGTCTTTGTCAGTCTGCATGAACTGTACTCCCCAACCTGTAGATGTTCATTAACCCTACTATGTTGCTATGCATTTCATTTATCCATATGGCCAGCCAAGTGTTAGCCAACTATCCTTGAAGAAACAAGAAATATAGAAAAATTAGGTAGAGATGCAAAATCCTTTCATTACGACAATAATTGTGATTTCTATGGGGATTTTTAAAAAGCTATGCAGTGGCATATTTTCCCCTTGCTTGTTTTGCTAGCAATTCTTCTACTGAGATCAGCCAACATATTTATACAACAAATATCCAAGGAAGGCCATTGTCCAACATCCATGACTTAAATTAGATTGTCTCCCTGTCATTATGCTCTGGTTTTACATTTTAATATTCCTGTGTAACTGGTCTGAAGTATGTATTATGCTGATAGGTACAGGTTACGTAGGGTTGTCACGTAAAAGTTATTATAGCTATTCAGCTATTCAGCTATGGGCTCCTTATCTGACACAGTTTGTGATAACTCTATTGCCTTCAATGAGACATTAATTAAAAAAATTCTTTTTCACAGAAAGTTAAAAATCATCATGTTTCAAGACTGCAAAGAGAAATGTGTATAAGTCCATCTTTTATTTTGATGTTCCCATTGTTTGGCTCCAGTTATTTTTCATCCCGTTTCTGTTCTACCAATCACAACCCTTGTTATTATTATTTTTAACGGTCTGACCCAATAGGCACAATAATACCTGGTAATAATAACAGCAACAGTAATCTCACACTGTAATGCTGGAAAATTTGGTATATTTTTTCCTGTTCAAGCAACAAAAAAATCATTAAGTTAAAATAATTTCTGTGTTGCACTGTTATAAAAGTAGCTGAAAAGAAGTGAGTAAAAGAGGAAGAAGAAAAAGTAATAAAGCTAGGGGCAGGGGGAGGAATCTCTGCTTGACTCTCTTTAACAGATATGGTCATAAGGGAAAAATTTAAATTTTAATGAAAATACTTATTTCCCAAAGGCCTGGCCAGCAAAGAATGCTGAATGAGATAATTCACTAACCAAAGAAACACAGTGACTGAAAAGCAGATTATCACTGAAGTGAAAGACAAAGGCAGAAGGCATTAATAATTAATTGAGGAGGTTTCCTGTGGAGGTTTAAATGAGTTACAGGCTCTATGTGGAAAGTCACTTGTCTACCAGATTGTTGTGTTCTCTTTCAGGGTTGCTTATATTGATGTGTACATCCAATATTAAGTTTTCCTGGTCTGTGCTACCTGAAAGGAAGTACAAATCCTAAACGGGATTTTTTTATCTGTATTGAAAAGCATACCTGCTATGCTGTTTAAATGAAAGCTGACAAGCTACACCTTTATATTGTTGCAGGAATAACTACCAGCAACCTAAACAGATGTTGTCATCTTGTGCTCACACTGTGTCTCTCTATATACGATGGAAAGACTGTCAAAACTGGTTACAACTAGAGATGCTCAGAGAGCAGTTGAAATGGAATAATATGGCAGGAACCTACTTTTACATTATGATTTATATTTTTATTTCTGACAACTGTGTAGAGCTTTGCCTCTGTTGTCTTCCTATGAGGGTTCTAACATAGAGAATAGGACCCCAAAACAGTGAATATGGCATGTAACTAAACTGGTTATAATCTGAAGGAGTCATATACTCATATACCCCAAAAGGGGCTTGATAGGGGAGCAAAGGAAATTCTCCTTTGTCTCATTGTTGTGTGATTGCACTTGTAGCTATAGATCACAGCCTCTACTGACTGAAGATTCCTTGGGCTCCGATAAGAGGATCTCAAAATCCTCCTGAACAGATGTGACTAATTAAATGTAAGAAATTAAATTTATGTTTGCAACTTGATGTTTTTCAAGTCAAAGACCAGAAGTGCACTCATGTTCATACAAAACCAGCTGAAACTTCTCATATTTTGGATGGACTTTTCAAACATTTGAATGCAAATGAGTTTCAATATGTTAAAGTTGTTGACATTGTTAAAGTGATAGCTAAGAGGACAGTGATCAAAGATGAAGTATGTCAAAATTTATGTTCGTGTCATGGGACAGTTAGGAAACACAAATCCGAGGAATAGTAGAAGGAGATGAGTATGAATAATATATTCTGTGAAAGTGTTGATTGTTTCAAATGTATTGGTAGATTCTTTACACACTGAGTTAAGTTGAAGAAATGAATCTATTTCAATCCAGTTTGCAAGTAGTAAAAATGCCTGGATTTTCCTAAAACTTTTTTTAAATGCTTTATACTAAATATACCAATATATTACTTTCAGGAGAAGAATCACATAATGGTTGGATTTGAAAGGGAAGTCTGCAGATATATACTTCAAAGTTTCTTCCAAAGCAGGTCCACCTGGAACAGGTTGCACAGGATTGTGTCCGGGAGGGTCTTGAATTTCTCCAGAGAAGGAGACTCTACAACCTCTCTGGGCAGCCTGTTCCAGTGCCCTGCTACCTCTCTCAGCCTTCCCTCATGAGAGATGCTTCACTCTCCTCCTCATCTTCACAGCCCTCAGCTGAACCCTCTTCAGTACTTCCTTGTCTTTCCTGTACTAAGGAGTCGAGAACTGGATGCAGCACTCCACATATGGCCTCACCAGGGCTGAGTAGAGGCGCAGGATCACCTCCCTTGACCTGCTGGCAATGCTTTTTCTAATGCACCCAGGATCCCTCTGGCCTTCTTGGCCACAAGGGCCCACTGCTGACTCATGGACAGTGTATTGTCCACCAGCCACCAGGACCCCCAGGTCCTTCCCTGCAGAGCTGCTTTTCAGCAGGTTGGCCCCCAGCCTGTACTGGGGTTATTCCTCCCCAGGTGCAGGACCCTTCATTTGCCCTTGTTGACCTTCGGGCAGTTCTTCTCTGCTCATCTCTCAAGACTGTTGAGGCCCTTCTGAAGGGCTGCACAGACCTCTGGGCTATCAGCTACCCCTCCCAGATCTGTATCATCAGGCAGCTTACTGAGAGTTACATTCATCCAGGGTGACTGATTAATAAGTTGAACAAGACTGGACCCAGTACCGATCCTTGGGGAACACTGTGAGCTACAGGGCTCTAACTAGGCTCTGCACCACTGGTCACAACACTGATCTCTGACCTCCAGCCAATTCTCAATACACTTCACTGTCCGTCCACTCATCTAACCCACACTTCCACTTGAAACACTTTATACCAAAAATCAACACACCGCTTTCAGGAAAGTATGAGCACATCAAGCTATGTGCTTTGAATATATTTGCTGTGAAAGATATGTGTACTATCTCCTTAGCTTGGCTTTTTGGAAATTCAAAGCTTCAAGACATATAGTTTTAGGGTGATATCCATATAAATATGTATATATATGCGTGCAGAGCACTGCCACAGACATTTGAGCTATTAACACTGTTAACTACTGGTACAAGATCTCTCTGAGTATCTGTCAGGATACCTGTTCCTGTGCATACAGAGCCCTTTGGAACTAGGATTTTAATTGCACTAGGATCAACTTCGTCTCTTGAATTGTTTGTCATATTATTGAGAGATATTTTTAATTTTCCTAACAGAGATCTGTCTTTGTCCCACTAGGCTAAGCTTTAATTAAGAAACGTCAACGTTGCTAACAACTGCACAAAGAGGGACGGAAGGACCTTTGTGACCAAGGATGTGGTTGTCATGGAAACTCTTGCTGTTTCTGTCACTGACTGGCTGTCTTTCAGGTAAATCAAAACCAAAACAACAAAATTTTCTTATCATTTAAAGGCTCTTAACTGCAAACAGAAACAGGAACATGTAAAAGCAAGCTGGAGAAGATCAACATTGTTATGAAAACTATTTGCCTGAGTGTGCTGACCCACCCTTAAGGGAAGGAAGCACTTAAGATTCAAAAATGCTCCTTGGTCCAAAAGAATGACAGAAGTCAGAGAGTCTGCAAACAAGCATAGAGTGTTATTGGTGAATTATGCACTTGGAATAAAAATTGGTATTTTAGTCCCTGACCTACTATATAGGTGCATAGCAGTGGGGTTTAGATAAAAAAGGGTAGACTAAAGAGAAAAGAAAGATTAAGCACATGGCAGTGGATCTTGGATCAAGGGGCAGGCCAGAAGGGAAAAGAGAAATAGGTTCATTTAAAAGGGAGAGATGAATTAAATAAAGGAAAAGAGAAAAAGGGAGGACAAGAAAGAAGAAAAAGAAAAGCAAAAAAGGGATCACCACCCCTCTAGTGTCAATCCATCCCTGATGGGGATGCCTGTCCTGGTCTCAGTGCCAATCCAGCTGAGGGGATGCCGATCCTGGTTTCGGTGCCAACCCAGGTGATAAGCAGCGATCCAGCTGCGTTGGTCCAGCTGATGAGATGTCCAGGGTCCAAGGGGCACTGCCTGGGATTGGGTGGGGAGGTACCTTTTTATGGCCAGGTTTCTTACCCTGAAGACAAGTTTCTCACTTTCTCAGCTAATAACTTATCATGCAGAGTCCATTCTTTAAGGCCTTTCTGGAAATGGGTCTGAGGACTTCTAAAGTCTTTGGTGGTCCCAATCTCACCTTAAAGTCCATGCTGGCTTCCTGCCAATCATTTCTGTGCTCTGCTGTACTGTGTTGGGGTTCTTTCTCTCAGAAAATTGCTGCCCTATGTCCACCTGGCCCCTCTTCTCCAGTCAAAATTTGTTCTTTCCCAGAGCCTACTACCAAAATTTCATGTCCGTTGTTACTAAAAGTTCTTGGTTGGCTTCACAGCCATCCTATTATTGGTGTTTGAGATACATTAGCCACTTATCTTCTGGAAAGTGAGAGCTCAAAAGATTCTTGCTTTGGGCCACTGTTTATAAGGTCATTTGACAGGGGGCTTTAGTAGTCATTGGCCCTCATAACTGAGAGCTCAAAAGGGTCTCACTTTAGACCACTGTTGTAAGACTGCAAGAGAGTGGGTTTTAGTCATAGCAATTTTCTGTTCTGGATGCAATTCAAGCTGGTAACTTTCTTTGAAGGTTCAGTAACAGAAATATTATTTTATTTGGGTTGTTCAGGCAAGAAAGTTGAAGGCTGCTCATTAAAAATCTGGTGCTCTTCTGCTTCCTGGGAATAGACAGTGTTTCTGACAAGCTGGAGAGGGGCTTAGTCCAGGTGCAGTTCTTCAAGGCCAAAGCCTAATGAGCATTTCTCAGACCACAGTGGGGCCTAAGGGTGGGTGGGAATGCGGCTAAAGTCAGCTTCTCTGGGCTTCTATACTGCGTGGTGAAACTATAAATATTTAGACTAAGATATTAAGAAGCCCTGTCCTTGTAGTAAGATATGATTATTGCATCTCAACAGCTCCTAAGCTATTCTTTTCCCAAATTCTTCCAAAATTTATTGGATTTGTGTCATCACAAGATGAAATTCAAAAGTCAGTGAAATAAAACACCTTCATTTGTAACAATAAAATGATATTTTACACAGGAATTCGATAGCAGAAAGTGCCCATGGATGTCAGTGTACATGCTTTGGATGCATACATGAAACAGTCTGATTTATTCTGGTTTCCTTCATATAGCTTCATTTTCTTGTTTTATCTAAGTCCATTGATTTTGGACAGGGAAATTTTTGTTTTATTTGTGGTGGATTGTCAGCCACATTGTAAATTTTGTCAGCATTTGTATTTTGGTGATTCTAGCAGCTGTAACTTACAACCACCACCTATTGATGTAATTTTTTTTTAATTGAAATTTATATTTTTGTTGCTACAAATTGCAAGACATTTGGTGCAAACTCCAGAAGGATGTCAGAAATTTAAATATAGGATTTCTTCTTAAGAACTATTTCTTTTGTCTTGAAGTCTTTGAGTTAAACGTTGACATTTGGCAGAAGGTATTTATCTGTGCAACTAATGTACCTGAGCATGCAGTTGGTTTCACACAGCTAATATCTCCTTACCCTCAGCTGCTGTTAGAGAAAATACCTGTACAGTTTGCTCCAAATAGATTAATCTAACTCTGTAAAACACATTAATATGCTTTAAAATTTGTGAGACACATATCATATGCTGACAATTCTGTATCCTAAAATTGGATATACAGGAATGAGCTTCAGCTGTTTGCCACAGGCATTGTTTAGGCATGCACATTCAGGCAATATCTTGCAAAGACTTAAAAGCATTAGCAGTGACTAATTGTAATATAGCATTAAAGTGTGTAACTACTTTGCAAGTTAAACTGAAAGTCAATATTTACAGAATAACTTTATTTAAATAACATTATACCCTGAAAACTCTTTCCAGTCATTCAGCACCATATTTAAATTGACTGTTCCTCTCATCTGATAATTTGTTACTTGTATCTGATTGTTTCTAAAGCATTCCTTTTTTAAAATTTCATTCTGGTTTGCGATTCTGAAGGTTTTTTAAACGTTTATTCTGTATTACTGCAGAAGATTTAACTTCTGTAAGAAATAATTTTTAACTGCAGCGCTTGTTTTCACATTTTTGAATATAATGTGGTAACATACATTTTTCATATGCACAAAGATAACTTTTTTATTATTTCATGTGAAATAATAATTATTCATTGTCAAATTTAATGCTATAAGAGCTGAAATTAACCAAATGAAATTGGATTCAAAGTTATTTTAATAAGATCATCAGTATAACTAGTAATTTACTGTCTCCATAACTATCACATTTGATTACATCATCCTGCATTTGGAGATGCTTTTATATTACAGCACTCATTAAAACATGTTTACAACTTCAATGGTTCATTCCAACAGCTGATGCAATTCAAGGTAGCCTAGTAAGTTTGATGCCTGAATGCACTGTTAACAACAGAGCAATAGATATTGATGGTGCTCCACGAAGATAAAGTTCATTAAATTTCTGCTCTTTTAGGCTGTGTTAAAATTCAGTACTTACTTATCCATTAAATCAACATATCATGGGATCAATCCTAGCAGCAGGCAGTGTTTGGAAGAGATTACTACACTGTCGTATTGATTTTGCAGTGGTGAGGGAAAGAATCCAAGAAAAGGGATGACCTCTCTAATTTGTGTTGATCCCATTTTTATATGACCTTTATCTTAAAACTGACCCTGTTATTTTGGGTTTTGCTTAAGTGTGAATGTATGGAATTTGCCTAAGCTGAAGGGAAAATAATATTTGAATGGAGAAAAAAATGTATTATTTTCTGAACATAAGTGTGAGGACTAAATTATGTCTCTTACTCTGGTTTAAGGCAAAGGTAGTCTGGGAGTACAGCTCACAGTTATACACTTAAATTGTCAAAAACTTCACAATTATGAAATATTGATAATTAACAGATGAAAAGAAGATCTCAGGATTGATATGTTCCTTCTTATGTGTAGTATTGCCCTTCAAGGCAAACTGGAGTTGAAGAGGAGTTAAGCTGTTGTTTTTGACCTAGAGACTGCCTCACTACCGAACGAACAGTAGCAAAAACCCTGTTAATTTTTGGAGGCTTTTGGGGGGATTTTTTTCTGTTTCTTCCTCCTATGAAGGTTTCCTGTAGAGAAAGACATCACGCTGCAAGAGAACATATTACCATGGGGAAAATTGTGAATCTGAAGTTCAGAGTAGCATTTAAATCTGATTTGGTTACAGTAATACCCAAATACAGAGATGCTCAGTTTAAATTTAATCCAAGTTCATCAGAATTTACCATGGGTGTATATTCCCAGGGTCTTATTGTCCTGGTTCCCCATAATCACTTTACAGTCTGCTTTTATGTGTATAGTAAAGGCTATTTATTTTTGGTTCACACTAGGAACAATTAAGCAGAGAACCTTTTTTGTCTGGACTTGTGAAAATTTTATTGCATTGATTTCTCGGAGAAGTTGGAATTGCATATTGCTGAAAGGTTTTGCTTTAAAACACCCCTTCTGACCTTGTTATGAGACAAATAGGTATGTCTCTTCATGTTTCAGAAAGGGAAGGATTTTTACAATAGAAAAAAATTACATCAGGTTATCATCTCATGGTTTATAGAAAAATTAAGACAGTGGGTTTTATTTGCAGATGTAAGACACTTGAAAAATCTATCGAGAATACGACTCCTGTCACTCCTTTAATAATTATTGCTGCCTGCTACAAGATGTTTCAAGTTTAAATATATGCTAAAGGTTGCATAATAGAGTAAGTGGTATTTATAGAGTTCTAATTCTGTTTTAATCTAACACGTATTCTGTATGCCTTTTTGCTCCCCTGCCCATTTATCTACTTCTGTATTATTACCTTCTGCATGTTAATCAGGGCAAAGTGAGACTCATTTTCTCTGTAAGACTGTATAATTCATGGCATCAATAAAATTATGGGTATAATGAGAGTAGCAAGACTTCACAAGATATAGGCAGTACCTCTGAGACCCGGTGGTCACTGTTCATAGTATCAAGTGGATAAACATTTGTCCTTAATCCTCATCTCTATGCACCATTCATTTCTGTTCACATAAAACATTCTTACTACCGAGCAAAGACTGCCTAAATACTGAGGTTTTTTTCTGTATTCCTCAATATGGTGCTCAAAGTTAGAACCAGCATGACTTTTTCTGAACAGTTGTTTGCTAGAATATAGTATAAATGAAGACTTACAAAAAATGCTCTTAAGTAAGAGAGCACATGTAGAACAAACACAAATGTCCTGTCTAGTTTTGACCTGCAGCTGGCAGCGATCTCAGGTGCTTCCAGTTTTTTATCATATCCATCCCTCTCCATCTGGCTACTTGGAGGCTTTTAGGAATTGTCTCTATCATTTGCACTTATCAGCTTCCAAAACACATCTCAAACCTGCTCAATATGCAACTTTCAGAATTACAGCAGCCATGGCCAGGATTAAAATTCATAGCCTAAGGTTCACAAATTCATTAACCAAACCAAATAAATATGCATACTACTCTTAGCGCCAGGACTATTTCTTGTTTTTATTCTTCCATTTTTTAGACAATGTCCTTCCCAATTCAGTGGACAGTATGTGAAATGTTGCTGCTCTGCCAAATGAAGGATGAACATATGAATGACCAGTGTTTATCACTGACAAGTCTATACAGTTACCCATGGTACCCTGCCCCCAACTCCTGGCCCTGCACTGATGACAGTATAGGAAATACCATGCAACATTGTCACCTTTGATAGCTGAGCATAAAAGCCTGGAGACAGAGTTCTAGATAAGTACTGGTGCCTGGGGACTTTCATGTTCACAGACATCTGAGTAAAAATGAAAAATGAGGTAACACACTAAAACCTTCTACTGCCCATCCAGAAGTACTGCATTTGCAAAAAGTGCAAAGGAAGGAAACAGCCACAGTGGTGAAACCCAAGGTAGATTGCTGTGCACATCCTCACTCCTGGATCCAGTGCTTAGTTGAATCGGGCAGAAAAGCACTTATCTGCTCAATGTTGCAATTTCTATAATTTTAAATCCAAAAGAACAGTGGAAATATAAAAATTATTTACTGCTACCAGAATCCTGAAGTGTGTTTAATGCTAAGTAATCAGGAGTGTTAAGGATTGGAAAAGTTGTAGGCATGAAAAAAGTACTGAGTATGGATTTAAGAAAATATTTTTAGGAGAAATCCTTCTGCTGGATTGCATGTTTGGGTTTTTCTTTTTAATATATATTTTTCTATGTTTAATTTATAAAGCTGGTTTCCTACTCTAGGCTGACAAAATGTTGAAAGTAGTTCTTACGACTCTTCCCAGATATTCCATGTCATACTTTTCCGAATTTTGCAGTGGGTGGCACTTCACTAGAAGTCCTCATCCCCAGGAACCTCTGCTACTTTCATTCATATTACTGGGAATTCAGCTGTTATACTACACATTGCAAGAGTGATAAGGTTTTTGTAGGAATATTTGTAATTGGTTTGCTTGCAAAAGTAATTCATTCTATGAAGTGGTTAACATTTTCCTTAAGTGTGCTTCTAGATGACCACTTCTCATGATCAGAAGTAATAAAAAGAGTAATATTTAGTCTTAACAAGCAACCGAGTCTGTTTTCCCTTACTTCCAGAGCCACACATGTGCAAGGAGTAGTTAGCTCATAATACAAAATAATTTAGAGTTTCCAAGCAGCAGTAACAATATCACAAATACATAATAAGGTATTAACTTCATTTCAAAAAGTCATTAGAGGCTAGTAAAATGTTTCTTCCATCATTTACCTGGCCTTTTCTAATAGGAATACAATAAAAGGGCAGTGAAACCTTGGAAATGTGACAAATTCAGCTTTGAAATGAAATACTAGTTTTCCTGTAATGAGGTCAAACCAATATTGGAAGAGGTCTACTAGGAGAGCTGGCAGATATGAAAATGCTTCAAGTTGGAAAACAAAATTAATTAACTTTAAAAATTAAATGTTTTATCAAGTTCTAATAGAAATTCTGTAGTCAATGCAGGTGAATAAGTGAGTGTGTGTGTGTGTGTGTGTGCATGTACCTGTGCTGAAAGAGAGTAAGACTGGGTTGCCTTCTAAATAATTCTGAGCTGTATTAATCCCCATTCTCCCCACACACACCTTCCACATTCCCCCTGGATGCTCAGTGAGAGAATAGCAAGCTTTCTATTGCTCACTTTCATAGAGCTGGTCAGAAGTTTCTCAATGTGCTATCAAATTATCAGGCTAGATGTGCTCTGGAATTTTTCTGGCTTTCCTGTCCTACAACCACATGAGAAAGCTTGAATAACAACCAAATTGTTGGTTCATGTCCAGCCCTGTTCCAAGAAATAGCACCTACAGCTTTTAAGCCTAAGGAATACCAAGCTCAAACCTTCTGACAATCTAATTTACAGCTTGCCTCCCACCTATAGAAATATAACGTAGCAGTAAGAAAAATCTAAAATTGCTGATAATTTTTGCAGTAAATAACTGAAGAAAATCCCACACTGTATGTCAAGATGTTAGGGGAAAAAACCAACAGCAACCAAAAACACCTGCAAGGGGGTTTTATGTATTTATTTCTCGCTGCTCAATTCCAGTTTTAGGTAGCAAACGTATTATTGCAAAAGTTCCCTGTGTCCTTGAGACTTCCAGAGTTTACTTTTCTTTGATAAAAAGTTCCAGTCAGGACTCTTCAAGTGGTATATTGCCAAGTGTGTATGGTGGTCTCTTCTGTTTTTACCTAGCATGGTCAAACATGCTTCATGACAACACGAGATTGAACTGACAAACCACAGACCACAGTTCTGGGGTAAATGAAAACTCCTTGCTCTTTCAAATGCAAAAGATTTTTATAGCAAATAACATCACAAAAACTATTTGCTACCATGGATTGAATATATTTAGAGAATAAAAGATGGAAGTAAATGTTTAACTTCGGGGAAAAAATCAGAATGTGTATAAAACACCTCCAGAAATGATCCAGGGAGATAAACTCATTGCTGTATTTGAATTAAAAGTCATGTAATTATTAAGATTATAAAGTTTCAGCAATGATATTATCTTCTTCCCACAGCTAAAGTCCATAGCTACTCTATATATGATAATTATCTGTGTTGGAAGGTAACACATATTTGCCTACTTGCAAATATTCTCCTCTGCTCCCTCTGTGCTTTTTCTGTCAGACTTTCCCCTCAGAGTAGAGGCAGTAGATTAAACTCAGAGCAGTCTGAGTCAATATGAAGTTAATACTTGTTGTCTATATCATACCTGAAAATCTTCATATGCAAAAGTACTTATGTGTTTAATTTCTATTTGTTCATTTGTTTATCAGTGGATTATGTAAAAAGCTTTCTTACCACTTGAACACATGGTTACTTGTTGGAGTCACCCCAAAAAAGTAATCATCAGCTCCTGTGTTGAGAACATGATCATTATTTGGAAAAATTACTAGATTATATAAGAGCAAAATCTGGCAGTTTCTCCACATGGGAGACAAGCCAGCTGATGTGAAGAGGTCATGTATCAAATAATGAATAAATATACTTCATAGCTATGTGAGCTGATGAACATAGGTAACTATGAGTGAACTTCTTGCTGTTCCAGAGTTAAAGATGCACTTGTCAACTCTAGACTGCCTTTGTTTAAATTGGTGCTAGCAGTTCAGAAACAGCGATTTCTTAATTGTACTCTGACTAAATCTCTTTCCCAAACTGAATGAAAATAAAGTGTGAAAAATAAATCTCTCTCCTGTCAGAAAGCAGGATATATGCATACACTGCTCCATGATAAGACAGTGGGAGGCAGTTTATCAAGCTCCATACAGCACCAAGACTCGTAACTGCTTTGCTCAGTGGACTGCTTTGATAGGGAGGTTTTTCCCTGTTAAGTGCAGTAGTGTGAAAAATGTTGATAATAGTGAAGAGCACATCCTGCACTTTTGGATTTTGTTCAACATGACTAGGTGTGCTATGTACTGAGACCACTTCAGCAGCGGTTTTAGTTCACTTCTTTGGATTTATCAACCTTAATGCTAGGTATTCAAATAGAAAGGCTTTTTCTAGAATTTTGTTAAATACTCCATCAGAGCTGGTTTTGACTGAAGTTTTTCTGTGGTTGTATGTTGGGGAAGTGAGGAGGACATATAGTTTTTTAATGTTTTTATCTTAGCATCCCTACAGCTTCTACAGTGAGCTCAGTGGTTAAACTGTTCCTGTACCATTGATGTCCACTGGAGCATGACCCTGTGGTGAGTGCACCATGGCCTGTGTTTGCCCTTAATATGGTGTGCAACTGTGAAAAGGGAGTGTTGTAGTCATGGCACTATAGGTAGCATCAATTTAGCTCAGTGCAAAGCTGTAGGTGGTTTGCTGTGGCTCACCACACAGCCATAAAGAGTATCATCTCTGTTCAGCACAGAATTGCAAGTGATAGTATTTAAACTCCCTATAACACTGTGAATGACAGTACTCTCATTTTGTCCAGGAGGAAATGTGAAGACAGGCATTCTGACTGAGCCTGTGATTTAAGTGAGTTAGGTAAAAAAAGAATATAATCTCATCATCTGCAAGAGGATGTGGCATCATTGAAATTTACTATTGATTTTAAAGTGATTTTAAAAGAACAATGGATCACAGAGTCAGCCATTTTAGAAGAAAAAGATGAGTATGTTCATAAATATTTCCTGACATTAGCACAAAGTAACTGAGCAGTTCTGAATCCCTCTCTAAAAATGCTGCTTTTCTCTAAGCCCTGTGGAAACTACTCTTAGATGAGTTGCTTGGTCTAGATGATTCTCCAACTGTTTTTTACTTGTCATTGAAGCCCTACCCTGTTCAAAAAGTTAAAAGTGAAAAACGTCTCAAAAATTATTTTTTAATGCAAAACATTAAAATATATTAATAATATAGTAATAATTTTAATAATAATTAAAATGCAACAATAAAATGTAGAAGGAAAATATGCTGAAAAAGAACAGTAGAGTACAGAAATTAATGCTTTTTGCCTTATAGCTAAGTTTTTACTAAGATATTATAAAGTGAGGTTTGTGATGATCTCTTCTAAATCTACAAATGTCATAGATGGATGGAAGGTGAGGAGTGAAATCATTACATCTGCAGGAAAATAAATCCACTCTGATTTGGTGATCTTACCCACCAGGAGTTACATGAAACATTACAATTCTCTAGAGTTTATGCTTGTACCTATCATTTACTCTCTGTAATATATCAGAATAATCAAATTTTATAAAGTAATTATGACCCAAAGTAGCATATTTTTCTGTTTATAATATATTTTTTCTTTGCTTAATTCATATTGTTTGATGACCATTTTAAACAGAATTTTCAAAAGTATAGAATATATATTTTCCATTTGCTGGGCCGTTCTTAAAACTTTGTAACAGTGTTAGATGTATCATTTTAATGAGTTTAACATTCATAGCTGTGGAAAAAGATTATAAATAATGTACAAATTGGGCAACTCAGACAGGAATGGACACAGTGAAATGAACAAGAAACCATTGCAGATCTTTCCTTACATTAATTTCACCATTGATTTGACTCATTGGGTGAAATGGGGCCTAGTGCTGGCCTTAGTGAGTTTAGCATATGATTTAGTTGGTATAAGTCCTGATATACATTGTCTACAATTGGATTATCTCATCTAATAGAAGACAATGCAAGGCAAACAACAATCTAAAAGTTGACCAGTTTGTACTTTTAGACTTCTACTGTGGTTTTTAGTTTGATGTTTGCATCATAATTAAAATTTAAGAACTTTTAATCTGCACCTTTAAGGATAACAAAAGAAATGTCAAATATTTGGTTTATCAAGATATCCTGTATGCGCTCCTTTACAATTCAGAATTTCCCATTAGATTAGATTTAGGAATGAAAAAAGTAAGTTTGCTAAAAACTGAAAGGAAAGGAAAGAAAAGTAAAGGAAAGAAAACTCTCTATGTCTTCTCTGTCCTGTTCAGGATGGTCTTAAACAATGTCTATAATTTATACTGTTTTCTGTGGTAGTTAAGGCTATAAGTTTGCATGTGTCCCAACTTGCACAGGAAGACAAGTACTGTAGTGCAGTCTGGCAGCATAGTAGATATGCCAGACTGTTATAAGAAAAATTAAGTAGGAGATCTAATGCAAAAAATTAGCCTTCTGATTGTGTGTGATATATGAAAAAAAAAAAAGAAAAAATCCATCAATTCAATACCATTTCCAAGGAACCCACAAGGTCTTATTTACTATAATGTTTCTTTTGGTCAGTTGCCCTTATATTTGTTGGTAAGGTTTTAAAATACCTGTGATAAGAATTTTTATGACAAGGAAAATACTTAAAAAAATATTAAATTAATTATTTTTTGATGTAAGACTTAAGAAAATTATGATTTAAAATATTTCTAATTTTTAGAAATACTTTAAAAAAGGAAATTATTGAGTTTCCACTTTGATAAGGTATATTTTGTCATAAATTTTAGAGGTCTGTAATGAACTTTTCTTAATTAACCTCATTTTTACATTACTCATGTCAGTGAAAAAGTTCATTTTAAAATACTAATTAATCCTCCAAATAGAGTGAAAGCACATGCCTTTCTAGAAAGGCTTCCCATTTATAACCTGAGTCTCTCTGGAACATTTTTATTATATCTGTTCTCGTGAAAGTTTAAATAAATTTCTTCTTTCCCTCTTTTACTCACACATTTCCATCAGTTTTCCTTCTACAAAAATTGGTATGGGGAAGCCTTATATTATTTCATTCCACTGTGTAAACAGTGCTGAATAATATTCCAAGAAGCTCAAAATTCCTAAAATATTTGGAGGTATCAAATACAGATAATATATAAAGAATATAAAGACTTCAGTTATTTGTCAGACTGACTCAAGAAAGAAGCATCTTACTAAAGACAGAATTAATCACAGTGGTTTTTGGTATTTTCTTGGTGTTTAAGTAACAAGAAATTGTAAAATAAAAAACCTAGCTCTAGTCCCAGCATACTTTAATGGAGATTTTTTGGCGTGAAATAAAAGTAAAGGATTAAAAATAGATCTATGTCCTGTTTCTAAATCCACAAAGAATATTAATGTATCTGCAGAGAAATTCATCAAAACTGCTTTCTAAGGCTCTGATCGCAATATTCTCATAATTAATTTCAAATTA
Organism: Corvus kubaryi; assembly: GCF_017639235.1. Taxonomy (NCBI): domain Eukaryota; kingdom Metazoa; phylum Chordata; class Aves; order Passeriformes; family Corvidae; genus Corvus; species Corvus kubaryi. The sequence continues at coordinate 2,371,018 of NW_024581076.1, forward strand.
GATTTGTCTAGCATTGGCTTAACTTGTCTAGGAGTAACCAGTACAAAAAAAATCAGCAATTGATGAGTTCACTTCTGGGTGGGAGCCCTGAAATTTGCCTTTGCTCTAGTTGCAAAGGCATATCCGCAGCACATTATGTTGTCTGCCCAAGTTATTGCAATACTGTAAAAGGATTGCCAGGTCTTTAAGAGTCCATGTTCAGGGAACTTCGTGGACATAATTTTAGAATTTTTGCAGTTGAACCCAGAGAATGTGTTTTATTCCTTGCAGAGATATTTTTGTTAGTGTGGAACTTGTTTTGTTCCTGTGTTCAGTGAGACACGATCACAGCTGACAGTGATACTAGTAGTTTTCCTCTGTCTTAAATTTAAATTGCAATGGATAAATAGTTAAATTTGCTTTTAAGCTTTTATTATGAATTCCAAGGATCACACACTTAGAGATGATTAATCCTCAAGGCCATACGCTACCTAAGTAAACAAGCCCCTATGTTCTTGATATAATAATATGGCAAAAATATAAGTGAGATTTTGCATGACAACATATTATAATGCCAGTAGGAAAAAATTGCTATTATTCAGTTCACAATTGTTCCCTCTTATTTATTATCTCATTGTATTAAATATTGATGGAGTTAATAGATTATCAGCTTCACCTTAATGGTGTCAAACAGGCCAAAATGTAAATAGGGATTGCTTTGATGGGATTTATTGATTTATGTGCAATGCCTTTTAACCATTTTTGTGCTTGACCTACACATTTGCTTTAGACTTTAGTTCGTAAAGAAAATGCAGGGCCTGCCCTGGTCATACTTGGAATGAGTTGCTTAAAAAAATGTCTCCACCATGCAACTTTTAGGATTTGCAAGTAGAGCTGTTTCTGTATGTCCCTCACATGCTGCACCCCATTCTTCTAACAACAAATCAATACTGCTTTAATTCAGTAAATTTCAGGCACTGTGCTGAAGTTTTATGTACTAAGACTCAGAAAATGAGACATTGTTCTGCTTAGACTTCTTAGAGATATTGATATAACCTATTTCAAGATATCCCCACATGCTTCTTAGGAAACATTCAAATGTCACAGATTAATAAATGTCAGAAATGGTTTTATTTGAACTTCTAAGACGAGTTAGAGAATTTTGACTTGTAGCTCCTGCAATTGATGTGTTAGCCAAATAAACTGAGATAAGACAATAACTGTCCTGGTCTCGCTATGTCCTCAACCAGGCCCAAAGAGCATTCTTGTAATTAATGAGTAGAGCCAGCCAGGGATAATTTCCTCTGAGATAATGTAGAGACAGGAGTGTTCTTGTAACAGCATGTATTGCAGCACGGCTTTGATCTTCAATTTGCAGGAATATGAATTTCAGGTAACCCTCTCGCCCTTTAAAAAAGAAAGAAAAGGTAAAACAAAAGGAAAAAAAAAAAGAAAAACAATTGTTAAATACATGCTGGTCTTTCAATAGTCTTCATTATACCTTGGATGAGCTGATTAACTTCATAAAAATGACCTTTCTATTGGTGATAAAGGGAGTTTAGTCTCATTTGGTGTGTAATTTAGTGGGTTTTTTGGCAAGATTAAATCAAATCCATCTATCTTATACAAATGAACTAGTGTGAATTTTTATTAAATAGATTTGTGCCCAATCACTGCTCATATCTAATTTCTACTGCCTTTTTTTAGTTTTTTAAAACTCTGACTAATTTACTCTCCTGCTGCCCCACGCTACCACCCACTTCTGCTGCCCCAATTGGTAAGGGAGATTCACTAAGTAAACCTTACAGCTCCAGGAATGAGAGATTTTTTCCTGTTAATTTTATTGTATCACACATTCCAAATGATTAAAATAAAATTTACAACACCCTGCTGTCTTAACAGTACACTAGCTTTCCTTAATGAAATTAAATCCATACAGTATGACTGGAGAGTAAGTCCTTTGGTACTTGCCTGAATTCATAATAGATAGAAGTGTAAAAACCTAAATAGATCATGTGCAAATGTAGATTTTTCAGAACAGTAAAGAAAGATTTAGAATAGCATATTCTCAGTTGATCAGCCAACTACAGAATTCTAATTATCTCATCTGTGGATATACAGATGAGATATATATATAGACATAGAGATTTCATTTCTTAAAGAAGTTTTGCAGATACATTGCAAAACTGTACATCTGCTATGTTTAACTGTAGACAACCAAACAAATCAACCAATCTTCCGAACAGAAGCCCTCTGCAGAAATTATTTTGACATCTATAGGATTGGTTTGTGTTTGCTTTTGAATTAAGATGAATATCTGCTAAAATATATGTTGCTTTGTAAACCTATGTTAAATATATTTGCTTATCATATCATCCTTCTATTTAAGAGTTTTGGAAGTAAGTGGACATAATTTTACTTCCTAGACTAGGTATTTAATTTAGGCACATTAAATTAGAAGTCTGTCCTCCAGGTATCATCAGCAAAGACAAGAATAACAGTCCTGAGAGATTATTTTAGGATACAGGCTGAAAGCCTTATTAATCATTCTCAGTAGTATTCTTACAATGCAGTGTAGTTCTCACACTGTATACTCTTTTACATATCTCTCTTCTTCATGGGTCCCACAGCCTTGAGAGTGTCATAATACTTAAATTAGTACAAATTTTGATATCTGGAAGTTCATAACAATGCATATTTAGTGCACTGATACTTCTATTTTATTTCACTGTCAAAGTTAGATAAATAGTATTCTCCTCAGCTGTCACTTCTTTTCTAGATGAAACAATGGAAGTATTTCTCATGCTTAATTTGAAATTAATAAAAGAAAAGGAATCAGAATAGAATTAGTTCAGCATATTTCTGTCATTTAGAATTTAGATAATGGTTAAAACTAAAATCACTATTAACATGTTGGATAGACATTTGCGAAAGAATAATTCTCTGTATTTCCTCTCAGTACTTTTTTTTCAGATACTGTGTCCACCTTCCCTTATTCAAGAATAGTGATGGTATTTACAGTGTTTTATGAGATAAGACAATAACATCACCTCAGATTTCTGAAACCAGTTTCACAAGACTGTTTGGATAGATCAAGGATGGAAGTCACTATTCTTTGGTAAGGCAGCAAATCAAATTATCTTACCAGTGTGTTACAACAGACCCTGCCACTTCCGCTTTTATTTCTGGGAGTATTTAAGGAAAGCAGAGTATAGGATGTTGGTAGATGTATAATTTCCAACTGGTGTTGCACCTTGTTTCCCAGCTTTATTTCTTCCTGTCATTCAGCTAATTTTTGCATTCCTTTCACATCATCTCTGTAAGTGTGAATTCTCAAAGTACGCAGCACAACAGTGTGACAAGGAAAAAATAAACAAAAGCTGTTAAATGGTTGTATTTACAGGAATGGAGTACTTCAAACAGATTTTAGGAATTAACTGAAGAGCTTAAAAGCAAAAGCATGCTCTTCGTTGACCCGTATGTTATGATAAATTCAGAGAATCATGCAATCGCAGAATGATTTGAGTTGGAGTGGACCTTAAAGATCATCTCATTCCAGCTCCCCTGCCATGGGCAGGGACACTTCCCACTAGACCAGGCTGTTCAGGGCCCCACCCAGCCTGGCCTTGAACGCTTCCAAGGATTGGACATCCACAACTCCTCTTCCAGCCCCGAGGAGGTCATACTTGAAATGCTGTGTCGGGTTCTGGACTCCACAGCACAAGAGAAACATGGGCAAACTGAAGGCAGTCCAATGAAATGAAGTATGTCTCCAGTGCAGGAAGACTGAGACCTGGTCCTGTTCAGCCTGGAGAAAAGAAGGCTCAGGCCAATGTGATCAATGTCACAAGAATCTGAAAGGAGGGTGCAAAGAGGATGGAGGCAGGCTTTTTATTTACTAGTGCCCTCTGACAGGAGACAATGAGCACAAAATGAAACATCAAGAAACACTTTTTTGTTTTGAGTGTGACTGAGCACAGGTTGCCTGGAGATGTTGTGGAGTCTCTCTCCTTTGATCTATTCAACAACTTGCTGTATATGATCCTGTGCAATCTGCTCCTTGTGTCCTTTCTGTAGTGTGGGGGTTGAACTAGATGACCTCTGGAAGTCCCCTACAACCTTAGCTGATCTGTGAATTAGTTAATCAGTACTGGAGCACGGTAAGACAGTCAGGGCTTCAAAAGAAAAAATCAATGGAGGTACTAGGGAGTGTGCCAAGAAGCAGGAATTGTTTGTGAAAACTTTCCTTAACAGTAGGGTGCATGTAATAGGCTCGTTGTCCTATGGCTTATTCTTCCTTATGTGTCAGGTCTTCTGCTCCCAGAGAAGTCAGCAGATCTTGGGCATTAAGTTTCCTAGTTAGAGAAGCTTTACTTCACCAAGCAAAATGCAAAAACCTTTTTCATTTTGTGAGTTGACATTTACCTGTGTGGTAGATTAAGTATAGCAATATTTTACCATTTCCTTCTCTTCCTCTCGCTTCTCTCCTGTCTTCTTTTTCATACATTTTCTAACCATCTCATTATTACACAAAATATGCTCTTAAAACTGCTCTATTAACATTACATCAGTCTACCTGTTTGACTTGTTGGCTTTAATACTTGTAAAATACCTTGTACTGACAGTCAAGTAGAATAGTAAAAAGCTTAGTAATTCTACAGACTAGGGCTTTGTAGTTATGAATTTTCTAATGTATGCAGTGGTTATTTTTCCCTGACTTGCTTTGGGGTCTCTAGGTGCTTAGCTTGAGAAAACAAAAAGGAACCATGTATGAATTTAGAAGTACTATTATGCAGAGTGCATTAACTGAGGTTTGCAACAGTTTGCTGTTTTGGAAAAAAAAAAAAAATTCTTTGGAGATTTATTGGCACTAAATACAGCAGCAGAAATATCACCAGCAACAGGTTCTTTACATTCCCAGTGGAACCCTGAGGAACTCTGGCTGCTTTCCTTCCTCATTTACATTCATTTTCTACTTGTTCAGCAGAGTTCAGAAAGAAGAAAGGAATTCAATTTACACATGGATCTACATTGTTCCTGGCTTTTCCTGTAAAGATCGTAAAAATACATGTTGATGGTTTGAACCTTCATTTTAGCAAAAGGAAAAAGAAGGGAAATAAAATCTGTGTCCATAGATGAAAAACTTTAATCACTGAATACAAATGCTTAAAAATCAGCCTTTTTTCTGCAATCTTTTTTACAAGAAAACAATGTAGTATCATTCATTAATTTTTTTTTTGCTATAATTTGAATATGTATCCATGTTTGTATTTGTGTCATATGATTTAGCTTTAGTTTTTTAAGGCTATTGTGGTATATATTTTGTGTGTGTTTTCTAATTTTGGTAAATTTCAAATTAAATTTATATTTTTCCTCCATGTTTTGCAGACAGGAAAGAATTTCAAAGAGTACATTAAAATAAAAATTGAGCTGTCTCAATTTTAGTGGACCAATTGTACCCTCAGCAAGACAGTTCTTGCAGAACAAATAGTGTCACGAAGTTATCACGAGTTACATACATTTATGTGGATGATTTATGGTGATGTTGCATTTCACATCCTTTGTAATGACATGATCACCCATCGGAAAGAGATGAAAGTATGAGTATGGTGACATTACAATGTCACTATTCTGGTAGGTGTTATACAGTGTCATAATCCATGACACAGTAATTTCTTGCTGACAAAGAAATACAGATGGCTTGGCCTCTAATTAATCCATTATTCCCAGTCAAAAAGACAGCTCGAATTTTTAATTCAACCCCTCTCTACTTAATAATTCCTGGTTGTTCTTTAAAATACCCACAACAGGAGGTTTAAAAACTTTCTTTGACAGTGCTTGTACAAAAAGAAGAGTATAGTCTGTACTGCCCTCAGTAGTCTATAAGGTACTGCTAAAATGAATGTGCTTCATAGTGCAAATAATATTTTCTCAATAACCTAGATAAATAAATAATAAGTTTGCTTTGAGTTCCACTTCTGATACGTGTCCTTTTCTCTTAGAGTACACTAAAAACCATAAATCAAAATAACTCTTGTATCAGTGCTGTACTGATTCATAATAGGTATTCAAAATTTTCCCATGTTTTGACACAGTAGCAGAAAACCATCTGAAGTTTCATCTTGCAGACCCTGGCATTTTCTAGATCTATTGCCAAAGGAATTTTCCCAGGTTGAGCAGACACATTTGTTTAAATCTCAGTATAAATTCACTGCATATAACCAGCAAATGCATGGAAACTTATGTTACCAAATGCCTCTCAATTTTAAATGGCAATGACGGAAAAACCAGTCTTTATTACCTCCTTGACCTTGCACAATTTCTTAGAAAAACAGAAAGAGAGGGGTTTGTGGTCAAAATTCAGATCTGTTCTAAGCAGGTTTTTTCTTCTGTATTTCATTGCCTCAAAAATACAGTTTTGCAGAAACAAGTTCTCCTCACTAGGCAATTACCATGGGTCACTGCTAAACACATGCTGTAGAGCTGTGACTTCTCAGAGAACTGACAGCACAAAGAAGGGCTATTTTCAAAGTATGAACCTCACGCCCTATGCATTTTTCTGTGGTTTGATTATTTGAGTATTGACACCGTTAGACCAACTGACACTACCAAGTGTGCCAAAGATCTTTACTTATTTTGCCATTAAGTACTTTTTTTTCTTATTACAGCATATGTTCTTTTCTGGTTGGTTGGTTTCTTTAACATTTTTTATAAAATCTTGACTGTGAAAATGCAGGCAGAAGAATACAGTAGAATCATAGAAAAATTGAGATTGGAAGGAACCTCTGGAGATCAATTAGTTCAGCCATCCTCTCAAAGCAGGGGTAATTATATCAAGACACCCAGTCTGGACTATGTCCATTAGAGTCCTGAAGAATTCCAAGCATAGAAATCCCACAATCTCCCTGGAAAACATGTTGCAGTATTAGACCACTCATGTTTTTTTCCTTTGTATCCAGTACAAATTTCTTGCATTTCAACTTATTACCCTTCCTCCTATCAACTTATAAAGCAAGTGTAATGTCTGTTAATTAATGGCTTTATTTATAATTTACATTAAGCTGCTTGAGGGTGTAAAGAGCTATAACATGAGTGTAATGGTTAATGAAAAAAGAAAAAATTGAAAAAAAATGTTGGCTGGAAGGGGTAGAGTAATAAGATTATTTTGAGGTTTCCTTTTGATATAGGTGAACCTAGTAGACCTGATTCTACTCTGTTTGCTTGATTTTTGGAATAACTTAAAATCTTATTTTGCATTTACAATGTAGGGTAAGTGACATTTTGAAAATCTGTTACTGTTCTACCCTAATGCATTTTACCTTATTTTTCAATGGCGTGATTTTCATTGGTTTTAGGTTTTTAGTCCCTTTAAAATCTTGTTTATCCCCAATAAAAACAAGTAGAGTTCAGGGGGAAAATATTTGCATTTTGTATGAAGGACTTGGTACTTGATTTTGCTTTCGCAATTGGGAGAGAGATTTTATTTGACTAAGCTGGAGCACCACAGGTCTTGAGTTATGAAAAACAGAAGTGGTTTAGTGAAAATCATCGTAGTGCATTGGAAATCTAAATCACTCTTGGTCAGGAGTTATTGTAGCTCAGTGGAATGAAAATATTTCTGTATGGGTCTACTGCCTTTAAAATTTAATTAAATAAAGGGGAAATGTTCAGTATTTGAATGGCTTATAGAATACTTAATTATGATACGTAATTTTATCTTTTATGACTTAATTGGCTAATTTAAGAGGTTATTTCCATACGCATGACCTATTAACGTGCGATCTTTTTTAGATTATTACACTGTTGGTTTTTCTATTTGAATTTATCACTTAAACCATTAAGATGTATAAGTCCCCATGATACAGAGCCAAATTAGGTGATGATGATGATGTAAAGTTCCCTTTTTTGGTGCTTGTTGATACTTAATACTTAATATTTAATGCTGTTTTGTTGGACCTGGCACTTGAGTCATTTCCTGTGTTACTGTACATTTCCTTTTCTGCAGGAGTACCCTTGAGGTCTTGTAATTTGCAGGGAAGGGGGAGTTTCTATCAAGATTTTGACCAGTCATTAATTATTTACCATTTCAAAGATTCTCTAATGTTTTTATTGCCCCCTTATGGGCCATTTACTAAAAAGCAATTTGCTGTTTTGGAGATAAATTAGCTTTATTTTTGCTTGTTGCAATACACAGCAAAAGAGCTGTAAATGGGCTTTTTTTCAGGTCATCAGAGATGCTATTAAATTCTACTGGCCTCATTTTTCACATTCTTAAAAGATCTATTTTTGGCCTTGTTGATAACAACAAACATCTTGACATTTTAATACTGCAGTTGCCTTTTCCTAAAGCCAATAGATAAAAGAGGATGTGAATTATTGCAATTTGTTACTTTGTTTAGCAGTCCTACAGAGAGCCAGGTTGCAGCTGGACAGCACTGACTGTTGCCTGAACATGGCCAACGAGTAATTTATGTTCCCAGCTTGGTCTACCACATGGGACTTGCATTGTGCCACAAAGGAGAAGGGTTTTTGTCTAGGCTAAATCCACAGACATGGGAGAAAAACAGATGGGAAAGTTTTGGACGCATGTCATGGATCTTGTCTTGACCTGCCCAATTCGGTTCCTTGCTGAAATGAGGCGGTGAGTTGTGTCATCACACAACTGGCCATCTAATGGGATTTGACTCCCATTTTTCACCTCTCCCTGAAATATGTAGTACAAATCCTGTGAGTCTTAAGAAGATTTTGATATGAAGGATCAGGCTTGGTTGCCTTGGATTAGGCCTCAGTAAGTAATGCTACTCTCTAGAGTGTTCTTTTCTTTCCCCTTATTTGATGTACTTAGCACATTTCTCAAGTTCATCAAGTGACTGAAATCAGGTTGAGTGAATCTGGATGGTAGGAACAGACTTGAGAGCCAAGTAAAGTTGGTTCCAGAAGGTTTGTTTAAATAGTTTTTTCTGCATTGACAAATAAAAAAAATAGTGTTTCTGGTGGTTTTGCTTCCTGTTACAGCCACCAGAATTAACTGCTTGAAAATCAGCTAGACACTTTCGAAACAAGGCTAGGCTATTCCATAGTATTGTGCCTCTTCATCTCATTTTAAATCAATAAGGCATTTCATGTATAAATGAATTGGGCTGGTAGATAGCTAACTTCTTCAGTCATTTCCAATATACCTCAGCTTCCATGTCACTGTTTGAGGCATGTGCAAATATGTGTCTGTATTTATGTATACAAAGCAACTCTTCCTTGGATGACACATATTATGTAAAATAAACTGCTTGTATGCAAGGAGTTTTGTCTGTGATACATGGTGATTAATTTCTTACTCTACTTCGCATGCCACTCTGCGGTTTATGGAATCATTTTGATAGTGCCTAGATATTAGTATAAATTTACTTTTATAGAGGGCATTTCATGATGGAGCACTCTTCAGTGTGCATATAGACTGGGCATGCATGTATGGAAAGTACTCAGAGGAAACTTAATTCACTGCTGGAATTTAACAACTCTTCATGTGTACTTGGAATTTCAGTATCTAAGTAGTTCTAACGCTCCTGTCTTTGGATTATGGCAACCTCCACAAATATCATGAAACTACCTTATAAGTGTGGAATTCTACCTATTTATTCTAGTTTTAGCTCAGTTAAGAAGCTAGTTAAACCTTACTGTCTGAAAATCTGTTTTCTAAGCAAAAAAAAGTTGTAAAAAGAGAAGGGTATGGAGTCAAACCCTGCCTGATAAGGTTTCTCTTGCCGTCCAGTCATCAGCTTCCATGGACTTTAATTGATAGCCACCCCCATATTAAAAGGTTGGCCAAAATCCTGTGGTATGCTTGTGAGAACCAGTATGGACAGATAGCAATTGCAACAATAAAGCTTTGGATATCACTACTTGGAAGTACTTTTGGAGGGATTTAGGCAGAAAGTAAATACACTCAGGCCATTTTATTTATTTCAGGAAAGTAATTATATTATCTGTATTTGTCTACATTACTATCAGGACTGAGTCTAAGGTGAGAATTGTGACATTTCATACAGAAACTGGAATTGCATTTAACTAAAACTACTGGTAACATAGATTCATATATGCAATAAAAAAAGAAAGTCTCAATATTTATCTCTTTAAGAATTAAGAATTTTCATTAATTTCACCAGTTTTCATGTTGATATATGTAAAAGCCTACAAAATATAACCCTACAACTAATTCTAGTAACTCTAGATGCTCAATTTCTCTTTTTAAAAGATTTATATAATCAGTATTTTAATTCTCATTCATGTCATGAATATTGTGGTTTTTCACTTCAAAAATCAAGAATTATTGTCTAATACAAAGAGACCTGAGGAATACATGGTCTTCAGCTGAATTTTTCACCATTATTTTTCCTCAGTGTTTTTGGTTCTTTTTTCTACTTAATTACAACAGATGTACATCCTCTGTATTGGTTACATGTCTAGATCTGGGGATCTGTTCTTTTAGCTGTATAGCCCTCATTTCTGTTGCATTCATTTCCAAACACAAAGCTATTATTAAAATGCTGTTGGGAAGACATTGGCAGATGATCAGAATGTCTAGAAAAAAACAGGGAAAAAAAAGGAAAATATTATTTAGAAAATAACAGGAAGCATTAGTTGCAGCTGCCATGCTTGAGCTGTATATTGCAATGCTAGAAGTGGATATTCAAAGGAAACTTACTTTACTTACTTTACAGTGTAAAAGTACTTTTACTTTTGCAGTGTACCTTACTGGTACACTACAAAAAGAAAAGATTGAGAAGAAAACTGTTACATATCCTGTTCAACAGTCCTATTCCACAGTCATAGAAATAACATAAATATGTATTTTCTGCATGTTTTTCCCTGTCATTTTGGACATTCACAGAGTCGAAGAATATTCAGAGTTGGAAGGGACCCACAAGGATCATCAAACTCCAGCTCCTGGCCCTGCACAGGACAGCCCCAACAATCACACCATTAGCTTCTTGAAAATTTCTGGGAGGGATTTGTACTTATGGAAACTGCAGTTTCAAAATAAGGTTCTGAACAGTGAGAAACAAAAAAAGATCCCAGACTTTGCAGAGCTTAAAATTCGTGTAAGCAAGTAGACAATAAGGTACTAATTGTAAGGAAAAGACACATTTTTTTCCCTCAGCTGAGATTTTGAATACATAACAGCCATGATAAGGGCATGATTATGCCTGATGGAGGTGTTGTTTAGAGGGTGTTTATAATTAGAGATTCTTCCAGTGTTTTGTCCTATCTAATTTGTTAATTTTGATGGAAGAATCAATAGTGCTAGCCAAAATAATTGGGAAAATTAGTAGCAACTAATATAACACGATATGCATGTCCTCCTTATTATAACTGGCTTTTAGGCAAGGCCTTGGCAGAGTGGCAGCACATATGCAGAGGCTGGAGAATCTGCAAACTGACAGCTGCTTCGATTTTGATCTTTTTTTCATTTCAAATACATTCATTGTAGCAGTGAAAACAGATGAGGAGGCAGGGAAGATTTACAGAAGACAGTGTCCCTGATAAGGATCAGTATCTCATTGTTAATTGAAGGAGTATGTGCATTACTTCTGGGAATGGCAGTTTTATTGTTCCTCCCAAGCTGTTACCTACAGGCTTGAAGATTTCACTTAACTGCATTCACTTGTACTGAGGCTTTAGAAGCATAAAACCTACAGATGAAAACCTGTCTCGCATGAAAACTGGAAAACCCAAAACAATCTCTTTTTGTATGTGTGTGTGTATATATTCTTCTATTTTAGAGAACAAAGTTTTATTTTACCAGACAATATGAAAAGGGAGAAATATCCTTTAAAAAATATGAAGAATTTAAATTTAAAAATATTTTTCTTCTTTCTACTTGCTTATAATTCTATAAAATGAATAAATGTTGTGGTGATAGTGAAACCACATAAAATATGATAGTATTTGTCTGTGCTGGGAATCCAGATGTGGGAGAACACAAACACAAAAACATAGCTAATCCATTAATCGTCCAACTGCACAAAATGAGAGGAAGATCTGTGAAGATCTTGCCATGTTATTCTTGTAATATAAATTAGTTTTTCTGGAGTCATATACTCAGTATCTATTAATTCATGTGACCACACTTTTTTTCCCAGCCCATCTAATCTATGAATGGCTTTTCATTTTCCAGTGGCCAGCATAAAAGAAATGAATGGCTTACCTTAAGTACAACTGTTATTATGTTTCCAAAAGTATTAAGTTTTTTTTTGTTTTTATAAAGCTGTATCAAAGGACAATTTATGTTTTCTCTATTAAACTTGTCCTGGCATTTGGGGAGATGGTATGAGACAGCAAACAGGAGAGAGGGGACATAAATACTAAAGACATAGTCTTGTAATTCTTGGCCTGTTCTGTCAAAGAAAAAGAAAACACCAACACAATAGATGTAATTAGATGGCATATTTTCACAGTGTATTTCTCTATGAAAATTCATTTCTGATATCACTACAAAGGCTATAGATCAACAGCATGAATTAGAAAAGTTCTGGAAGCTGCAGTCTGGTTTAGTCTAGAAAAGTCCTCAGAATCAAAAGCAAATTCTTGGTAGGTAACCTCACTCTAAGCTGCATTTCTAGACATTAATTGGAATTAAATGGTGTATGGAATCCTTCTAGAATGGATTGGTTGAATTCCATCAGAGAAGTAATAACAGGTACATAGAATCATAAAATCATAAAATGGTTTGGGTTGAAAGGGATCTTAAAGATCATTTAGTTCCAAAACCCCTGCCTGTGGCAGGGACACCTTCCACTAGACCAGGTTGCTCAAAGTCCCATCCAGCCTGGCCTTGAACATATCCAAGGATGGGGCATTCACAGCTTCTCTTGTTCCAGTGCCTCACTGCCATCAAAGTAAAGGATTTCTTCCTAATGTATAATCTAAATGTATCCTCTTTCAGGTTAAAGCCATTACCTTTTGTTCTATCACTACATGCCCTTGTAAAAAGTCCTGCTCTAGATTTCTTCTTGCCCCCTTTAGGTATTGCAAGGTGTTATAAGGTCTCCCTAGAACCTTCTCTTCTCCAGGCTGAGCAAGACCAGTGCTCTCAGCCTGTCTTCATAGAAGAGGTGCTCCAGCCCTCTGATGCTATTTGTGGCCCTCCCTTGGATGTGCTCCAACAGTGCCATGTTTTTCTTATGTTGTGGCCCCAGAGCTGGATGGAACACTTCAGGTGGTGTGTCACAAGGGCAGTGCAGAGGGACAGACTCCTCTCCCATGCCCTGCTGCCTTACACTGCTTTGGATGCAGCCCAGGACACGGTTGGCTTTCTGGGCTGCAAATGCACATTGTTGGGTCATGCTGAGCTTCTTGTCCACCAACACCCCAAGTCCTTCTTGCCAGGGCTGCTCTTGATCCAACCTCCACCCATCCTTTTTGTTTGCGATTTTCTCGTCCCATGTGCCAGACCATGCACTTGGCCTTGTTGAGCTTCATGAGATTTGCATGAGCCCACCTCTCAAGCCTGTCAAGATCCCTTCCCTCCAGCATATCAGTGAATCATGTGATGTGGTTCTGCTGAGGAGAAGATTTTGGAAAGGAAATATATTATGTTTTTGTAATGTTTATATACTTCTAAACATATCTTGATATAATAGAGGGCACTTAATGACACCTAGTTAATGGTATTATATATTTATCTTAAATTTTTAACGTTAAAACTAGTACTGTTATTTTTATCCTCAATTGTCATTACTTCTATAACCATTTTGGTGATGTATTCTGCTGTTTGCTTTTTAAAAAGGATAAAGTTTTCCAGTGCATAAGGATTGAAGGAAGGAAAAGGTGTCCTTGAAAGGAGAGGGAATTTTCAGTTCCTTCTATCCCCCAACACTATTTAGACTTGCAAATAATGTGAATAAAAATTACATCTACATTTGTGGCTAGGCAGGCTGGCATACTTGTAAAAATTTTGAAGAAAAATAAGTCAGCTGAGGTGTCAGTCAGAAGTTGTTTAAGCTGTAATGATAAAGAGGATGAAAGAGTCTGTTCTAATTTTAATTAATGCTTAAAGGATAGAAAGCAAAATTCACATTAACATTCTGAGTAATCTTGAACATTCATTGTTTTTTTGGCAGTCTTAGTCAGAAGTCTATTTGAATCGTCAGTCTTAGAAAATTGCATTATGATATATTGGTTTGATCACTTTCTTAAATCTGTTTGGCATGCAGCCATCATTTAGTAAATTGCAGAACAAAAGCATCAAAAGTACTTCATAGGAAAAAAAAGAGAAAGAGAGAAAAAAAATAAAGTAGATAAAATATACCAAGAATTTAAATTTCATATTTATATGCCAAAAATATAGTCATACCTGAGTGATCAAATGTGACTTTCCTTTAACATTTGAAAAAAGTCCCAAAAGTACCATATATTCTTTAATCTACCTTTGAACAAGAATCATCTTTCATCATCAGAATGTACTTGGAAAACTTTGTGTTGAAATTCATCTTGAAATCTGTGTTATGAAATTGTGTTGAAATATCTAAACAAACAAATCATGACTGCACCTCCTCCTTTATGTAGCAGTGATCTGATATCTTAAAGGGTTAAAAACAGCAGAAGAAAACTTTGCAGAGCAAGTCCAAGTCACTTGCTGAGTTAATTTGTTTTTGCTGAGTCCATTTCTCAGAATTGATTTTTGATCTGTGCAATACATTGCAAGGAGCTGGAATTTTTGCATCTAAAAGCAGCTGCTTTGCTTTGTTTATTCCAGCATGCATAGTGCATATCTTCTTACAATTATAATTTGAGGTTTATTTTCAAAAAGAGGAAGGAATGTGGGGTACTTAAGGGTTTATTTCATAGTAGTTTGTGGGTATCCAGTATAAAAAACAATAAACCTCATAATCCCAGGTCAGTATTTGCCCAGACTTAGACTCTGGGTGAATATACTTTCTATTAGATGTTACCTTAGTGCCTGAGTTTGAGGCAGTAGATATGAATTCAACAACCCCCATCGTGAACCAGAGCAGTGAAATAGTTCACTGACATCACAGTCCCATAAGGATGCCCCAGCAATGCATTCCCTGTCTGTGGAGCCTGAGATGGAAGAATTCAAGCTTGCCTCTCAGACAGGTACAGTGCCAACCTGACATAAAGCAGGAAAATAAAAAGATATTAAAATTAAAAATGTTATAAAATAGACCAGAACTGAATTTTTCCATGTACTCCTCCCTCTCCACAGGAACTCCTCTGTGACAGTGGAACTCCTCCCCACTGATTAAACAAGAAATTCTTTCACTATTCTTCCTGCAATAAGGGAATATCACAGGGCAGCTGGAGCATCTTTAGCAGCACAAATTGAGATAGCTTCATTCTGAATGCTTTTGCTACATTGTTCAGGGCAGCTCTGTCAGAGGTGATAGATAGAAGATCTGCTCCCAAAGTAAAAAAAGAACTTTAAATCTTTCCCAATGAATAAAAGTCTGGAATCTATTTCTTGCTTATTGTCTCATTTCACAAGGGAGAGCTGATTCAGCACTGCTCAGCAGATGACAGTTTATGGCTCCATCCTGTGCCAGAGTCAGATACTTGTATCCTGATATCTGTATCAAGGTGCACCAGTGAATCTCTTACACTGAGAATAAGGGCCCATTCCACTGTCTGGAATTTCTTACTTATGTTAAAAGGTTTTGTGCTATGTCAGCTGGCTTTTATAGTTCCTTGTTTTAAACAAGTATCTCTTCATTCTATTAAAAAAAAGTTCAGTTAAAATCTAACTTCCTTGCAGTCATCACAGAAATTTATGGAAAACCTTTAGTACCATTTAATCTAAACAAATTATTAGAACTACATTTTATTATTCTATTTTGCTTGACAGAATGAAAGTCTCAAATTTCAAAGAAATTAAGGATCCTTCTAAGCAACCACCTTATTGGGACAGGAAACAAAAAATTTCAGGTAGTATACAATTACAAGGGTATACAATTAAAAGTATAGACCAGAATAAAAATTAAATTTGAAATGTACAAGCCAGACAATAACAAACTATTAGATTAAACCTTGTTAAAACATCAAAATGATCTGCAGAAGAAAAAATTAATATGTTTGATATCAAGCTTCATAAAATTTGGCAAGTAATCTACACAATAGTATTAATTCTGGAATATGTCCCTCTCATGCCACAGTGTTTAGCCAAAATATAAGACCTTTGGCAGAATAAACTGTTGGATATAGATGATATTTATCCTATAATCTAACAGGTGTGATGCTTCCCTGAAGATGAGGTACTTGTGTTCATAATCTTTCTCTGAATAAATTAGATAAGAGAACAGAAACCAGGTCTGCCTTGTTTACATATCATGTGTGTAGCAAAGGCCATGACTGTCTCATCTTAAAGTAAAAGAAAAAAATTGAATTTGAAAGACTTTCAAAATTGGTAAGTTACTGTGCAACATTGCAGTTCAGATTTTCTAGCAGCCTTTCAGTACTTAAAGCAGGTGGCAAAAGAGCTGGAGAGGGACTTTTAGTAAGGGCATTTAGTGATAGCACAAGGGAAACGGCCTTAATCTGAAAGAAGGTAGATTTAAATTAGATATTAGGAAGAAATTATTTCATGTGAGGTTGGTGAGACACTTAAATAAGTTATCCAGAGAAGTTGTGGATGCCCTATCCCTGGAAATGTTCACAGTCAGATTGCATGGGGCAATATGGCCTAGTGGAATGTTCCCTGCCCACAACCAGGGGTTGGAACTAGATAATCTTTAAGGTTCCTTCCAACCCAAACCACTCTCTAATTCTATTTAACCATAGCATTTGTTAGTTTTTAGACAGGCAAACAATATCCAGCAATATTTTCAAAAGCCATGCCTAAATTGTAAAGCATTACTTAAACTGTCCAGCCCTGATTCAAACAGCACCTACTGCTGATATTTAACATTATCAAGTTAAAAGAAATACCACGATGAAGAAGAATACGGTAGAATTTGCCCGCCTCCTAAACTTACTGCCTTATTGCTTTGGAGTACTGCTTCATACAAATGTTGCACTGAAAAAAATCAGATTTGGGGACAAACAAACAAAAAACCTTAAAATGTATAGAATTAACTGTTGTCTTGCTATACTGAAAGGTAAACTGGAGTTGTCAGGAGCTGATGGCAATTTTAAAGCAATTAGGGGGAGAAAGGATGCAATACATTCCATTTAAAAAGTTATCCACATAAAGAACTGTCTAACTCAGCCTTATCAGAATGACACTCTTCAGGATGCCAGTAACATAAAATCTATCAGCACAAAATGTGCAAACAACTATGTTACCAGTTTTTGACTGAGGCTTTTCCTAATGCAGGTGAGCACTATGTTATATCTATATCTTAAGTTGTCTGTGGATCCTTGTTCAGGTGGAATTTAATACTGTTTTTGTGCAGACAACAAGGAAAAGAAGATTATGCAGGAGATGGATGAGCATATTTCAAATTGCTTCCCTCTTGTTTTCTCTCACCATGATGAGATGCATGAATGAATATTTAGTAGAAATGAAAAGCAAAATTATAGGAACACACATATTCTGCATATGTCCACAGTATTTCTCTCTGTAATGGGCCCTTTGTTCTGTGCAGTGAGTTGAGACCATTCTTCCTGTGGTTACATAAGTAAAACAGCTAGATTCAATAATCACTATTCTAAAAAATATAAATGCTGTGTATAAATTAGATTGCATAGTGCATTATTTTCCTTGTATCTTCAAAAAGATTTGTGATGTTTATATTTCTTAAGCTCTTTGCTAGAATAAGGTGCAAGATTTTGAAATCTTTAGTATTTAAAGAGCCATGTTATTGGAATAAAAAACCAACTTTTTAATGTAATTTATAGCTATAACTCACTGTGGAATTTCTTGCTGGGAATGATCAAGCAAGACTGTGTGAATGAAACACAAAACATGTTTTACTTTGGTTACCACTGACTGATTCGAGTACTATTTTCTCCTGCTGCACAAATGGCCACTAACTATTATTATATAAATATAAAGCATATTTACACCTTAGATATAACATGCTGCAATACATTAATTTCTGCAGTGAATGTTCTCTACAAGTCAAAATTAATTGCCACATCTTATCTCTTGTGGTACTGGTAGTGTGAGTGTATATAATGAGTATAAGTGTTCCTTTTTTATGTAGCTTCACTTGAGAGGAGACATCCTGAATATTTGCTTTATGATGGCAGCTAAATGTTGAATAAACTACAGAGAGGACAGTTCTGCTGGCCCCTTGCAGTATCAAGATCTTCCATGCAGAACACTCTATAAATGTTAGTAGAAAAGCAAACTCTTTTCAGTACATAAGAACTGCTTCATGCCACTAAGAGAAGTTTGTCTTGTTTTGCTTTTTACCATACTAACTTTGTTTAGATGATTTTGTACTTGCCTGTCTTTTTTTTAAATCAACTTTTGAGAGTGATAAATATTTAATAAACATTTCAAGATATGTTTCTTTATTATAGTTTGAACTACTAGAAAGAAGGTAAGAGAAATTTCTAGATGTCATGGTGTCCTTTGTCAGGATACACTTTTGGAAGTCCATGACACACTTTTCCAAATTACTAAGTCCCTAGATATAAACTCCTTATCTCCCAGCCAGACTCTTCAGGATGTCCTGATCTTTGACAACCAATAGTAGTGAACTCCAGAGATGCCAGCTGTTCTGGTTCCAAGTCTGTAAGGCACGGAAGGTATAGGTGAGACCAAGTCCAAGCTGTTACTAAAAGTAAGCTGTGGCTTTTCTTTCACATAGGCCACTACTCCATGATCCTCATTTACACAGGTACTACAGATGTCTCTAGAGTTGGATCCTCAAGGCACAGATTACATTATTGTCACTTTTCTTAGCTGAAGGTGAAGGCTTCAGAAGAGACAGGGATATCCTGGAGATTAAGGCATAGCTGTGATGATAGTTTTTCCAGAGAGTGGCTTGCTACACTACAAGGTGAAGTTCCACAAGCTTGCCGAGTTATGGTTGACTAATGAAGAATACAACCAAACATACAATTCCATACTGACTTGCCAACTGAGAACTTAAAATTTTGGTCATAGGATTATTATTACCCTTTTAGGTAAGCTGGCAGAAGGTATGTGAACCAAAGGTGAGAGGATTACTCATATCATAGAGAGAAAACAAAGTGTGTGGTAAATAAATTTGATGAACATCTTATATAAATATTTATTAATGCAAGAAATGTAAACAGCAGCATCTTATGATTATGATAATGATTACATATACAGCTTATTTATCATAACAGAAATTGGTGAAGTCACATGGTTGGAACAGAATCATAAATTGTACTCCTTGCCTAAGATGTGCTGCCTAGTGAAAAAGGATGCATGACATAGTCTATGAGCAATATAAACCCTGCTTCAAGTTACCAGAGAAGTTGTACCTGCTGAAAGTCTGTATTGTAACAAAATGGGAGATGAACATGAGTACTGTGACTGAGGTTGCAGCTCAGTGAGAACATTCACATGGATAAGGACTCTGTACAAGCGATTAATGGAGTTCCCCAAGCACAGGTCTTAGATGAAGTGAAAGATTTAAACTACCTGTCCAACCACTCAGAAACAAACACGGTATAATTCAGATTGACAAGTAAGTTTGGGAGTATGTTAGACATATACTTTTTTTAAAAACAGTTAAAAGGCAAAATAAGCATCCATAACCTGATGGTTTTCTCTGACTAAGTGGAATGAAAAAAGGAAATTTTCATGTGATTTAGACAAACATTAAAAAAGAAAATTCATGAGGTTTAATAAAGGAGAAAGAGACATGAGAAGAATGGAAATATGAACGAGGTGTATGTGTGCCTTCATGCATCTACTTTAAAAATCTGACCCATAAGATAAACTTGTTTAAACTGCCTTAGTGCCTTCATTAATGACACAGAAGCAGACAGCCTACTATAATTCCACTAAACAAGGCTGACTCTCAAAGAGTTGATGTGCTCTTCCTCCAAATAATGAAGAACAGTGACATCGGCTGCTCAAAAAAAAAAAAAAAAAAAAAATCAGCCCACTTGTAAATGGCCAGCTGAGGCAGCTTTAAGTAGGCTTAAAGCCATCAGTCACAGCCTGTACAACAGAGCTTACAGCCAAATATTTTATTTAAATTACAAGATTTCTTAGCAAAAATAGTTAGTGAATGTTCCAAGCATTTTGAGAAAGATAATTATGGTATCTTGAGAAAGATAATTATGGCTTCTATGCAATTGTGGACAATTGCCAGGAACAGGAGAAATCATTTCCTAAACATTCAGTATGTGCTGTTTTCTAGAAATGGTGTGAAAATCTATCACCATTTTTTTAAAAAAGGGAAATAGAAAAAATCCTAACATCCTAAAAATTTTCAAATTGTGGGGGGACTGGAAAAGGCCAAGTCAGAAACCCCCAACTCACACCTGTATTTGTTAAACATGAGAACAGGTATTGTTCGTACTATAAAACAGATTACTTTAATGGTGTGTTAACTGCAGCACAGCCTGCAAAATGTGACTAATTATCTCACATAACTTCAAGAAACTCATTTCCCAAAGGAATGGTGACAATAAAACTTTGTCCTTATAGCACTTTGCATTTGTGAGTCTAGAAAATGTTTATAAAATTTTCTAATTAAGTCTCACAAACCTCAAGAGAACAAGAAAAGCAATAGTTTACTAATTTTTATGGATGCCGCACATCCAAATAATATGACTTGTGAAAGGTCACATGAAGTCAGAGAGAACAAGAGGTCAAAAGATATTCTTCTTTCCTAAAGGCCAATGGCAAAGGAGTGCCCAGCAAACAACTCTGTTCTGTTGCAGTTCAGATTGCTGCAGGCCCGTATCCATTAAAGTGCCATTGAGAAGTCTCTTGCTATAGTTTTCACCCTCTTTTTCACTCTACTTTTTTATATTAAAACGTAAATAGTAACTTTCTGCATATTAGGTGTAATAAATCAGCCTTTTTGTAGGGCAGTTAGAACAAGTTTGAAATTCTTTAAATATTTGTTCAGCATGTATATATTTGTAGTGTTGTGAGAGAATATGTAGCTTATTAATCACAAGGATGAAATAAAGGAAGATTCTGTAAAGGGGAATTTGTGAACTTGAAATGTGTGCTATATTAAGACAGACTCTTAAATAACAAGCATTATGGTACTCTACTAAATGCTTTACATCCCATTTCTACAATCAGGAAAAATTCTATTTTTATATAGCTGCTTTAACAATTTGGGACATCTGTCTGTGTATCACTGAAGAATGTTCATTAAGTCCTAAAATTGCCATGTTACTGAATGCCTCAAGGAGTATTAAGTGCATCACAAACTGACAAATTCTCTAACAGAAATCAATCTTCTTGTCTGGTTGAAGCTGCAAAACAAACAGTACCAGCCATTAATCTGGCAGACTGGCTTGTGGCCAAAAAAACAGTTAAGCTAAGAAGGCCACATGAACTGGGAAAAACTTTCTAGGTTAAAAGAGAGAGAGAGATCTGGAATTATATATCCTTCAGAAAAAGCATGGTTTTCAGGTTGCTGGTTCTCATTTACACCTATAATAAATAAAAATGGAGAAAAAAAGCAAAGGAAGTGTTCTGTTTGCTAAAGAGAGGTTCATCTCAGCAGAAGGGTTGCTTAAGAACAAAACAACCTTGACACAGGAATGAGATGAATAAACCTTGATTTGTAACAAAAGGCATGTTCAAAAGCATACCCTGAAATTCCAAGGAATGCTCTGGCCTACACCCCCCAAACTCTCAAGACTGTGAGAAGAAATTGAGGAGAAAATAGACATAAGTACAGATGATTTTATTGTTTTGTTTGGATGCCCATTTTTTGCTAAAGAAGGAATAAATTATTTTCTCTAGTGTAAAAAGCTAACTGTACATTTCTCATGAATGAACTTAAAACTTCTGTACCCATAGCACTGAAATTGTGGGAACATGGTCTCACACCTGTGAAAGGACTAAAGGACAAATTAAGGCTTTTCTCTAATGCAACCCAGTCAGACAAATTAAAATCTGAGAGTTAATAAGCTGTAGGACCTATTCTAAATAAGCAGACTCAAGGTTTTGTCTAAAATGTTAAATAAAATTATATCAGAGATCACTAGGAGGCCAAATGTCAGAAAGTGATCACTTGATCAAAGGAAAAAAAATGGGAGATAGCTCTTTCACCTACAGGTTTGTTGTCCAAGGGTTGGGTTATCCAAAACAGAGGTAGGATATGAAGATAAAAGTTGTGTGCTCAGAGTTTTGGAAGTGTCAGCAGTCGAGCATAGTGAATAATCCAGAAGCATAAGTATAAAACTAATTCCTTAATCCTTTTTTGTGTATTCTTTCTTTTGACCCATGATATACCCAAACAGAACCCCTTGAAAAGTATTAGCTCAACAAGCCTTGTCAAAACTGTGGCAACTGCGAGAGGCAAGGTGAGGCGAGACGAGGAGATGCACTGTGCGTTTTTCAAGGACTGCTTTTAAGCATGGGCCAAATTCCTCAGCTTTTTCTCACATTAAAAATACATTAAATCACAAGGCCATCTTTCCTGAAGTCAAGAGTTACTCATCTCAAGGACTATAGAAACAGGATGCTAAACTAGGTATTGACCTTTTAGCCTGATATTGAGAAGGCAGGTTATTTAGCAATAGCAGGAGAATGAAAGCAATTTCCCAGTCTCAATCCCTCATTCCCCTATGCATGTGAATACATTCTCATACAGAAAAAGGCAAACCAAAAATGATGTAAAGTGGCTGAAAAGTAATTAATCTTAGAGTGAAAGGATTAAAACATCAAGTACAATCAGTAATTTACTTTGCTGTAAGTAGGTTAGACACTTACAAATCTGAAATGCTAACTCAGAGGAAGAGAAGGCATGTCAGCCGCTGTCTGTCAACATCAGACTGTGGCTCTGCTGTCTGCTACTGTGTTTCCCTACTCCAGCAACATTATCTTGACATTTGTGCATAAACCAGTCATAAATTATGAATAGCTGGAATTGTTTATAAATTTTAGCATAAAGACTTTTTGTTCGTAGTTAGACTTAAATCTTTGATAAGATATTAAATATAAGCACTGAACTACTGTGTTTTATTCAGCAAGGCTCTTGATTTCTGGAGACAAAGGGTTTTATAATAATTTATCTAGCCTAATGTTCTAAGGCCTTGATTTGCCTTCTAAATCACAGGTGCACATTGCCATTATCTTGTAACATCAGCTTGTTCTTTGCATGTGTTAGTGATTTGCATGTCCTCTAGATGATAGAACAGATACACCTGCATGCTGAAGGGCTGAGTTAAATCATTAGTCAAGGCATATGTCAGGCTTCTTTGGGGCTCAGTGCAGCATTTGATTGTAAGCACCTTGTTCTTCTGTTGCCTTAGTTATTCTGCCTCTTTCAGCAGAACACCTTCCCTGGAGGGAAGCAGTCTTGTGCGGTTTGCTAGGTCACCATCAAGTCAAACAGGAGTCATAAATACCTTTAGAGAAATGAGTATTTGTTCAATAACAGAGGCTTCTTCAGGAAATGAACTTGTCTTGAGGACTTAAGTTCATTTACAATATGGTGTTCTCTTACACACAATCATAGCCTAGTGCTTCATTAGTCCAGGATAATGATATGTATTTAGTATACAGTGAATAGGTATTATAACATGTATGCATATATCACATACTAATATATTATAAATATATATAATATATGTTCACATGGCGCTAATGTAATAATATATAATTATATTGTATGCATCTACATAAAATTATTAATAAAACATTATTGAATATAATATACATTTTACATACACATATACATATATAATACACTGAGTTTATTATACACTGAATTCTGGTGAATCTTTGCAGTTAATACATCTACACTCTGAAAGGAGGCTGCAGAAGAAATATCACACATAAGTAGGATGCCAATAAAAGGATGCCTACCTCTATCTAGTGTCTACAAAAGAAACTAAGGGTGATGAGGGAAGAAATGTTAAACGTAGAATTATGTCTGTGATAGTATTATGAATAGCTCTTGGGAATTCAACCAGATATTTTGAGTTTAGGTGAAGTGCTGATCCATAAAATCATCCTTAATAGCACTGCTATACTAGTGTTATTCTTTGTAGAAAAGAAAGTGTTGCTGTGTTTGCCTAAATTTCCTATCAGGAAAACATTAATCCACTATAACCTTTGTTACACATGCTGATCGTTCATGCTGAAAAAACTGTAATTTATTATAAAACAACCTACCTTCAACATGTGTTGAATTTAAAAAAAAAAAAAAAAAAAATTATGAACTCACAAGAAAAGAGTTGTCTCACTCTCTCTCATTGGTTTTGTGGGATTTTTTTGGTGTTGTCATTGTGTTTTATTTTTTATTTTTTTGTTTTGGGTTTTTTTTAATCTGCATCAGAAATCAGGTTTTCTGTGTTGTAAAAGTATTCTATTCACCTGAATTCGTTACTATTTCAAGATTGGGACTCTGCAAATGCTCAAGGTCATTCCTGTGGGTCCAGCAGTGACATCACACTAGTTATGCTAGTGATCCTTCCAGATCCAGATCACGTGTATCTCTAGCTGAGGTTACACACTGATCTATACAATAACACTAAAACCAGGACAAATTAAATTTTAAAGCTGGAATGAACTTTTTAACATTGACTCGATTACGGGTTGTGAATCCTGGACTACTGATTGCTCAGATGGATACAACAGTACGGATATACCCAGCAAAACGTCTGTGTAATGCATAGTATGGAAAAGCAGAGATACAGCTAAGTGTCACATAACTCTAGAAATTCCTATTTAAAAGAAAGGTTACAACATATTTAAAGAGGAATTCCTTGCAGAAGAAGACATTCAAAACCAATAAAGCTTTTTGCTGTTAGTTCACCCAGGATATTATTTTTTGAGGTGTAAACACAAACAACTGCATTTAATGTTTATTACTTATGCATAAAACATACTGAACTAAATTGAGAAACTGCCCCATTATGTTTTCAAATCTAATAGAATTAAGTAAATAAACAGAATTAGACGTTTCTCTGATATTTTCTTGGTTATGAGAAAGAGGTTGATTAGATAGCATAATTACTGAGGTTTTACACAACATGCACATGTATTTGAGAGTGCATATATACACATATATAAATGTAGAGAAAGCTCAGTAAGTTGAACGAAAGGAAAGCCTTGGTCAACAAATGATAAAGAACTTTTGTGAACTGAGTGTAGTGATTTCTGTAGGATTTCTGATGTTTGTTTGAGACTAGCCGATATTAAATGTCCTTGTGTCTCTCCTTGTGATTTTTAGAGAAATACATGAAGTATTGAACTGTTAGTTTATGATCCCATGGCGGTGAGGAAATACTGATCAGAAAAGCTTTATCCTGGCTAACAGGAAGGAAGCTAATCATTGCTTTGATTATGAAGGATATTTTTTGGAGCAGGCTGTAAGAGTATATTATTTATCCATGACAAAATATAATAGTGAAGTAAATCCTAGACTCCTTGCAGTTGCATGCTTGTTGTTCCAATCACAGTTTATTGCAAGAATGAGTAATGTGAAGGAAATATCTCTTTGATGATAGGCAGGCTGTCTGCTCTGTCACCTGTAACAAGTGTCCCCTTCAAGCTGAAGAATCCCAGGATTTTCAGAGAAGTTTACATATTTCAGTCCTGTACCAGCAGTTTTGAAAGAAAGGGACACAGGTGAACACTTTAAGGCTATTTTGATATAAATGATATCTATCAAGATCCTTAAGTTACTTAGCTTGTTTCAGACATCACAAGGTTTTACATACACCTAAAATAGCATGGTTCAAGAACCATACCTAAATCAAGCATTCCAGACCACAAACATTGTATGGATATATTGTATGGATATATTGGAATTTCAAGGAATATTTCTGACTGGCCACATAGAGAGAAAAGAAGCACTGGAAAATGTGAAAACTTGAAGACTTTAGACTTGGCCTATCTTGCAATGCCTTTCAAACAGCTCAATGAAAGAATGAAAACACTAAAAGATCAAAAATTTTTTATTTTACTGACAGAAGTCAACATTATTGTGGAAAATGTTGCTTTTTCCCCTCTGGTCTGTAAGGATGTTTTACCTCTTCAGCAGGTCAGTATGCAACTACAGAAATCTTGCTTAGTTGTAACAAAGCTTCAGCTTCAGGTAGCTATTTTTGATTGATGTGTAAAGCTGATACAACTTTTTTTCTTTTTTTAATTTATGTCTGTACTTTCAAATATAGCACAAGTTATAAAGCCATAAGTAGTCATCTAGCGCTCACCATACATTTCACTCAGGAAGTGACAGTCTTTCTTGGGGAAGTCTATTCCTTTTGACTTATTTTGATGCCTGTAGGACTAATAATCTGGATCTTCCAGATGGATTAGCATTTAATAGTTTAAAATCAGATCACAGCAAGCTGATTTTTTTGTCATACTGACACTCAATCTATATGTAGGATTTCCATGAATTACCCAAGTGCATATTACAACTGCTTAAACTGCACTCCAGGGATTCAAGCATTTCTTTCAAGTGTGGGAGGGATTCAGAAAACATTTTACACATCAAATTTTCCCTGAAATGCACTTAGCCATCTCTGTTTCATGGGTTTATCTGTATAGATATGAAGTGAATGACACAAATATCATTTCATTTGCTCATGTGAGCCCTCAACAAGACCTCAAAGGTACGGTTCATTTTTATTAAGTGTTGTTCCAAATAATACGGAAGGGAAATACCTCCTGCTATGAACAGAATATATATTAATATCCCCAATTTTCAGACACAGGCAGCTCCTTGGCATTTGATTAATATCCTCTGGATCTTTGTCTTCTTGCCTTACCTCAAAGAATGCTGTGGGGCCAAGTTTAATACCCTTGCTTCTGCTTAAATCCTGGTTACTTGTGGAACATATGTTTATGATAGTACTCAGACATGATGCTTTTACTAAACCTGTAACCCTTTTAAATGCCAAGTCTGTAGGAGAATAAAAAATGGTTTTCTAATAATTTTGTCTTATGACCACCATAAAAGAGCACATAGCTTGGTGGTAATTTATGACAGTACATCTGCTGAGCTACAGGAGCTTGGAAAAACTGTCCTGCTAATGGTGTCCTAAACTAAAATTGTTATGCATTCATCAAGTTGCAATAAATAGAAGAAGAGCTAATGCATTAAAGTTAATAGGGCTGCTGGAGATATTTACAGTGAATAACAGTATGGATGGCACTCAGATAGCTATTAATCTCACTGGCAAATCCAGTTTAGTGTAAAGTTTGTAAAAAGGGAATAGTGAGAAGGCAATAGATTGGTGCTCATGGCAGGCTAATGTAAAAATATGTCATTTGACAATGAACTAATTTCTGGGTGCATTCATTGCATCTTAAAGCTATTTCTAGATACATAATTACAATATATAATTTTAGTATATATTCTTCTAATTCCTTAGATTGTGCTATTTTGGTCACATTTGAGAAATCAAGATAAATACAGTATGCCTACTACCAAAAAGAATGTTTTGGAAACACGGGAAAAAATAGACTTGAAATGAAAGTAAAGATTGTAATTTTGTAACAAATCTGTAGAATGCAATTGCTGTAAGTAATTAACTTAAAATGGTAATAAAAAGCCCAAATAATGTATTATCAGGCCTATTAAATGCTTTTTAGATTCTCTTTCATATGTGGTATTGAATAAGCCTTTAACACTTAAATGTCTCATCAGTCTAAACTAGAATTAATTGACAGCACTAAGTTCTCACTTGTTTTGCAGAAAATCTTCACTAAAGACATATAGCCCATTAATTCATGTTTGCACATATATCTTATTTGCCAGACCTCTGCGTTAAGAAATAGTTGCTTGTATGTATATCTCATGTTTGGTTCTGTGAATTCTTCTCTCTTGCTCTCTAAGTATTATTTACATATCCATTATATTTTCAGTACAAAACAATGCTCAATAAGTAATGAATTCACCTTTCCCCCATCTTTCCTTTCTTAAGCTTGATGCCCCTATGATTTACAGTACTATGTTTTCCTAAACTCAACATTTGAGATTTAAAACAAGGATTCTCTTTTAATTTTCAAGGTTGAAGTACGACATGCAGTGCATGTAAATTCTAATGCAATGGTCTAAAATACTGATCTAGCAGATAGCAATACTGACTGTAGGGAGAAAACTGATATGCAAGGGGAATAAAATAGAGAAGAGCCATCATCTTTGCCAACATGGACAGTGGGATTGAGTGCACTCTCACAAGTTTGATGATGACTCCAAGCTCCATGGTTCAGTTGATGTGCTGGAGGGAAGGAATGCAATCCAGAGGGACCTGGACAGGTTTAAGAGGGGTGTGTGTTTGTGAATCTCATAAAGCTCAATAAGGTCAAGGTCAAGGTCCCACACCTGGGTAGGGCAATCCCAAACACAAATAGAGGTTGGGTGGAGAATGAATTAAGGGCAGCCCTGGGGAGAAGAGCTTGAGCTTAATGGTGGAGAAGAATCTTGACATGACCCAACAATGTGTACTATCAGCCCAGAAAGCCAACTGTGTCTGGTGCTGCATCAAAGGAAGTGTGGCCAGCACATCAAGGGAGGTGATTTTGCCCCTCTATTCCACTCTTGTGAGACCCCAGCTGGAGTGCTGCATCCAGCTCTGGGGCTCCCAAGATGAGAAAGATATTTATCTGTTGGAGTGAGTCCAAAGCAAAGCCAGGAAGATGATCAGAGGGCTAGAGCACCTCTCCTATGAAGACAGGATGAGAGAGTTGGGGTTGTTCACCCTGGAGAAGAAAAGGCTCATGGCACATCACACAGCAGCCTTCCAGTACCTAAAGGGGACCACAAGAAAGATGGAGAGCGACATTTACAACAGCATGCAGTGATAAGACAAGGGGCAATGGCTTTAAACTGAAAGATAAATGTAGATTAGATATATAGGCATGGAACCTTCCACTAGACTACATTGCTCAGGGCCCCATCCAGCCTGCCCTTGAACACTTCCAGAGGTGGGACATCCACAGTTTCTCAGAGCAACCTGTTCCAGTGCCTTGCACTCTCATCATACTCATCATTTCTTCCTATACATAGTCTGAATCTGTCCTCCTTCCATTTAAAAGCATTGCCCCTTGTATTACCTGACCTGGGCATTCTGTCAAATTGCTGATGATTCGCTGCTCTGGACTTTCAGGCACTTATACTACTTTTTTCTTCCAAATTTCTTTTTTTTTTCCCTTTTTAAGTTAGATGTCTCTCTTATGACTTTTATCTGTGTGGTTTCTCATTTCACCGCCTACATTTATATCAGACTTTTTTGCTATACATGAATTTCCAATAAGCTAATAAAATACACATGTTCACACAGACCGTGAATGAAAAAATGGTTGTATTACAGACCATAGTAGCATGCAGTTCATGAAGCTCAAAAAATCAACAGAAGATATTGCAGCTATGCATAAACCTTAATTATAATAAGATCACCTTGCTTTGTCCATGAACAGTTTTCAAAAACTCATTTATTTAGTGAATAATGAAAATTATTTTCTACTTAAACATTGTTCTTTCTCTTCTTTTTATTCTCCCTGCCAAAAAACCCATGAAACCTAAAACCTTTATAGAGTGAAAATTATAATTTGGAAACAGACATATTTAATTAAAGTCCATCGTCATTAAACCATTTCAACACATTGCTGTCAAACAGCCCAGGCGAATAATCATCTCCCAAATTATCTCATTTATAACAAGTAGGATACCTTTCAGCTGTGCATTAGTCTTCCTTTAAACTGAGTTCATGTAGCCTGTTTAAAAAGTACTATAAAGTGGAAAATATTACAATATAGATCAATATCTTTAATAATTCAGTTTTCTATGAATCTACTATCTCTGAGGAAGTAGAAGTATCTATAGAAATCCCCAAATCTGTCCCCTGAATCTTTTCTCACTTTTTTCTCCTCTATGGCACCTCAAAGTCCATAATTTGTGGAGTCCCAAAAATGTCCTTCTTTTGGGGGAAAGGCAGTTGCCTTTGTTTTTATTCTTTGGTCCCAGCAAAGTCAACCAACTTCTTTGTGAGGCTGAACTGAAGTCTGCTAAATGGAAAGGAGCTCATGACTCCCTGTACTGCACATCCCTGGGAGCTTCCTTAGGCAAGAATGAGCAAAGTCTCTCTGTCCTTCCTGTTGCCTGACAGTCCATCCTGTGATTGACCTCCAATATAGCTGATCAGTACCTAGCAGAATGAAATGAGCTCACTGCAGCAGTTTGTGCCTCTCCCTTTAGCTGGAGTATGCACCACGTGGGCACTGAATTGCTGTTGTGCTGGAGAGACAGCTGATGGAGAAGAGGGCTTCAGAACTGTGCACAGCTAGGACATCTACACCATAAGTTCCTCCCACCTTTTTTTTCTCTGTGTTCCACTGCTAATAATATATAAAGATATAAAGATATCTAAAGATAATTTTCATAAAATGGTTCTGACAGAATACAGTGACAGGTGTTTTGATAACAGAAATTATAACCTATATCAGTAACCAGGAGGAAATCAAACTCCAGTGAAGTTACCTGTATATTTATATTTCTCTTTTTGATTTAATTTAGCTTCCATATAAAAGTTGTATTAACCAAAGACCAAGTACTGTGTGTGCAGTAAATTTGACTTTTGCCTTTTATAGATTTGTCTCACAAACCTAACAGAGGCATGAGTTAAAACTATTTCATTTCTAAGTAAGTCATGGATGTTCAAGTTGCATGCAGAAGGTCCACGTTAATCTATTCCTGTTTTTCATCCACACCTACACTGATTCTATTAAGAGGGTTTTTTTATTTAAATTTTCACTGGTATGTAAGACCACACTTCCTTTTCAGCCTTATTATTTTGTGCTATAAGAAGCACCTGAAGCAAGCATTATATATTCATTGAACCCTCAGGAGTCAGGCATATTTCAAAGGAAATACCTGCCTGCAGTGTCATAATTTTCTATAGCTTGTTACTTTAATTCAACTATTTCCCCCTCTTTTGCCCTAATCCAGAAAGCTCAAAAATTCCCATAGTTTCAAGGAAATTTCAGCCAGTGTGCCCACAGGCACGACAGGGTAGCAGCAGTTTTTGGAAGAAGCTGTGTGCATGTGTGCCTATGTGTATGTGTCTGCTGTAAAACAGAGGATAAACCAGAAGCTGATAGTCTTAAAATAGTAACTTAACAAGCTTTACTGGTGACTTGATTGGCATGACAGGGACTTGTGGTGATTCTCATACCAGTATTATTGATGCAGTTTTTGGGTTTTTTTCAGTAGAGACATATAGAGAAAATGACGAGAAAATGTTGCCCTACATGTCAGAACTGCATGCTGATGTTCTCAGGTTTATAAAGTGTGCAGGAAAACATATATGTTGAATGAGTCTATCAAAACTGAAATAGATATAAGCAAATTTAATTTAGAGGAACTTTTATTAGAGAGACCTACCAGGAAGCTTAATGAAGAGGTATTTTTGTGGCTAGTTGTAGGGCTACTAGAAGCAAGAGACAATGATTATTATAGAAAAAAGGGGGAACAGCAACAAAGTAATGACCCCGAACATCACTGTGGCATCCTTCAATAAATCCAGAGTCCAGGTCATAGGAGAAGAAAGTCTGAAGGACTTGAACAGTGAAGCAAAACCACAAAGACAAAATTACTCTTATGCAGAAAACTATTAGGATGTGCAGTAAAAGCCAGCTTTCTGGCCCATTAGCTTTTCTTAATTGATCTCAAACACGAAGAGTGCACAATGTGGAAATGTGTATACTACATTAGAATAAGTATAAAAATGTATACATCAGGAGATTCAATAAGAATATCACATAAAATCATTAAAAATAGTAAGGAATAGCAGGTGCAAAAAGAAGTAATTCTGTGTGTATATAAGCATTAAGAGAAGTAGCAAAGAAAATGGTACATTTAAGTTCAGCAGACAGGAAAAGCATTAACAAATTGTTCTGTAAAATCTTAAATATTTAATATATTTTTCCATTGAAATGAGAAAGGAGAGCTTTCTGGATACAGCAACTAAAACAATATGAAAATAATGAGGTTAGGAGTGAAAATAATCTGAAAGGGAAGAAGCAGTCATGTTTGTCTCAATTTTATTCATCCCTAGGTATCAATTTAGGGCCACTATTGAATTGCCCTGTCCCAGTATGGCCATTCCTCTAGTAAAGTAGATGGGTGTGTAGGTGCAGGAGTCCTTCAGAAATTCTTTCAGAATGACCAAAATCCAGTCATGATGGTGTTAGTCACTTGCTCTCATACATGAGGCGGCAGACGGTCCCTAAACTGCTGTGTGTGAGCACTAACACTGTTTTCTAGGTGGAAACTAAACCTTTGCTTCCAGAATAAGGGTTCAGCCTGGGAAAATTGCTGTGGAACATTGTGGAACATGTGTTGATGCCAAACACTGTGAGGAACTGTCAGGAATGGTTAGAAGCAGATGAACTGGATGCAGGGGTTCAGGACTAGCCTAGGTGTATCATAAAGGTTCCCTATAGCTTTTTTTTTCTGATTTTCTAAACATCTTCCTTGATGAACATCCATATGTTGTTTGCAATCTAAAATAAGTCTCTACAGTTCCTTGTATGTAATTATCTGACAAGAAAAAATGCAAGCAACAAACTGCTCAGATCAAATGGAGGTATGATCAAAACTATTACTGCTTTTACACATGCCATTACTCACGGTATTCTAGCCCTGACCAGCTGTGCATCAATTCTTAACAGAGTTGCCTAAATAACATCTGGCATGTTATACCTGTTTCAAGGTTTCAGTGTACTTACTGCTAATAAAAGGTGGAAGACATAGGGCTGTTCTGAAAAATCTCTAAGACTGGTTCCACTCCACATGCAGTGTATTTCAAGAATATTTGGTATGGAATTATTGTTTTACTAGAGAATGTGCATGAAAATAAAAAAGTGTGTTAAAAAGTGCTTAGCAGAAACGTTATTTTTCTGTTATTAAAAATGAAGTCAGAGTTCTAAATTTTATATCTGCTAAGGGAAAAAACTTCTTTAGTGTGTTTTTAAGCACACTGTAAAAATTAAATGGTCAAGCAGAAGCAGAAAGTTTCTCCATACAAGACAAAGTCAAAATGAACCCATTCTAGCAATAAAACACTGCAAAGTTAATAAAGAGCAAGCCTTTCTTATTCCATATCTATTTTACTAAATACATGTTTTAATGAATCTCACCAGGTAATTAAATATTTGGCTCTAGGAATTAAATTGTGATTACATGTAAGAGAAAGCAGAACTTAGATGTAATTGCTTTATGAACTCTGGGTGCCTTGTCCAGAGTTACTGTCAAGGGGCTGTAAAGAATGCCAGGGTATCAAATAAAAGCATCTCAAGGCATTCAATGAATTGTTTTTTCAAAGCATATTAAACCTGGAATGTCATCTGCATTTAAAACAATTATATTATTTCCAGTACGCCTTCTATAAAATTTAAAATGTGTGTGTGTGTTTACATATATGTTCTTGTGAAGACGCACTTTTGTATATTATGTAGTTAAAAGGATCTTATTTTCTGTCATTAAATTTCACTTTCATCCTAAAGAAAAGAGAGATTAGAACTTCTACTTCTACACAACTTTAAAATGGGTGGGAGAAAATGTTTGATTTAGATATAAAAGGGAAATAAACCAGACATTTTTCTTTGACGCTGTTTCATCATTATTTTATGCAAAATTTCTATGGTAACAGTACCAAAACCTGTAATTGGTAAGGCACCCGTACCATGCTCCTAGGAATGTTACTTCATGGGCAACATCACCTTCATTATTCAAATCCCATAATGGTTGTATTTGCATAAGCTTATTTTTACTTTGTAAACAGTACTTTACATTCAGATAGTTTCAAAGATAGTGGTTTTGTCATAGGCATCCCTAAGAGCACAAGATTTAGATTTGATATACAAGGAAAAATACAAATAAGCAAAAGAGTCATGGGAGAGCTGTCATACATCAGAATATTTCTGAATTTCCTTTGAAAATTTATGCAGATATCTGCATACATTTTATCTGCATGAAAAGAAGAAATATCATTTTTAAAAAGCATTATTAAGGGGAAAAATATTTTATTGTTTATTTTTAAGAAGTTTATTTCTTATTATAGCAGTCGCCTGGCATCATTTTTCACATGCTAAGCACTGAAGGACTACCTGGGTTCTTGAGGAGTTTCTAATGTATCTTTAGATCAGTGTCTGTATAAATGGAAAGTAAAATTCTAAACTAGGCTATCCAGAACATATAATTTACTTCATTAACTGCATGTTTCTTTATAAGTAAATTAGTTTCTGACATAGCATCATTCTTCTGCAACAAATAGCTTCAAAACACAGTCACAATACAAATTCAGTTTCACTCAAGGTATGAAACACTGGGTATTATCTTCTGCTGCAGCAGGGCCATCTAGAGCCAGTTGCCCAGGACCATATACTGGAGGCTTTGAATATCCCCAAGGTGGGAGACTCTACCACCTCCCTGGGTTAGCTGTGTGAGTGATCAGCCACTCTCACAGTGAAAAAAGGTGTTTCCTCATGCTCAAAAGGAAATGTCTGTATCTCAGTTTGTGCCCATTGCCTCAGCCACTAGGCACCACTAGATTGGCTCTCTTTAAAGGCTCCATCCTCTTTGCACCCCCTTTCCAGGTATTAATGCAGGTATCTCAGCCTTTCTTGATGGGAGAGATACCCCAGAAACTTCATCATTTTTCACAGTACCTTGTAGAACTCTCTCCATTCTGTCCATGTCTCTCTTGTCCAGAGCTGGACGCAGTCCTTCAGCTGTGGCCTTCCTGGTGCTGAGCAGAGGGGAGGGATCACTTCCCTCTACCTGCTGGCTAAGCTTTGCCTGGTGCAGTTCAGGATACCATTGACTCTCTTCATGGTAAGGGCCCACTGCTGGCTCATGTTCAACCTGGTGTCTACCAGGACCCCCAGGTCCTTTCCTTCCAAGCTGCTTTCCAGCTGGCTACGCACTAGCACATGAGGCTATGGTATCTTAATTGAAAGTCTACAGTTCCCAGGCCTTCTGCAAATTCAGTAAGAACATGTGGATAGATATTAAAACTTAATCATAGACTGTGCACATGTGTACGGAATACTTTGCTTTCAAAGATCAAAAGAAGCAGTGTTTTATGTAATGGGATTTCATATAGGGCAGAAAGGAGTTTTTTGCTCTGGTATTAATATGAAAGTTTCTACCCCTATTCTACTGAACTTTTGTTCTTTTTTCTCAATTTCATCAAATCTCACAGTCAATATCAATTTCTAATATATTGCAGAGCTTTTTTTTCCCCCTGAACAGTGCAATTTCCTGTACATCACAAAAATTAATAAATATTTCTGCTGAAAAATCTACGGCAGTAACAGAATTCCTGAAGGGCTTGGTGTTGTACTTGATAATTCCTATCGGTCCCTCCCGAGATATTCTATGATTCCATGACATAATACATTGTGAATATTAAAAGCTTATCAAAACTGATATAGTCTAGTCCTGCTTGACTGGGATGTCCTTCTTTGTTAATATGCAACCCTTTCTGGGTGCTCCAGGTTTCTGTTCTTCACTCCTGGTGGTTATCCATCAACTGAGAAGGGCT
The DNA here is from genome assembly GCF_017639235.1 of Corvus kubaryi. Lineage (NCBI taxonomy): Eukaryota > Metazoa > Chordata > Aves > Passeriformes > Corvidae > Corvus > Corvus kubaryi. The sequence continues at coordinate 2,406,634 of NW_024581076.1, forward strand.
GAAACTGGATCACTCTCCTTCATTCTTTCCCCAGCATTATCTGTGGCTATTGCTTCTCCTGTTTTGCTTATATCAGCTTCCTTAGTGACCTTTAGTGAGGAGAAAGTACCCTGGAGAGCTTCAGTAGACATAGCTTAAGCAAGGCAAGACCAGTACAATGGCAGTGAAACCAGTGCTGCAGCACTGAACGTCGTACTGTGATGCTGGAGAGGAATGCTAAATCTACCATCAGGTTGATATGGTTGATGACCTGGAGTAAAAGTGAAGTCAGTGTTCATTTACTCTGCATGCTACTGCTTTAGTGTTTCCCTGGGACATGTGCATACACACACACAGGTTTTTATTTTAGAAAATCCTCTAGCAGGAAAGTTATTGACTGATCTTCACCGTACTAAAAGCTGAGCATTTTAACATTTAAGATACAACTTTTACTAGTATTCCCATTAATAATTTAAGCTAAACCATACCTGTCAAAATAAATGAATGAAGTACAATTCACACTGCCTTACTCTTGTATTACTTATTTTGTGTGTTTACTTTATTTATGTTTTAGAAGACTGACTAATCTCACTGTGGTTTAAAAGAATGAGCAAAAATATTTGTTGCATGACTCCAGAAGTTACTAGTTCTGCAGGTAGCAGCCCATGTACCAATCACAAAAAAAAATCATGAAAAGAAGATCTATATTTTTGCATATATTATTGTAAGTGTTTAGTTCAGGACTTTGGTCATCTGAAATAATTACCATATGTAAGAATGTGTTTCCCCTGAAGGCACTCTCTGCATTTGGTACTCACATGGGTTTAAAAGTAAAACAATAGGTCTGAATACCCTTCAGTATCTCTGTCAGCTAATAATGTATTCACTGACATAAAAAATGAGGCAAGGAGTAACTGACAGCCTGTTGAAAAAGGCATTGAGCCCAGGCTGCACTGATTTCTGCAGGTACCACTCTTTCTGCTTCTCTATTTCAAATCAATGTTTTCAGCAATGCAGTAGGCTGGAAGACACATTCATTATGTATTAAATGGTACTCTCTTAAAACTACTTAAAGTTTTCCTGACAGTATCATTCTGAAGTTATGTAATCCTTCAATATGGTATCTGATGTATTGGTGATCTTGATGCAATTTTAGACTCAACTGTAAACTACAAAGAAAATCGTCATTTAAAAGCAGTACACTCCTGAATGAGTATTGCCATGTTTAAACAGAAAAGTAAATTTCATACCATCACTTTAAAAGAATATGATGGCAGACATTTTAAATCTCATTCCTTACGTGAGTTTTTGCTCTGTTTCAACTACGTGTTTTATATGGGTTTTTTTGTTGTTGTTGTTCTTGGAGTTTTATTTTTCTGCTTAAAAAATATCCGAATATTTTACTTTGATGATCTGTTCATTGTGTTCACTGACTTAAACAGGCTCCATTCTGACTCTCATGTCACAGTAGAGTCTGTGATTTATCTGTTTTCATATCCATAAAGATACAGCCTTAACTAAGTGGTCTCTTGCATAATCAGACTGGCTTGGAGTTCACTAAATGTAATCTTACACTGTGTATCTCAATTAATCTTGCAGATTGTGGCTAATCACATCCCCACCGGGCAGGCTCACATATCTCACCAAGCTGGATTATTAAAATCCATATTTCACGTTAACAGCCATGTGTGTGAGATTAGTTTCTAAGTAGTAATGCACCTGCCATAAATACCTCATATCTGGTATCTTCTGAAATACCGCTGCTGTCAAAGATGAAAAAGCATGATGTGCATTCAAAACTAGTTTACATTTCTTTTTTATGGGCAGGTGATTTTTTTCTTGAGTCCTTTGCTTTGTTCTGATATACCTGAAAATCTATACAACACAGAATGTAATGAATACAGAACCTGGGAAAAGATATATTCTGGAAGGACTGATAGAAGAATATGATTTTATTAACTTTATTCATTTTTTATCTTTTCAAGTAAAAGCTTAAGTGAGAAAACCTGCATTAATTTAGGTTCATACCATTAGACATACATTAAGGGCTAAATTCCATTTTACAGTAAAACTTTTTAAATCTGGAGTAACTCCAGTAAGCTCAGTTGGTCTAGAAATTGCCTTAGTATTGTCATTTGGCTAATTACATCCTGGGATAAAACACTTTCCATCCGATCGGTAGACTATTAGCAGATGATCCAGACACTGAATCTTGGAGTTTCAAGTCTCTTGGGTCTGTAAAGGCAACTGATGCTATACTTCAAGCTCAATACTTCTAAAAGGCAGAATTTCTGTTTAACTCCCTGTATTCCCCCAATACAATTGCTGCACTAATGCCTAGGATTTGCAATAAAGACCAAGCAGACTTTTTCTCTGAACCTTGCTTAAGACATCTTTGGTTTAATGGGACATAAGAAGAGTTAAAAGTGTTAAGCTACAAGCAAATAGGCTTTTCACAACATTGCTGAATGTGATGATGCTTTACTTAAAGAGAATAAAAGAAATTAGCATGTTTATTATTTTCCTTATGCACTGCTCCTTAATTTAACTTCTCATTCCAGTGGGAGTGTGTCAAGGTCTCTCTGCATTCAGGCAAGCAGTGTTTGTCTCACAGCTGTCTGGCAGAGGCAGCTCAGGCTGACTGGTGGGATTGATGGGCACAGTCCCTGCCCTTTCACAGCTTTTCAGGCTTCCTGTCAGTTGAATGCTTGAAAAGCCCCTGCTTGGAGCTCACAGATTCTTGACAGATAAAACTGCTGTTCTGGTGATTCACAGCCTGATTGCTCCATCTTTTTTAATGAGAAAATCTGGCTTAGAGCAGCTACATTTCGCTGGTGTGTTCATTGACCATTCAGTGTTGGAGTATAATCCCTGGAATTTTGGTGCCTGGAGGAGGTAGGGAGGCAGTGGAGAAGGAAAGGGGCTAGATACTCCAAGCATAGTCTGGAGTCTTGTTAAGGACCACATAGTAAAATCATAATTTTACAAAAAAGTGGCAGGCTGCATCAGTAAACTCTTCAAACCAAATTTATGCAGAATTTTCCTGTAAGAATCTCTAATTCAAATGTAGATGTAAACCGACAAACAACATAGTCAAAAAGCTTCTATTTTCAGGGCTTTCAAATGTCTTTCAGGTCTATCCATTAATAAATAATCATCCTAAAATAGTTTTGGTTTAAGAATTTAAAATTATGATAAGAATGAGATTATTGCAAGAGAGCAGAAAAATAAATGATAGTTTAAAAATTCAGTACCAGTTTATGATTATGTATGTATTCAGCAGCATAATTTCAAAGGTAAAGTTCAAATATGCAGAAATGGTGGACATAAAGGAAAAGTTATTGAAAAATGACAGTTGCTTATGCATTACAGATGCCCAAGTCAGAAAAAGCAGCTGATTTTGCCATATATTACATATGCCACAGTTACAATTTTGAAGTTGCACTTCATAGTATGTATTTTTCCTGATACATTGAATCCTGTGTAAGAGTAGTGGTCCATTTTTAAATTTTCCTAAACACTGTTTTATTTTTAAATTACAAGTCCATCACAGTCTGAGAGCATTATTTGGATTTATTGTTGCTTATCTCTTGCAAACTTTCATGTGAAGTCATAACAGTCACAAATTACTGCTAATGTTTTGAAGCACATCACAGAAAGTGGCAAAAATAATCAAGACAAATCAGACACCATGCTTCTGCGTAACTGCTGAACACCCTCCAGAGACACACAAACAAGAATAAGAAATATCCTCTAAGTCCTGAGGTCAAATGCTTTTCCTAAGAAGTACATTAATCCCCTGGAGAAGTGCTGCTTTGAGAGTTTAATTTATTGTAGACAATAGAAATAAGGAAAACAGAAACCAGCAAAAGCCATCCAACCTTATGCATCCGCTGACATAAAATACCAGGAAGGTATAATATTGTCAATAATATAGCAGCTCCTAGGAGCCTGTTGTGCTGGCCATTTTACAAATTCAGAACAAAAAACTCCTGCAAGGTATTTATCACCCCAAAATCTGCAGTCAGCAGGAGAGCAGACCAACTACCTAATGTAATCGAGAATGATAACGGCACAGGGTTTTCAGATCTGGTCATAAGTAACTGAAACCACAACTTTATAATTTTTCTAGAAATTATTCTGAAATACAGATTTTATGTGCCTCCTAGCTAGCTAGTCAGCCCTTTCCATTTCTCTATACTATATCTGTCAAGTTATTATTTGGTTACTTTCTGGTATTTAAAAACTGAAATACACTGCTGTGATGTTACAAGCTGTTAGGTCTCTGATCAGTGCTGGATTTCAGATTGAATAGGTCACAGCAAAGCAAGTGTCCATGACCAAATAGGTGCATGTGGTGATATTTGCATAAAGAGCTAGACTGATATTGGGACTAAACTCATTTTTAATCTTAACTGTCATTAATGACAATGTTCAGTTGCCCATAAAGGTGGTCTTTTTTCCTTCTCTAATATTTTTTGTCTGTTTGGTTGCAGAGAGCTGACCATGAAAATCCTTCTGTGGGTTTGATATCATTCTACCTGCAGAGCATGATAATTTATGCTATTAGTATCAAATCAGTGTTAACCACTGTTTGATGCACAGAAAAATAGTACTTTAAAGTTTTAAATTTTAAAATTTTAATTATTAAACGCCTTTTCATACACTGGCTGCCTTAATTTGCATGAAATATGTGGAGACTTCTAGCACTTGCTTCAATTTACTGCATTCATTTGCTTCAAATTACATATGAGGCAGCTTAACCAAACTAAGCAATCTGCAGAACAATTATATTTCTAAATATATTCTATTTAATTGTCAAGCAAACAGTGTTCAGCATAAGAGGGGATACTGGCGCCTTGGGAAGAAAGGGATAAATTCAAAGACTTTTTTTCACCTGCAAAATGTTTTTACCCATAATATCTTCTGAATGCCTTTTAAGCCACTTTCAAGTAACAGTTTTGCCTCGGACTTTCAAAATATAGATTGTCTGGCTTTAGCTAGAGATAGAGGAAAGAGGATTCGATGTGCTAAAGGTTTGCAACAAGTAAGCAGAAAAAATGGTAGGGTAAGCCCCAAAATCACCTATGGCATACTCAGAAACTACCACTCAAATCTGTACAGTTAATTCATTTCCCATAATCAGGGAGCTAGCAGAGAGAATATAGGAGTGCTACATTTTGCTCTTAAACTGTTAATTTCTATGAAGAAAATTAAGTGAATGTGAGAAAACAAAAATAAATTCAGTTTCTTGAATAAGTGAATAACCAGGTTTTGGAAAGAATCTAGACTCCTGCATTTCCACATTAATGCCATTACCAAGAAGCTCTCTTATTTTCTCTCCTCTGCCTGAAGAATTCTCAATTAGCTAGAGAAGATTTGATCAGAAAACCTAAAGGAACCAGTCCTGAGAACAATCTGTGCCTCATGTAGAGGCTGTCTGGCCAAATAGGAGGATCAATTTCCGTACTCGAATCTGAATCAGTAATTCAGGAAATTTGAAACTATTCATCGTATTCACAGGTAGCTTTGTCTTCTCTTCAAACCCAGAATAGTGCGTACCTAAAATTTTTTTATCAAAGCATGCCAGCAGCTCTATCCTTTTCTTTACATCACCACTTCATAAAAGATAATGCAGAATTCTCTGTAAATATGTTATCTCTTGTCTTTTTCATGTCAGCCTACTAACCACTAGTGCTGTTCAAAAAGCTGAGTCCGCAGAACACACACCTGCATGATTTCTGATCTTGATTTGCTGTGCCAGTTGTTCTCCTGTCCTGGGATTAAAATATCCAATGCTATGTTATTTTAATAAAAGCTGAGGTGACAAAGTGAGCACCTGTATTTTTGTTCACTCCACCTGCTTGCTCTGGTACTTGGCTGTCTTGTCTCACTGCAGCAGCAAGAACCATGTGGCCACCATTAGTGAAAGTATTGTCTGATCCATAGAGTTCTAAATGTTATTCTTTACCTGAGGAGAAAAAAAATTCAAAATAATTTAATCCAGACAGCTGCTTTTACAAATTATTTTTGTATTCTAAACAATTTTATACTTGATCCTTCTCTTTCAGGTCATGAAAGGATAACCTGATGATGTAAATGAGGATAAACCTTGGTAATAAATACCAGAAGAAATATCAGACTATATTTAAGAAAAAAAAATTGGAAAAAAAATTTTCCCCTCTTCCCCCCAATCCCTGTAGAAAATAGAATCGTTATTTGCTTCAACACCCTTAAGGACTTGATTATTTGAAATAAAGGTTAGAATAACTGCTTAAGAAATACCCATGTGTAATTTTATCAATGGCTGTAAATGAATGTGAACAGAAAGCAGATTTGGTTAAAAACTGGTGCTACAAACAATAGAGTAAAATATCATCAAAGAATCACAGGATCATGGCATCATTAAGACATCCTGTGATCTCAGGAACTGTCCAATCCAACCACCTGCTCAGAGCAGGGTCAGCTCTAGGGACAAATCAGGTTACTCAGGACATTTTATCCAGTCAGGTCTTCACAACCTTCAGTGACAGTGACTGCTTAGGATTTTTGTGCAAGCTGTGTCACTGCTGGACCTTTATCACTGGGAAGAAATTTCTCCCTATATCCAGTCTGAACTTCTGTCTTATGTGTCGACTTGATTTCACCCTTCCACCCAGCCAAATGTGAAAAGTGTAGGCTCCATCTCCCCAAGAACCTCCCCCAGGCACTTGGGTTCCTGTTGGGTCACCCCAAAGCCATCTCTGCTCCAGGCTGCACAAGCCCAGCTGTCCCAGCCTCTCCTCACAGGACAAATGCTCCAGGCTCCTGTCCTGATATCCATTTAGTTGGTTAATGTCCTTCTCATAGTCTAGAGTAAAAACCAGACTCAGTTTCTAGATGGATTCTGCCAAGTAGATGGTGAAAAACACTTCCCTGGGTCTCATGGCTCTGCCCTTTCTGCTACAGCCTATTGTGCCTCAGTCCTCTTTGCCTCCAAGGCTCAGTGAGGGCTCATGGTTACCTGAGGGCTGCTCCCCAGCCTGCACGTCTGCAGCAGCAGCTCTTCTGTAACCAAGATACACCAGTGGAGAATTAAAGAAAAATCCCCAAACCTGACTATGTTCTGTCTTCACTTTGAAGTAATAAAGGCAAGCAAGTTCAAATAGTAGATTACTAGGACAGTCTTAATTTTAAAAAAATGCAAAAAGTGCAATCCATTTTTGTAAGAACTGTAATAAAAAATATATGGTCTTGCTATTTGTGAAGCAGCTGTAACCCCAGACTGTTCTCTAACACCATTAAACTTAAATGATAGTCTTGCAATTATACACACTAACAGCATAAGAGAGCCTGCAGACACAGAATTACATGACTCAATTTAACACAATTGCTAAGGGATGTGTGTATTTAGCCCAATATGACCTAAATGTCTTGAACATATGCGAAGGAATAAAAAATTAAATTCAGCAAGCTTTAATAGAACTACACACACAGAGGTGTCATCTATTTCCTTGCCACCCTACATCATCCTTACTGCGCTCTATCCTCAGTGGCCTCTGTCATTCCTGCTGACAGGAGTGAAACAAGGTTGACATCTTTTCTCTTTGTGTTACCATTGCCACTCAGAACAATATTAATGCCTAAACTGATCTTTGAATTTTGTATATTTGAAATATCAGCTGCTCCAGAAAGCTACATCAATAGGATGCAAGTGACCTGTGATTCAGTGGAACCTCTCAGGACACCTTGTCTGTGGCCAAATTTACAACAGCAGTATTGCAAAGGCTATACTTACAGGGGATTGCAGTTTCAGTTAACTAAAGGAGAGCTCTTACTTACTGACAGCATTATAGTATAATATACATTAAAAATAGTTTCACTCATTTGTCCTGACTTGGTATCCTCTCAATTTTCCTGTTTCTATCAGGTTTGTGTCTCCAACTGCTCCTGTTCATTGATAACGCCTTTACAAATTACCTCCTTCCAAGGTCCTTGATTGGATAACCTTCATGACGTTCTCAACTCCCACATAACCTTAGACTCTGCATTTTACTCTGAATATTAAATAAGTTATTTGGGTTTGTGTATATTAAGTACACATTAAGCAGAGTAGCATTAAGTAACATGGCTTCTATATTTGTTACTGATGAAAAAATGAGATCTACTGTGTGCTTCCAAGAACTACATTTTCAAAGTTTAATGCTGCAGACACTTCTGAATCCCCACAGACCATCTTTAAATATTTTTCTGTTTAGATTTTTCTTGGTCTTTCAGTACCTGTCAAAATGATGTAGTATGTATTAGTCTTGCTGTTCCATTGACTTTAATAAAATTCACATTACACAATATGTTCTACTTTTGCTTTTAAAAAGAAGACAAAGTTCACCAAAAGTATTTTAATATGTTATCCCAATATTATTTTTTGAATTTTTTTAGTTATTATAGATGTTATATCAATTCTTAATGGTTTATATTAACATCCTAATGATATTATCTCTGGAAATATCAAAAAAGTAAAAATACATTTTTCTCCAAAATGGTCTGGTCTGATGGATACTACTAAAGCATTTCTGAATTTGATGGAGAGGCAACTTCCGAACTGGCTTCCTTTTATTATCATGGTTAAAAGCATATAATCAGAACCCCATAAACATCACTGTCATAGTTCCTTTATTAAATTAGAGGTAATTATGCTACTTTATAAGGAATTAAAAATTCAAAATATTTCTAAAAATTATATGATAAAGACAGATACACAATATATGTTAAAAAAACCAAACCAAAAACAAAGACCCCAACAACAAAAAACAAACAAACAAAAACCCAACCCAAAGCAAAACCACAAAAAAAACCCATCATGTTTTGCTTCTGATTTTAGAACTAGATATACTGTGGAATTTATTTTACCCATCTTTAGGTTTCCACTTCTGAAGTAGTCGTACTCATAATCTGGGAATGAAAAGAATTTTAAGAATAAAATTCATCCTCTTCAGTGGGAGATTAATTAGACTCTTCACCACAGATGTGTTTATTTTCCTTCATTCTCTATAAAATGTCTCTGAGTGATTTGCTTGATGTAGGCACCTGCACTTGGCTGTGTGAATCCCATCCTATTGCCTTTATACTATAGGAGTGATGTGTTGTCAGTTCAATTGTTTTTAATATTTTAATATTACAGGGTATTCGCTGCTTATCATGAACTGTAGTTTTAAAAATTCAACATTTGTCTATAAATTCCCACATTGCAGGTAGCATTTGCAGTCCCCTCAAAAAGTAAACAGAGTTCTGAAGATGCTTCTGAGGGTAGAATGCTGATCAAAGAAAATCGTATGGCAGAAAAGTTCTTTAATGGGTTTTAAATGAAAATAGATAATTAGCTATTAGATTTTTTCAGTTGATTGTCTAACCCTAACCATTTACGTTCTAACCATGACTGTAAGAAAGCCCTATGTGATAACTATGCTTCAGTGGGTTTTTTCCTCATTTCCATCCTAAAGTTTTTGTAAGGTGAAATTTGAGAATTTTTGTACATTTCTCTGGTATTCATATGAGACCAGATTTGCCAGTACCAGATCTGCCACTATGCCATAGGAAATCCACTGTGCATTGTATGATAACACATTTCTGATTTGGAAACATCATATTTCTGTTCAAACTGTTGCATGCCAGCTAGTTACACTGTCACAGTAACCGAGCCTGCAACAAAAGACTGAATAATCTATAGTTTTATTTCTGAATATTTTTGCTGTAATTTCATTTATACATTTGTACTCAAAATTATTAACGCACTTCACAAATAATAGTACTCAAATCAAATATTTCAGTTACCCATTCAGTTCACAGTTACTAGCAAAACTATGTGAATTACCTGTAGGATACTGGGGATTTTGCCCTGTTTGGTGTTTTTTAAATGTTTTATTAACTGGTAATTAGCTACAGTTTATTGTTGTTTGAAGATGATCAATTTGAAGGAGAAATCTGGGACATACTTACATAAATGGGGGGAAGACAGAAGTGAAGAGTATTTTCAGTCTACACTGGAAGAAAAAAATTATTTTAGAAAAGTGGCAATATGCCAGTTTCACTGATAATGGTTAGTAATTAACTTCAACAGCAGGCTGCACACCTGCCTCAGAAAGTCCAAGGGTGTAAATCATTATCCTCTGAACTCCCAAGATTTCAATTTTAATTTTCTTATTTGGGCCCCCAAACTCAGCACCACAGGGACAGACAGCTGAGCAGCACTACACTTTAACGCACCAGAGTTCTACCACTTCTTTGAGAGGGGAAAAGATCCCACTGTGTGATGAGGCCATAGGCCATAAGTTATTCTAGTGCCTATAATAATTTTGCTGATCAAGTTTTTAAGCTGATGCAGTGAAAGTAAGTGTACTTCTACAGAGCCCCCTGCAACTCTTTGCTATCTAGGGAATGTACACAGTGGGTCAAAAACAACATTGAGAAGCTCCCCCCCGTGATATAAATGACGGCCTTAGCAACCTCATTTAGTGTGATCTGTCTGTTTAATGTAAAGTTTGGTGAAGCCAAAAATGAAAAAATAGGTATTTAAATACTGCTGGGTTTATGGTTGAAATTAAAAGACTGTGCTTCACTCAGTATTTAAACTGGTCTCATCAGAGCCCAAAACACATTAGACTGGCCTATTTGTGATATTTGTCATGGAGATTAAGCATACATTTATTCTCAGTATGGAAGATGTATTTATTTGTTTTTCCTTGGAGAATAATGGAGTTTAACACATTTTCTTCTGAAAAATTTGAAGATTATCCCAATATTGCAAATGATGAAGCTGATGTAGAGAGAGAGTAATGGATTTTCCTGTCTCTGGAATTAGCCTTAAAAGCTAGTCATTATTTCAGTATTCAATGCTGATCTTAGAGTGTAATTAAACACTTTTTTACAAAAACCATTGGTGCTGAAAATTGAAAAAAAAAGCATGAAAATTTCGAAAAGGCAAAGCTAGGACAATGTTTGTAGCAGTAGCAGGTAATTTTTAAGAAATTTCAATACTACTCTGAAGCTTATTGCACTTTCCTTTTTTAATTCCTCCAGTAAGTGAGTTTGCAGTCATTTATTCTGTTTCTTATCAATACAAAAATAGTTTAGTAATACTGAGCTGGCATCTTTCCCCCCAAAAATGGAAAACTAAAGCAGAAAGACTTCAATGTGGTGTGACTAATCTTAGAAATTTTGAAACAATTCTTCTTTCTTACTGGTAGAGCTGAGTTATTTCTTCCTTGGTTGTTGTATTGATTTTTCTCCTTTCTCAAGCTGTTAAAGTCACTAAAAGTATGGATATTTGTCGCTAACAGTGACCTCTGGTATCCTTAAGGTCCTTGAATTTTCAAATAATTGAATATCAAGAAGTTCATGAGTATTTTGAAGACCACTTATGCTGCTTCATCTCTAAAATTAGTCAAGTAAGGTTTATCCATCTTGCCAAAAGTCTAGAGTTGAGGAAAAAGAGGTGCATGCTTAGGTAAGAAAGCAGTATATTTGGAGTTAAACATCTCTTTTTCATTAAGCAGTCCAGGTTACTGTGTCTTTGTAAACCAACAATGTTATTTCATGCATAACATTAAGAAAGTGCAGCACATAGTGATGCTAATTTAATGAGACATATACTTGAATTATTCAATAAAATACTTCATTATTCAATAAAAACTTACATTGAGAAATTGAAGGCCAACTATAAGGGTAATTTCAAAAGAATCAGCACCTAGTATACACATATTTAAAATTAATTAAATATAGAAGAATATTTGTTGACTGAATAAAATTTTACAAAGTAGTTTATTGATGCCCATAAGTACTGGTAATAGGCATCTCAATAAATATTTAATCACAGTTGTAGTCAGTGTAACGTTTTTAATAACTAGGATGATGTTAGCCTGATATGAAAGGCTTTTTGAAAAAGTAAATGGATTTCAAACAAAAATTACATGACTTAAATATATAGTTGCTTCCTCTAGAGTATAAAATTGCTGCTCTTGTTTTGAAATAGGTGGTGGCTAAAAAAATGCATGAAGTAATAGAGTTGGGTCTTGTTTACTGTATGAGCTAAATTTTAATGACATTTTCACTTCTTTTCTCCATTTTTTTTTTAATTAGAACTTTAAATCCAGATGGGTTACTTGCAGAGAGATCTTTTGAAGGTCACGTGTGTCTCTGGAAATGCACTTTCTGAATTGCATTCCTCCAGAACTTTCGACAGTATTCATCACTGAATCACACAGCAAATGCTCTTATTCTACACAGTTGGAGATTTAATGAGGTGTTCTAGAGTTTTAGAGACCAATTTTTCACTACGTATTACATAACTCAGAAATAAAAGTAATCAATGAGCTTCTTACAAAGCACTGAATTCCTGAGAATGGTCACGGAGCTCTAAGTTTCAATCATAATAAAATAATAGGAAAAAACAGCTATTTTGTAAATGCATCTACACAGCCTCAGATGCACTTTTTATGGAATTCATAATACAAAAACTACTCAAACTTTCCAGTGCAAATATAATGGTAATGACTTTTGCAGTTTCTTAAAAAAAACCTTTTGTTTTTTAAAACATGACATGATTCAATATGTAACACTTGAACTAAGCAAAACCTTATTATCTAAATGAATACTGAAGTGTCATCCTGGATTCCTTGAATTATCTGCTCTAAGTAGTCTTGAAAAAATAATTTTTCTTACACTCTTCATTTGACTTGTCCCCCACACAAGAAATAATGTGTAATTAACTAGAAGTTATTACTTCTCTACTGTATAAAATGTGGTGCCTGAACAGTCAAATAATCCTGAGGTCTGCTTTTGAGCTTGTGAATACCAGCAGGGACATTTTCATGTTTATTCAGCTGAGACATCTGTGCTATTGATGTCTTCTTTCTCTTCCTTCTGAAGTTCTTTTGACATCTGCAAGATGCCTTCACTCAGATGTGCCACACAAGGAACACTTACTCCTTTTTAAAGGGAGGTGTATTTCTTTTTCACTCACTTCCATAGGGTATCACAGGTTATATTAGAAGTTATCGTTACTCCTACTGCTGTATCATTAAGCCTCATTTTCTGAAGTTCAAGCTGTTACTTTACAAAAGTCCTTTCTGTACTCCTTCCCACTCCTTCTTACCTTGAGATATGAACCTTTCATTGTACAGCAAGTTCCTTCCAAGACAGGGATCACGTTTTAGTAAATGTAATTGGAATTAGCTTTCCCAAAGGGGAAAAAAAAAGAAAAAAAATTAAAAAAAAAAGAATGGAAGTCACTTTGTTAGATACATGGGTCACTTCTTCAAGAGAACTATTAGGGAGCTGAAATCTGGAAATTTACACTGAAAATTTGTTGTATTTCTGACATAATTTTACAGAGTGGAGCAATTCCCATATAAAGGGAGTGGAAAGGCAAGACAGGTGTTATGCTTGCATTATTTTATTTAAATAGTCATAAGATTAAAGCTTTTATTCCAAATTTCTCATTTTACCTAAAAACTATCTTGTACTGTAGTTCATGTGTTATCTAAGTGGAAGGTAATGCAAATACACCAGACATACAATTAGATGATAATGTCTCTTGAGGCACCTCTCTGATTGTTATTTTTTCTTATTTCTATAATTTATAGTAGGCAGTTTAATAAAGGTACCTAAAATACTGTGTGTTATTGCTGAGCATATGACTTTCACAAGAATATATAATTTCTCATTTTATCTCTTTCCTCTCAATTTTGAAAACATTATATATTTATGCAAATTTCTCTGCATTTGGATTATTCAGTTTGTCTAATGTTAAGAATTTCACTCGCCTCATATCATGTCACATGTCATGACAAAGTCATACAAAAGCCTTGAAGTGATGCAAGCACAGGAAAGAGTCCCCTTAAAGCAAATTTAAAGTTTTTTTAAAACCTATGTTTAGCAAACTCATTATCATAGCATTATTTTCTATTTTTTAAACAGTATAGTTACCTCTTCTTGGGTTAGGTGCTGAGAAACTGCAGCGTGCCCCAGCTGGAAGTAAAATGGTGTGGAGATTTAATGCACAGCCCTTAAAAGAACAAAGCAAAGAAATAATTTGGCCAATATTTCTGGGTTTATTATTTATTTTATCATCATTTTATCTCTTTCCATGATATCACATTCACCAAGTGAATGGTTTCTGCCAGGTTGGACAGAGTAAGAGAAGTCTCAGGGACCACTGAGCTCCTCCAAGTTCTATGACAGGAGATGTCCAGGCAGAAGTTCAACAAGGGCTGCAAACACTTACTGACAGAAAAAAAAAGGGATCTGAAGTCAAACACTGCTTGTTTTTGCCTCTGTGCTTTTTTCATGAGCTTTGTCGGATAATTCCTTCTCACTACATGGGAAGGAGCCATATCAGTTTCTGTTTATTCGTTGGCTTGGTATTAAATGTGTTCTTAATTAAAAAAAAACAAACTTAGTGTGATGAAAACTTAGTGTGATTTCCAAAAGGTGGGGATTCACAAGTTGCAGTAACACTACATTTTGCTATGCCTATCTGGTGACTAGTTAAGTGTCTGACTGTTACTAACCTGCAAACTTGGCCCTGGGAGCATTCAAAATGCTACAGTTCTGAATAGTCCAGAAAGCAGAATTTTAGCTCTATACAGCACTGTCAAACTTCTGAAATCATCGATTTCTGACTCTAGCCAGGGAAAAGAAATGTGTATGCATGCGATCAGGCCCAGATGAATTACCTCATTTAACTTTCCCACCCCCAAGATCAAACATGAAAAATTGTCATCTCTTAGTCATATTTGAAGAATAAAAACCTGGAAAATAAAATTAAGAAAAACAATATTTATTTGCAGAGGTATTCCAAGAAAAAAAGAGAAGTTACATTGTTCAAATAAACCCTTTGATGAACACTAACTACAGATGATGTACAGTATGCCACTCCTTCCTTTAATAACAAGGAATTTATGACACTGAAACTTTTCATTGAAATCTTATTATAAAATACTTGCTCATAATTTCTTCAGAGCAAATTTGTATGAAAAAAATTAAAAGTGTGTAAAATCTGTTTTAAACACAATATACTAAAATAGGATATAATTTTAAAAAATAAAAGTTTGAAGAGTGAAAACATCATCTCTTTCTAATTACGTGAATTACCCTGCTTACAGCTTGAGCATTGTTTAAAGCACATCAGAGTTCAGACAAAAATATCTCAAACATTTTTTCTTTGACACTTGCACTTTAAGACTGACCTGAACAGCTCAAGATTTGTTTCTTCTGCTGGTCATGTCCTATATCTGCTATCTGCTCTTCAACTGGAATTTCTCTTCTTTCACTAAATTAAGTTTAGCAGTGTCTAGGATAAATTTCTACACCTACCTATATTAGGTATTAGATATGACATCAAGTGCAGTTGGGTTTCATGAAGACCAATCCAACTTTCTCTATTCTACCTGCTGGAAAATACTTGCAAGCCTAGTGCAGGAGTGTTTAGCCATGAAAAACCTACAAATTAATGAAATATTTCCCACTTATATAAGATTTATTTTACAGATTCTTAGTTTAAATGTACAGTTAAGGTTTTGAACACAGGCTAGAAACAGTAAGAAGACACTAGTCTAGAGGAGTTACTAAAGAATAACACATCTTTCTTTGAAGTAAATTATATTTTGGAACTTTGGCTGCATACAAAATCAGAATTTAACTGAAAAGAGAAACATAGCTCTGCAGTGTTGAATATCCAGTCTGCTTGCATGCAATTTCATAGAATCATAGAATGGTTTGGGTTGCAAGGGACTTTAAAGGTCTTTTAATTCCAACCCTTCTTGCTGGACACCTGGTAGACCAGTTTGATCAGAGCCCCATCCAACCAGACCTCGAACATTTCCAGGGATGGGACGCCCACAGCTTCTCTGGGCAACCTGTGCCAGTTTCTCACCACCCTCACAGTGAAGAATTTCTTCCTAATAACTACTTCTCAGTTTAAAACTGTTCCCTCTTTTTCATTTTTATCAACTTCAAAATTTATAAAAAAGTTTTCTCATACAGAAGACTTGCAAGTAAAATACAGGTGCTCAAAACCTTTTCTTGATCGATTACTAGCAGATTAATTTTTCTTTTTAAAATAACCACTGGTTAGTTTTAAACTGCCAGTGAGGAAACTATCACCTGATGAACAGCTGTAATAATTTTAAAATCATTATATTTTAAACTTCCTTTTTACTTGCCTGACTAGCCAAAATATGCTTTTTGACATAATCAGTGCTCTGAAAACAGTTATGAAGTATTTTATTCTATGGAAAGCTTCTACTCTGAAGTGTCAGTCTTTTGTCAAATTTACGTGAGGAATATCCTTTCAGGGCTGATAAAACCTCTCTGTGAAGCTGCCCATCTCTGTGCGATGTTTCCAATACAGAAGATTGTACTTAGACAAAGAACCAATACATCTTTTTCTTCCTGCCCTAACATTTTGGCATTAGTCCTGGCTTATGCTGCTCAGCTGTCATCACATTCTGCTACAGAGACAATCTTCATTCAGCACTTTCAAAACAGGATTTCTCATTCTTTTTTCAGAAGTGTTACAGAATATTTTTATATAAAGGACATTATTATAAAAGATGAAGCATTTCTAACAGGGAGACAGACCACCTGAATCATGACCTAAAAATCAAGCATGGCATAAACCCACCAAAGGACAACTGCTTTTTATTATGACCTGACATACAGAGCCAGGGGTTTTATTGTCTACTGCCCTTCCTCTTTCAGTAAGAATAAAAACACGGAAATCCACATTTCAGTGTGTCCAGAAGAGCTGGTTCAGATGAACAAGTGTTTAGACTGTTCACTGCATTTGGCTTCTTCTCAGTTTATGTTGTGGTAGTGTATGAACATGAGATGTGTTACTGTTGGAATTATTCTCTCTTCTCACAGAGGTTAGACCATGCCCCACGGTACTGGCCAACTTCAGCTCCAACTGAGCTTCGGCCACACAGATTTCATCCCTTATAGCTGCAAAAAGCTGCATCTCTGTAGTCCTCCCTAGTCAATTATACTCCTAAAACAGAGAAAAATTTACAAAATGAAGCGATTGAAAATGAAAAAAAAGCTAGAAGAAATATATTTTCCCTAAGTGTAAATAAATGGTATTGAGTGCAATGGATTACTCTCAACATATATACTCTTAAAAGATTCACTCCATCATCCATTTATTTTTTAATGCAGTGCCTTATGATTTGTATCCAGAAAATAATAACCCATCTGCCTAAGATATTCTTTTCCATTAAATTTCATTTTAAATATGAGTGTTTCTTCAAAATGAAGCATATTACAAAATTTTATTCTGGAACAACTGTGGAGTGCCTAGTGTAAGATTAGAGTTAGTGGAAGAAATTAGTTATAATGTTAATTCAGCTGACGTTAGAAGGACCATTTCAGTGTAGGAGGATCCCTGGTAGGGCAGAGAATGACCATGTGGCTGGATCTGTGGAAGAGATACGAAGATGCTACAAGATCATACAGCAGTAAGCTGAGTGAAGACTGGTGTCCTTTTGAATAACAGAGGGTGGACTCACCCAAAGAACTGTATCAAAGATTGTTCAGGGACAACTAGGCTTTGTGTCACTGACTTTACAAAGGATTTGCATTTGCATCAGCAAACACTATTACTTGGCCTTCTAATTATAAAGCCTATTTTCAGTTTACAAAATGGGATTACCACTTGCTAGTGAAAGGTCAATTTCTGTCCTTTGGAACAGAAAATGGAACCTATTTGAAAGAGCTGGATGCATTTCATTATTTCAATAATATCATGACATCTAATATTTAATCAAGCAAATGACATATTAAAACTTCAAAACTCTTAGGCATCCAGTGAAAGAAATGTAATTTTTGTTAATTCTGCATGTGACATCGAGCTCTCAAAACTGTACAAGGGAAACAGGGCTGCTATACAATAAATCTCTCAGAAAGTTTTCTGAGTAGTTTGTCTACTTATGACAGTTAAAATAGTCTGCAATAACTTCAGTACTATTTGTTTGACTTTATACTACAGAGGTGAATGAGTCATAAGGTGCCTCTTGTTCTGATTTTGGAAGCTAAAAGAAGTAAATTGCTTCCTTTCTTTTTTCCTAGAATGGTAAAAATTTTGTGCTCAAAAATACACATAACTACTGTTTATTTTAGTGGGGTTTTTTCTCTTTGTTTGCTTTGAAGTTGGTTGATTAAAAACATTAGAGACAAGTACAACTGTGATGTGAATATAACCTTATGTGGGCATATGAAGTTGCTTTTAATTGGGAAATAAGCTCTATCTGAGACTTTGAGCAAAATACTGTTTTATAGAGTGGGCTGAAGAAGAAAAAGTGAAAAAAACTGTTCATAAACTGTAGATTTTTGCAGTTACTACAGGGTGCTTTAGTGGTTGTATGTGATTAGTAGTTAGATGCTAATAGGTACATGCTCTTACACTGTTATCTCACAAAACCATATATTTATGTTACTTACATATGTGTATAAGATGAAAATTTAGAAAGATATAGTCAGTAGTGTTCTTTATGTCAGATAAATATTTGCTTATTTGCATTATCTTTTCATATATCTATGTTGCTAAAAGAAAATACCATTAGAACCTAACGAGTTTTCAAAATGTTCCTTGAAGACTGCATGTTTCAAATTCCTTCAGCTCATCTTTATGGCTATGAAAACTTTCTAGTCCTTGGTGGCTGAAGTTTCCTCTTTGCCATGCAGAGAACTTTATGAACCCATGAGAGTCAGAAACACATTGGCACGAATCAGACTCTTCCAGAATAGTGCCATAACCCAGCAGCCATAACCCAGTGGTGCCATAACCCAGCTACAGTCAGAAAAATATTTCTACATTTGAAAAGCTCTGAAGGGGTTTAAAAACCCACAGCACATACACATCAGTCCCACTCGGTAGAAGCCACTTCTCCAAAAAGAAGGTAAAGTTTGGGTAAACACTCAGTTGGTACTCACTGGGTGTGGGTTTAATATACTTTACCACCCTCTATAAAATCCTGTACTACGGATTTTTGTGTTAACATGTGCAGTAGTTGTTTGAGATATGATTATTTTTATCTTTTCATCAAGTATGTGTCTGAGTGTAGTAAATGCTTTTAGAGGTCCTCATTTGGGAAAGAACAGATTTAAGCATTTCTAAGACATTTTAATATTAAGATGAGAACATGAGGCACCTAATTCTGTCTGTGAAAAGCAATCTAAGATGAAAACCAAGCTGGGAGTCCTCCATGGTAATATTCAGTAACTTAGCGTTTAAAATGCATATTGAGTATTGCTTCGATTCAGTTTATGTTTTCCCGGAGTCAAACCTCAATCTTCCCAGCCACAGAGGAGCTTCCTAAACATAAGAATAGATTTTAAGTGGACTCTCGGGAGTCTAGATGTTCCCATTTCCTCTTTCACCTTTGTTAATAACAAAATACAAATTGGAACAGGGCCTTTAACCAATGATTTTTACAGCACAAGGCAATGCTCTCTTGAATTCCAGAATCAGTCTTTCTTTTATACTTAGTAAAGATTGATCTGAAAATTAAAAAGAACAGGGACATGAACATGTATCTCTCACGTATTATGTGAGAGCCAGATACAGTTACACTTCTGGGTATTCTAGGCTTCTTTTCACTCTGATTATACCAGTACTTAAGAAGTTATCTCAGTAAAAAACCTTCCCAAAATATGTTCTTGCAATTTTTTTTTTCACTTTGAGAAAAAGATATCTTCTAATAAAGCAATATTTTTAAAGAACATTATTTTAAAAACACAGTAAAAATAGGTGAACTGTGGGTGGAAAGCTGAGCAATATGATACAAAAGGACACTTTTTTCCCTCTAGATGGAAACTGTTTTATTCTTAGGAACATTTTCTACAGAAAAATTGACCTCAGGTTTTTATGAACAGCTCCTTACATGATGACAGCCCTACCTGCTACAATTCATATCCTGAAAGGGAAAGTTTTAGGATTTATTTACTTCAAACTATTTTTTTCTGTTTTATTTTTTCAAACTTGGACCTTTATTGCCACAGCAAGTTCCTAAAGCAAGTTCATACGCATCTAAAACCTGACTTGCAGGAACAGTCCAGAGGAAATGAAAAAACATGTCCTGTGATCTATTGGGTTGTTACTCTTCATGAGTACTGGTATTATTGGCAAACATACAACTTACTTAACCGTGATAAATCTGGATTACTACAGGTATAATTGAAGGCCTACAGCATAACTGTAGAAGACAATGTCTGATTGCATTTGAAGAGTGTGAAAAAAAAAAATTATTTATACTACTCTTTCAGCAGCAAGTTTTTCCTTTAACCCATGCACACTTGAAAAGCTATCAACAGGTTGTTTCAGAGCAATTAATGGTGCCTTCATAACTCCCATAAAAATTGGACAGCTTTCCATAAATTCCCTCCGTGTCACCCCTCAATTTTTGTCTGGGATCAGTGTATTCTCTAGAAGCCACTAATACATATGCCAAAATCTCCAGCAAAATTAGCACTGATGCTTGGTTCTTCTGAAAGACTGAGTTAGTCAATAATGTCATGTGTGATTCCTCTTTGGGATCTGCCCATCTGATCAGAAGTCTTGGAATCTCTGACCATCTTCTGTTTCTAGAATCACAGAATGATTTTCTTTTGAGAGGTACTTTTAAAGATCATCTAGTTCTTATGCTCCTGCCTCAGGGTTTTGCTGATAGTGATTTGGGGTGGAGAAAGGAGAGAGCAAAGTGAGAAGAACAGAGGGGGTTTTTGTAAGCTCTACAGAAGTTCCCAGTAAAGGTCATTGTTGGTTGTTTGTGCTTTCAATCAACTCAGTAGCCCTGTGGGGGATGTAAGCTCAGCTATTTCAGTGTAACTGTAACAATTGCCTGGTGCAGAAATCTTTGCAGAGATTTTTCAAAGAAAAAGTGGTGGAAAATCTTACTACAAATATAGTAGTGTATACAAGCAAGAGACCTTTCTTTTCTTCTGCAATGTCTATATGGAAAAATTGATGTTGTCTTCCAAACAGATGGAGATTTCTGTTTTGAGACCTTTGAACATTTACACAGCCCATAGGTAAATTTCAGAATTGTCACTATCATCCTGTGTATTCAGATTTCAAAATTTTGCAAACTCCCCTTAGAACAAGGTTTTCACTTAAAGGTCAAGCAATGTTTTAAATTACCAAGCACAAGAGAGCTGGTGCTATTTTTTTAGTCTGAACCATGTATTTTTAGAGGTTAAAGTAATAGCAGCAGCTGACATTTGTTTTTGCTGTGTTAGTCAGTGTTCATCAATAATGTAATGGCCACATCTGATTCTACAAAAAAACAGGTGTTTTGGCCAAGTACCATACAGGATATCTGCTGGTGTAGAGTTTTGATACTTTTTAGAATTCGTTAACTCACCTGTATTTATGGTCCATACCATTCTTTATTAACTCTAGGAATACTATGCTGGTGACTGTGTATTTTATTCCTGTTTCTGTTGTTGCCAGTTATAGGAAAGTTACAAATGTAAGCAAACAGACTTTAATCTTTATTGCTACTATCATCAATATACTGTGATTCTTTTAACTTCTCTGCTTTCACTATATCAGATTTTCTGATTCTCTTTATGCCTTCAATATTCCCCTCTGCTCTACTCCATTGGCAGGAATAAAGTGATTATGAATTGCAGAGGGGAGACACACAACTGAGCCACTTTCATTTTCTTCTGAAGTCTATGTATCTTCCATAACCTAAAATTTGACAGTTTCTCTCCTGTACTTACTTATTCTCTTTTTCTTGGTTCCAATGCTGTTTAGTGTCAGTCATCTATGGAAAATGTGAATGGATAAAAAAAATGAAAGTAATATCTGAGTTTAAAATCCTGCAGAGATTTGCCTACATATATGGTTCCACTGGCTAATAATGAGCATAAACATAAGAAACTCTCCCATTTTAAAAAGTTATATTTTCAAGTTTCTGAACTTAGGCAGAGTGAAGAAGAATTTTCAGTTGCAGAGGGCCTTCTTGCTTTTTCCTTTGAAGAAGTAATGGCAATTGAAACAGTTGGATAAATGCAAATCTCATTAAACAGCACAAGAAATGAATGAACCTCCTTGATTCTGCTGCCCATGGGAGCAGACCACAAAGTTTATTCTCACTAACTTTCTGCTCCCCAGAAGTTCCCTAACAGAAGACAAAGAATGGAGAATGAAGAAATTCGGCATCAGTTGCTCTCAAAAGACTTTTGAAAGAAACATCCCTTCCCTGCTGCCACCTACCAAAGCTTTCAGAAATTCAATTTGCATTCTATGTTGACAGCTAAAAAACACAAGCCCATAAAAATCTGATCCACACAGATCCCATACAGCAGCAAGGAAAAGAGCTTTTGCAAAACCCCTTCCTCCTTTGAGAGAGCCTCTCAAAGGTGTTAAATTGGAAGAAAGGAAGCAAATGTTTCAGGCTTGGAAAAAATGAGAGAGCCAGCTGCATGCTCTAAAATATTTCTGCTTAAGTTTCCTCCCTCTAAAGGATATTGAAAAAATGTAAACAAATTAATAATAAAATTTCAGTGTTTTTTTGTTCATTGTCATGGAAGTCCTTGGGGAGATAATCCTCAGGACCTAGTTCTACCCATTTATATACAAGGGATGTAAAATTAATTAAAAAGACATGAGGGAAAAAAAATGTATTTTAATCCTTCCAGATGTGCCTTTATGGTATTTCCCTGTAGGACAGGAGGGCCAGCAGCTCAAATTGAGTTTAAGTATCAAATATTAAAAGAGTAACTGTCAAAAATGTAAACCTCTTTCACACAAGAATAAAATTGTAAAAGTATGCCTAGGAACTGTCTGTATGTGTGATGCAAGCCAACTTAGTAATTTAAAACATTGCTTGACCTTTGAGTGAAGACCTTGTTCTAAGGAGAGTTTGCAAAATTTTGAAACTGAATACACAGGGCGATAGTGACAATTCTGAAATTTGCCTATGGGCTGTGTAAATGTTCAAAGGTCCCAAAACAGAAATCTCTCTGCGTAGCAGACAACAGAAATTCTAAATTACCCACATGTAAGAAGCACGCACTAGAAACATAGGCTTTTCTTGCTAAAATTAGGAGAACAAAGTGTCAGAATTATGCCCTAGGTGACCCACGTGTACACTGTGGTGGAGGTTCTATTGTCACAGATCTGTGGACTCCAGTCTGAAAACAAATAAAATAGAGTTACATGAAGTTGACTTTCCTGAGTAATTAGGTCCACAAATTCAACCTGCTTTGGAGATAGATTGGCACTAAGCTAAGAAAGATTTTAGCATGTTATTGTACAGTTGAATTTCCCCTATGCTTCATTAGAAGTTACTGTAACTTTCTCTCCTCAAGCTATTTTGCATCAAAACTGGGTAGAAATATTTTGGCTTCAGAAGTCATGTGCCTGGAAATGTGTTCCAAAATATGCCCTCCCTACTTGTGACTGACAGGTCTTGTCTGACTGTGCTACACTGGCTGAAACCTCCCAGTCCTCTCTGGACTTTACTATTTCAGAGCAAGAGAAATTTCAGGTAAACAGAGAATTTTCTCTATGATGATTGACATTCATTGTCGTTTCGTAATGTAAAACCATAGATGGGAACATAAAACCCTCAGAATGCAAATTCCCTTGAAATGACAAGGCTTACTGATTCACCATCTTTTCTTTATGGAAAGGATTTTGAAATGAAAGCTATAACCTCAGGCTTTCAAACAGACACACTAACTGTGTTTACAGTAAAGTTCCATATGCCAAATAGATGATTTAGAATAAATCTTTCTGTTGAGTGTTATTCATACTTAAAAATTTACTTACATGACAGCAGTAAATTACATTTTAGTGAAAAGAACTATTATAAATTCTCTTGGAAAGGTATCTAAATTTTAGTCAACCTTGATTGATTTCAAAATCTGCTTTATTTAAAAATTCCTGCTATATTCCACGTTTATATATTTACAACTCCTTTTGAAATGGAAATCAGCTATAAAGCCAAAACAATTCAAGACATGACAAATCTCTTCTTTCTGTTGCCCATGTGTACTCCGATAAGTCCTTGATAAAATAATGTTGCTTTGAAATGTAGTTCTGATTGCTTCAGAAAAGTCCTCTGTGATGACTTCTAAAACCAACTGTGCTGATTTTTCTGTCCTGTATTTTGCATTTTCATTGTTTATTCACTCAATGTACATACAGGGGCCAAGTGTGTCTGTCATGGTGTTTCAGTGCTGGCCCAACTGCAGTAAAATTACATCTGTTACAGTGTCAATGCTTACAGATTATTTGTTTTTCACAGAGGTTTTTCTAATGCATGTATAGGTTTTATTAAAATCCTGCATGAAATTTTATAACACTGATATTTTTTGCTGGGTTAATTTTATTTTTAGACCTTTGGTTGCTGTCAGTAATAAGAAAACATGGGGGTTTTTTTCCAATTTCATAAATATATTTTCATGTATTTGTTCTTTTTCATTCCCAATTGTAATTATTCAGATGAATTTATTAAAACAGAAGGCAAACAACTCATGATAATTTCTTTGGAGGTGTAACAAGTCATTAACTAGTCTACAAAGAGGTGTATGGCTGCCCACTTCTGGATGGAATGATGTTACACGGCATTTCCTTGGGCTGCATTACGATATTGTCATATCATTTTGAATGTGGCTCTTCATTTGAGAATGCAGACCTTGATTCTCCTTCAAACTCACTGCAGAATAAAATTGTGAGGTTTCTCTGTAATGTTGAGATGTTTTACTTGTATGTATAATATGTAAAGCAGTTATATCTGCCAACTTTTTACATGTAACATTTAATATTTCCCTTCTTGTCTGTTAACAATTATTCTTAGTCATTGGAAATTTATATAGTACCTTGTCCAGTTTGCTCAAATAGGCTAACCTCTTTATAATATATCTAAAAACAATAATTACAAATTACCATAAATATATATGGCACCTATATGTTATTGACATTTATGACACCTTAAATATTCTGAAACTTATTGAAAAGGCAACATTATTACAAATAGCCCCACATCCATGAAACCTGTTGCTGAACTTGAAGATTAAAATCATCATTTCTAAAGTTTAGCAAACCACCAGCTAATTATTAAACTGTACTTATCACTTTTTCTACATGACAAAACAGTTGTGTTAGGAAATTATATTAGTGTTCCTATTACTGTTTTGAAATAATTCACACTTTGTTGGAGATCATCTGTACAGCCTCTCTTTTCCTTCCTTATAAAGGTATGTCTGTGTCTTTCAGGGAGCTGCTTGTCTGTCTCAGTGGCTGCGTTCTTTTAATGTCTTTCCTTTGAATTTGCAAACACTTCACTGAGGGTGCCAAGGTGACCACTAGAGCAGGCTTGCAGTTAGAAATGCACACAAGCAGGCACCAGATCCTCTGGTTAAAACCAACCACTATGAACAAAGACAAGAAGAATTAAGCATCACATGAAGAGACTGTGGAATGTTCAGAGCATGCAGATGTGCCTGAGTTACAGATTTATCCTATGAGAATACAAATCCCTGCACAATGCATTCTATTTATTCCATTGCAAATCCTGGAAGAATTTTGGATGTTTTGAAGGGTTTGTTTCTTTCGTCTCTGTTGGTACATCTCAGACAAAGAAGACAAGACAAGTTTTGGCATGTATCTTTGCATGACACTGCTGTTTCCATGCAGGAAGGCAGTGGAACAATGTCCATCACAACAGGATGGGGATTTTTTTATTTTTATTTTCTGTTGCAGTGCTACGTTTGGTTTAGTAAGTTGCAGCTTTCCCGGAGAGCACAGCAGGGCTGCTTAGGGCAGGGTAGACATTCTGCCCTCCCATAGTCCTTTTGGACTTCCCTGAGCTCCTACTCTGGCTAGCTGGGCTCTACAACACAGTGACGACAAAGGAGGCAAGCAGGGTCTCTCTATCAGGAACCTTTATTGCTTCATGGTGGTCCACTGGTTCCTAGAGACAGAGGGATCGAGAGAGACCACGTGGTCAGGCAGCAGAAGGGTTTTCTCAGGGGCCCAGGGGCAGTACATGGGCAGAGTTGGGGTACAGGAACCAATAGGGAGAACCCGAGGGAGTGACCAGGGCTAGGGGCAAGGGAAAGCTGGGGAGAACAATATGGAATCAGAAAAGAAGTGGGTAAACAGATCACCACAATTTTCTTTATTATTTTTAAAAGCCGTTCAGAAGTGACATAAAATGCTACCTCCTTAACAATCTGTAGGCTTAGGTGCCACTTTAAATATTAAAAAATGCTTAAGAGAAGTTTTGCAAGAGTATTTGTCCAGAACACAAGAATGAATTTCACTCTATGTGTGTAAGAGTTGTTTAATTCCTAGCAATAGTTTACACTGACAGTACTTTCAGTGATTAGTTCAGTGATTCCTAAGGGAAGACTGAGCCACACAAAGGTCTCAAAGATGCAAGCCAGAGTAGAGAGTGCACTGTAAAATATTTAGCAAACATTAAAGCAAACCACAAAGAACTACAGGAGCAGCCAAGGGTAGGGAGGAACTTATCTGCCTTCAGAAAAAAAAAACTTTAAAGGTTTTAACCAGGAGATAGGCATTTTAAAGGGAATGAAAGACTGTCTGCTTTCAGTGGACACATAAACACACTTAATTGGGATAATATGTAAGGATGTGTATCATAGGGAACAGAAAAACTTACATTATTTGCTTTGCTGTATGATTGATTGATTGATTATTAAGATTTTGACTGCTTGATGATGGTATTAAGGAATCAGTCAAGTTACTTTATATTTTATATTTTATATTTTATATTTTATATTTTATATCTTTTTATATTTTATATTTTATATTTTATTTTATATATTTACATTTTATATTAACAAAATCAGTTACAAATTTCTTCTTTGCTGTGGATTGATCTATTATTTTTCACTTAACCTTGATATGCATATCATTGTAGGAAGGAAGAGTCATAAATAAGGATTTCTATCCAACTAATTACTTTAATTGATTTGTGCTGAAATAGTTGACCTTTAGTACTAGGGTCTCCCTTCATATCCACAATTGACAGCTCATTCTGATGATCATCAGCCACAGGGAAAATAAGTTAAGATTTCAATTAAAAGCATGCAGTGTAGGCTAATCTATGGATTTCACATTAGTAATGCTCTGTGCCTTTCTGCTAGAGAATTTGTGTCATGTTTGAGCTGAAAAATATTATATGAAAAGCACCTGAAGAAGTAATACAATGAAGTATATCTAAAAACTGACAAACCAAACCCACACAGGAGTCTTAGAGCACATGTTTCAATATGTCTACAAATTACACCGTGTCAATAGCACCCCTCTTTCAGGCCAAAGATCACAAGATATTTAAAATAAGCTAATTCCTACACTGTATTTCTTGGGTGGCATGAGAGTGTTGACATCCTCAGCTATCTACACTGTTTGTTTTGAATCTTATTTTTTAGGAAAAGCTGGCCTAAAACTCCTTTTTATTAGACAAACAGGCAGAAACAATCCACGCATTGGCAAAGTGTCGAACACACCTGTAGTCTTTAGGAGTGCAAAAACCAGAAGTAATAAAAGTTGAACTAGATGGAATATGCTAGTTAATAAAGGTCTGATGCTATTTTTTGGAGTTAAATTTTTCTTCAATAAGTTAATTAGAAGAGTCTTCAAAATGTTTTATATTTTTTACTTCTAAAAAGCACTTTTCATTACACGCTTTCAGTGAATTTAAAAAAAAAATGAAAAGCACTCACTGAACATAACAACTGTTTTTGAAGCCTATGTTATGCCAGAAACATAGCCTAGCTGATTGTATTCTGAATATTACATTCGCATGCTTTGAAGGAGACAACATTAAGTGTTTCAATAGAAAAAATACGACAATAAACTCAAAGCGCTTTTCTAATTTCAAAATTACTTTACTTTGGACAAATGTTGTTCCATAATTGGAATATATTATTTCTTTTATTATTTTTGTTACTGCAATTGGAAGCATTCTGTAGCTGAAGGTGTTCTATATTAAAGTACATTTTAGTTGTTCTGGTGTATGTCATATGTTGGATGCAAAGTTGGAATAATTGGGCGTATATTGAGTAATCTATTTACTGAATTATGAGTATGAAGTGGAAGTAAGATGAAAAATAGATTTTTTTTTTAGTAGAAAAGGAAGCAATGACTAACTCTACAAAAGCATCTTTATATTATTCAAAAGAATTCCTCATAAAAATTCATGACATTTAAATTAGCTCTAACTGTATAATATTCCAAAGATGTTGATTCAATTGCTAATAGCCACTGGAAATATTCTTTACTATCTCTCAGTCAATGTTTTAAGTCTTCAAATCATTTCCTCTTGTTATTTTAAAGAAAAATAAAATATATCCCTAATTTTTTTTTCATTGTCTGTCTATAATATTCTATTCTTAAATTTCGTTCCTTGTATGACCAGATTTCTAAGAAAAAGACAAATTCTATAAAGTGAGAGGCTATTGAAGATTTTCAAGTTAAATTATTGTGTATCTTCCTTAAACAGCAGAGTACTGAAAAGCTCAACAGAACAATTTGTGATTGAAGGTTTGCTTTTTTTTGCCAAAGACCTGGCAAAAATATTTTTTTCCCCAAGGAAAGACCATCTTGCATTGATAACTTTTCTCCCTTTCTCATGCTATCATATCTCTGGTGAGAAGGTTTGATAAAGACCACCAACGTATTTTCCTTTTCTAAATCGTACCCCACTGCTTCTTTGGAAAGCAATTCAAATCTCTTGATTTTCACTCCTTTGCAGAAGAGCCAAACATTTGGATCAGAAAAGACACAAATGAAGCTCAATTGACTTATGATGACAGAACTAGAGAAATGGAGGCTCTGGGTGGACCTTATCACTATCTACAACTACCTGAATGGAGGTTGTAACAAAATCAGGGTCAGCAGATTGTCTCTGCCCAGCAGCTAGTGACAGGACGAGAGGCCATAACCACAAGCTTCACCAGAGAATGTTCGGATTGGACATCAGGAGGAATTTCTTTACGGAAAGGGTGGTTAAGCATTGGCACAGGTTGCCCAGGGAGGTGGAATCACTGTCCCAGGAGGTGTCCAAGAAATGACTGGACATGGCACTTAGTGCAAGGTCTAGTTGATGTGGTGATTGGCCAAAGGTTGGACTCAGTGATGTTGGAGGTCTTTTCCAACATTTATGAACCTATAATTCTATGACTAAGACAACTAAGATCTGAAAAAGTGAAATGTTGACATCTTAGCTTTTCATCTTACTTTCCTTTAAATTCTGTGGCAAGAAGTAGTCATTTATTGAGACTGCTTATCATATCACATGCCATTTTCCTCTTCCTCTCTCCTGCCTGTAAAGTGAGCCTAGCCTCACTACCTTACATGCAGACATCCAGGTTCCAGATGTTTAAAATGAGGTCTCCAGTGAAGGTTTCCATCTTACTGCTTGTTTGGTTTTGATGATTGTCTGTATATGATACTGCATTGTCTATTGCTTTGAGTAATAACTGGGATAGAATAGCAATTTTAGAATAAAATCTCTGACAGATAAACTGAACCACCACAGAGGGAAATGCACAGAAGAGCATCAGATGCACTAACCAGTTCCTGAGAAATCTTCTGGCTTCCATTTTCTTCTTTGTTCTGGGTGATTTTTTGTGTGTATTTTGTTGAGTGGCTCTTGATTGGTGGGGTTTTTTTGTGTGTATTGTTGTTTTGGTATTTCACTGGGGGTTTTTTGGGTTCTTTTTTGTCACAGTTATTAAATAGAAGAAATTAAATATAGAAATTAAATATAATTTCATCAGAAAAACATGATTTATTCATATTTTTCTGTGTTTTAGTAGGGATCCTAGTTTTCATAGGAGAGGATCTGGATGGACACCTTATCAGCACAGCTTCCTGTTATGCTTGTACCTCTCTCACAGGTTATTGCCAAGCAATTGTCATTGAGCAGTCTAAGAGGAAACCAATGTGCATGCACATAACAGAGCAGAAAGTACATTTCTGTTTAAAACCTCGAGGAGCAACACCAATAAAATCTTGTTTACAGAATGAATGCACATATTTCCATAAACTTAGAAGACTGAAAACTTCCACTGAAACAATGTAATTAAAAGTTACAATGAAAAAAATGGGTTAGCATTCTTAGTGACATTTGATTAAACATGCTAGCTCGCAAAAATACACAAATGAAGGTCACATTTGCAAGTATTATAAGACCGACTACATTTTAATTAGATAGTTGAGAAATGTCAACAAGTCAGTAACTGACCAGGAGTCACTTAAAGAAAAAAAAGGAGTAAAGGAAAACAAAACATCACCCCAAGAGTCAGAATCCTCTACTCTCTGTTAAGTTCAAACATTACAAAGACAGTTTTCAAAGAAATTTTGGGGTTGATTCAATGAATTCGCCTTGACACTTTTCTCTGTTTAAAGAAAGAATGCATTTTGGTCAAATTACTATGTACCATTGTTTGAGCTTTACTGAGCTATGTTGTTCCTTTTAAAACAAAATTATAATATGTAACAGGATAGTATTTGTGGTTTATATTTGTACCCATGGACTGTACCCAAGGAACTTGTGTAAGCATTTGCTGTCTTGTGATCCCCTTTCCCTTAGAGTCAGCTTTGTTCTTCCACAACAGCATACATGAAATGAAGTTGAATTTAACCTGACATAGATATTAAAAATCACAGGAGTAAAATTGTTTCACATTAGCTTGGAATTCGTATATTTGGGCTTTTTCTAAAAGAAAAAAGACACCTCAGTAGTCAGTGGTAGACAGTTTCTCTATTACCTATGGCACTGTTGTTTTACTTGTTGTCTGACCAACCTGAATGAAGAGCAGCATGTGCTGGAAACAATGAGAGATGCATGAATAATTTATTGAGTTGATAGAGTCATTAAAAAATTACCAAAATTATTTCATATCATAGTTTGCTGTTGGAAATCCATTAAGAAAATGTGTAATAGAAATAGAAAATAGTCTATCTTAAAAGTGTCATACGACTGTTAAAATTACTATAAATCTGGTAGTCCTAGTTTAAAGAAATATGAAGGCTAATCCAAATCACTTATTTTATTGTGGCTGGTTTCTAGTTGCTTAATATCTCCACTTTTTGGGCCTATATCCTTCTTATCTGTGTCTTCTTGCAGCTGAAGGAACCTTTGGAAGTTTCATGCCAAATACCTAATTTATTTCTCAGAATTAGGTTAGGGAAAACATAATTTCATTGTGAAGCTCAATATACAGCAGTATTTTCAGAACTACCCATAGGTCTTTGATGAAATTTCTCAAGGATTTTTAGGGTAAATTGGTAAAGCAAAAAAGCATGTTAGAGAGTAATATCTATTCTCTATCAGTTTAATTATGTACTTAAATAATGGAATATATAAATTTATTTTCCCAAATCTCAGAAGTCTAATCCAAACCAAATTAAAGGAATAATTTTACTGTAAATAGTAGTCCAATAAAAATATATTCTAATTAAGCCACTGTAACTAGGAAGTTCAGAAGTCTAAATCTCTGAAGGTGAATGCTTGAATTAGGAAGTAGGTTTTGTTTTCAGGTAAGTGTGTTTTCTGCTGTAGTTGTCAGTAACGATCACAGGCTACAAACTTTCAGTAAACAAAACAAGAAATATTTCCATATGTATACTTTATTAACCATTTCTAGTTATGTTTTACAAGAGAAGCTTTACTCAGATACAGCATCCCCATGAGCATGACAGAGCAACTGGAGTCAGGGTGAAATTTCACATTGATCACTAATCCCAGCCAAACAAAGCAATTATACCACGGAAGGTCAGAAAACAGCTTACGTAACACTCTCAATTACTGCAGGACCTTTTCACCATGTAGACTGACTTTTGTATCTTTTCCTTCTCTTTCTTCCCATGGTACTTTGCATTCATGCCATCTGAGATCTTGCCAATTCTTTATTTCTTTCAAACCCTGAAACTACTGCTGCAGAACTAGCGTTCCCCACTCCACTAGATAACAAAGAACTATAAAATATTTTTTTCTTTTCAAGTGGGAGAAGAATTGCAGTCTTCTTAACTTGATGAGGCAGAACAGAAAAACTTCATTTCATGAAACTGCCTACACAAAAGATTTCAGCAAAAAGAAGTTGTCAAAACTATGTCAGTGTTGTTGAATCCTATTTACTAGAGTGGCTCATTGTGTTACATATATAAGCAAACAGGAGAGTCAAGGCCCAAAAGTGACAAATTTTACATGTTATGCCAGTGTAGAGGACATCCAATTTTTAAATACTTATCACTAGCAGAGATGGCAGAAGAGTGATCTTTTTTTGCTTCCAGCCACTTCCAACTGTCCTCCAAAAGATCTGTTCCTTCATAGGCATTAGATGCATAGTCTGAATCACTTTGCTCATCTCTCTGAATGTATTTTTAAATGTTCTTCTCACCTCCTTAACCCTTGCATTTTCAGGACAATTGATGTCAATACATCTGATTGATTTGTTCCTGCAGGTCCTGAGTTATAATTTTTAAATCTATTATAACATAATTTATTTCCTTTATATTTGGCATTATACTGGGACTGAAAGCTTGGGCACAAATCTTTATTTGTAAACATTGGAATTTTAAATGCAGCATGAAAGACAAAAAAGGGAACATGAAAAGGCAGAAGAGGAGGTGACTAGCATATGTATGTTTTTGGAAAGGTATTTGTGCATACAGATACTCTTGGCCTGTATGCACAAATACCTTGTTTAGCTAGCCTGCTTGATTTGCAGAGTAGTGTTGAATGGAGATGCATATTTAGCTTCAATCAGTGTTTCTGCATTGCACTTACAAAGTAAAGGAAGGCTGTGAAGGAAAGATGGTGGCTTGCCAGACACTTTTCCACTATGAAATAGAAATATAGGGTCATAGAAATAAAATTAAAAACACTGAAAACTCATGTTTCCTTAAGTAAGAAATTTAATAACCACCTGACATATATTATGGTGAAGGTGCAGGGAAATTTTCTTAGACCTCTATGCTGCTACCCAGTTCTTTTCAGAAGCTGAGTGTCTCATCAAGCCTGGGATGTTTTTGTCACTCCTTCTTTAGATAAAATTTTTCTACTTTTCTACTACTTGACTAAACATTCTTTTGCAAAGTGACAGATTTTGTCTCTGTTGAGTGTTCACTCCTTGTTGGTTTTTTTTGGATTTTTTTCCAGAATATTCAGAAGCTGTTCCTGGTGTCCCCACATCATATGCTGCTATCCTAAGAATAAAATCTGGTAGTTCATCTTTAGCCGCATTTAATTCAAAGAACAGACCACGATTAAGCAGTCCTTCATTAGGAAGTGTATCTTCACCAGGCTGGAGAGGAGCTGCACAGCATTATCACTCCCCAACAAACCTCTACCACTTTTCAGAGACCTTCAAAAATGATGGTAAGTGTAGCTTCCCCCTCTAAAACTTGGAAATATTTTTCAAAATCAGTGCATTTTTGTCAGCTTGCTTCAATATTTCTCAGACATATTTTTGAATTTTATTAAATGTCACAAAGTGGAAATGAGCTGCTTTCCTTTAGGTTCTTCAGAATAACCTTAAAGTCACCAATTAAAACATCCTTTCTTAAAGATTACTATGCAGAATGGTTTTACACAGGTGTTGCTGCACGAAAATAACAAACCAGTGATTTGAAATTCCATTACAGCACAATTTCATCTAGTAGCAAAATCTAAGCCACTTTTCATATATAATTTTTCTCCTTGGAATTTCTTTTTATTTAATCATGAATGCCAGTAATATAAACTAAACATGAAGAGTAAATCTTATAAAACTACTTTTTCTCTAAATTATCTACTCTGTGTAGCCAATTCTGTCCTGCACGGACATATGTGCATGCTTGGATAGAGGTTCTGGCGTCATATGCTCTCATTTGTCACTAAATGCAATAGTTCATAGTAACAGTACATATTTTCTCATGTTTGGTTACATTTAGAAAGCCAAATTTCTAATAACGTTTCTTTAGTGATAATATTTACCTGAACTGCAGTCAAAAAAGGTAGAAAGCCAGGAAGGATGGAAGGCAGGCAGGAGAGGCAGGAGAGGCAGGAAGGGAGGGAGGGAGGGGGGCAGGAGTGACTAAGAACTATTGCATTTAGTGACAAAT
>NW_024581076.1:2440841-2486016 GCF_017639235.1 Corvus kubaryi
GGAAGGAAGGAAGGAAGGAAGGAAGGAAGGAAGGAAGGAAGGGAGGGAAGGAGGGAGGGAGGAAGGAAGGGGAGGGAGGAAAGGGAGGGAAGAAGGAAGGAAAGGGAGGGAGGGAGAAATTAGAAGATACATAAACATATTATTCTAAGGATGTAAAAGAGGAAAGACTTGTGATTAATAATTTGCAGTTCATTGACATTCAGACAATATCATGAATGTGATAACAGGTTACTGCTCCTCTTGGCAAAGTCTTACATTTTCTCAATGGAAAATACCTTACATGTAATGAAAGTTAATGGTGTATGCATGTGTGTTTGTGTAGAAAAATGGCTTCTGCACAACCATAAATATGTTCCCTGAATTAAGTTTGATCTAGAAAAGAAACAATTTGATCCCGTCAGCAGATAAATTCTGTTTGATGGCATTTCTGGAACTGGGGCATCTTTCTACATTTGTCCTTCCACTGCAATACTCTTTTAAGCAGTGACTAGAGTGAACTCGGTTTTTACCCCATTCACCAGACACTGATAACTCCTCTCCGAAAACCTGATATGGGCAGGTTAATGTTAAAGTCCAGTATTAGAACCAGAGTCTGTTATCCTTATCTTCTTCAGCATGAATGTCTACAGACTGAACAAGAAAGCAAAAAAAACCAGACTATTTGAATAATATAGTACAAGAAATCCTGGGCATCTCCAGAAAGTGTGGTGAGATCATAGCTCAGGTATGATCATCATATCATAGATATGATCTATGATTTAGGTCAGCAATTACAACTCTTCTCAAAACACTGGGGCCACATTGCAGCTCTGCAATTGAGATTCATCAATTTTTCAGGAGCAGGTGAAAAACCACTGACCGGAGACAAAATTGTGAAAGGGCCTTACCTCATAAGGCCTAATGAATAGAGTATTTGACCAAGAAGAGAGGAACACCTTTCTTTTAAAGACTACATAAAATAGTCCTAGGAGACTTATTTCACTAACAGATCTTGGGATATCCAGCTGTGTAGAAACTTGTAGAAATAGGTAAATCTGAGTCACCTGAGTAATGTTTTAAATGCCCTTGATTATCCGAAGTGCCTGCATAGCACAAGCATAGGTATGAGACAGTATTTAGAAATGATCAGCATGGGACCAAACAGGATAATCTGCATCATCTAAGAGGAATAGAACACATCTGTTATGGCACCTGAATGTAGCTTATTTTCTAAACCTCTCTCAGTTCTGTTAACAACCTAATGTCTGAATGAATATCTTTGATATTTAGAAACTGGGGGAAAGTGACTATTTCAATTATCTGTCATTACCACTTGCTTATCTTACTAAATTTCTTGGTTTGATTTGGCCCCAAGGCATTTTTTGGGTTTTGGGGTTTTTTTCAGTTTTTACAGGTCTTGAAGTAAAGATATTCTAGTTATCATCCTATAACTGCTATGTGATGGTAGGGTTCAGTGGTCATGTTTATCATCCAGGGCTTCCCAAGTGAGGAAATGCTGCAACATTGTGGTAATGAAACACAACTGCTTCAAGTAAGATGACATTTTTAGGAGGAGAGAAAACATGTTTTATATTATTATAATAGAGAATTTGCATAATTCAACCATCTAATATATGGCATAAATTCAGGAGTGAAGTTTGCCATAAAAAAAAAAACAACCAAAAATGCTTTTATTGGCTGCTGAATTATACCAGTTCTCAAATGACTTCTCAAATGATTTCCCAGCAGACATGCCCAAACACCTGACACGGCTTGTAATAAAAGTTCTTTTATACTGACTTTATGCTATTTCATTTGCACTTTCAATTCAACATGTGTTCCTGATATCTTAAATTAAAAGAACTATGCTCTAGCTCACTGCTGACTTTGAACTATCTGGAATTATTTAGCGTAAACATGCAGCTAAGGCAGTGCAGTCCTTCTCTTCAAACTCTGCATCAATGTGTAAAGTCATGACTAAAAAATGGAATAGAAAGTATGAATTATTCATTAAATACTCTTGAAGAATCATAAAACTGCAAACTCTTATATTTTCTTACCGTTCCAAAAACTTTTGGAATTGCTGCAGTAAAGATAATTGAACTTAACCTTGAATAAGGACTGTCTTTGTCCTTTCATCTTTGGTTTCATGTATTTTAGAAGAAAATGAAGAACAGTCTGTGTTACAACTGAAAGTGTTTGAATCAATGAACCCCAAGATACACAAGATTCGAACCTAATTTTTGTAAAATGGGAATTCCTAATACCCCACCATCTGCTAGATTTAGCATTTAGCAGTCTGAATTATAGACACAAACTACTAACTTTTTTCCATTGCTAAAAATATTTGACAACTGGTTTATATGGTATCAGTTTAGATATTATAAGCTAAATTCAGAACAGATTTATTTGTGTCAGACCACAGAACAGAGAAAGTAATTTCAAGCAACAGAAAAAACTGGTATTATCTTGCTTAACAAGCAAATAAACGTTTCAGGAAAGAGAAATCTGAAAATGTGAGAAAATAATTTAATCTCCTTTGCAGTATAAACTTAATAATGCATGTGCTGTACAGTGTTCCAGCATGCAGTGTACTAGAATCAATGTATATACCTTGAAGCGCCTGTATCAGTCTCAACTTACCTCAAAAGGAGTCTTAAAGTTTCTCAGCTTTTAAGTTGACCAAAACATAGGTTAAAAATTAATTTTTTTTTTTTAGAAATGCATATGTTGCAAATACATACGTGTGTATGTATATATATGTATGTCTCTGCTTCTATAGATGCAAAACACTTATTGTAAATTTCAGCCACCTTTGTTAATTTGAAAATATGTTACACAGAGATTTAATCATTGGAACATATTTTGCCTTGATGAATTTGTGGGCTTCTTTTTTATTATATTAAAGGAAATTTTGAAAATATATCATATTTTGACATATGATAGTGATATTAAAATGAATAATATTTTTTTATTTCTTAGGAGTAAAGGTGAAAGATTATATCATAGGACCTGCTTGTAAAATAAATATTAGCACTGAAGTTAATACATTATTTCAGTGTTTAAACCAAAAAAAAAAGATATCTTCTAGCTTTTGTTGGGAGAAAGCAATAGGTTTCCTTTTAAATCAGTGTGAATATACTTCTAAAATATTTTCTGAATATACTGAACAGGTTAAACTGTCTAGTTCCGTGATAACAAAGGTAATGGGAAGATCCTTGAGAGTCATCACCTGAAATTCATAAAATAAGCATAAGCTTTAAACCAAGAAAGTAAAGAAAAAAAATCAAAACCAAGGTTGATAGTGAGGAGTAGCATCAGAATGTGATCCGCCTTTACCAAAAAGTGTCTTTCACTTTGTAGGACCAATTTGAAATGAAACAGCTTTGGTTAATTTTAATTACTTCTTCTTATATGCAGATTTCAGCAACATATATAGCCTTATCAATAACTCCTTCAAATTTCTTAATGTATCCTGAACATATTAATACCTAGGACTGTCAGATCATCAGGATGTATTTTGGTCTGTGATGTGTCAAGTAGGTACTTTTCTGAGTAGGGCCCGTATGCAGAGTAGAGTCATCTGTATTTTAGGATGGAAGGTCTGTTAGTCATCCCTCATTTTATTCTGCTTTAAAAGTTCTATCATTTTACATTCCTTGTGTAGCTTTTCTTTAGAAAATTCTTCCATCTCCACATGGGTTTAAGAAGTCTTTGGAACATGGGGGCAGAAAATGGAGCAATAAGTAAACGTTCTTCCTGGTCTTGTAAAAACTGCTTCTAAAGAGACATGAGCAGAGGAAGGGGAGAAGACCTGGAGGAATACTTCCTCCCCCCATATTCAAAGGCTGCCTGAGTATATCCCCTTACATAACTTGTCTGCTGTTTCTTCCCACCAGTATCTCAGACTGAGAAGATGGCTCCATGACTGATTAAGCCAGTCATGTATCTTGGAGGGTACTTATTTAAGAAAACATTTATAATAACCTCATTTCTTTTCTTCTTTAGAAGTACAGCACATAGAATTATCAGACACTGAAAATAATAGTGCCAGTGCAGCTCTAATGCAGGGGTTTGAACAGGGTCATATTTCTTTCCTGCCCACCTCTGTGTTCCCAAGGTTCCAAGAATTAATTCATTTTCTCTGTGTATTAATTGACCTGGAATTTTATCAAGAATGGTGGCAAGAAAGCATTGTTGAGGAGTTACCATATTGAGGAATTACACTCTTGAGGAATTACACTATTTCAGTTGCTACAGGATTTAAAGTACAGGAAATTTTATTCTCATCTGCAGTTTGTTATGATACCTGCATCGCTCAGCAAGAAGAACTAAAGAACATCTGATTTTTTTTCTTCATCAGTGATTGAGGGAGAGAATGAAAGTATGAAAGAATATCTACAGATAAGAGAGAGAAACCACACTTTGGCTACTGTCTGACTTGCAGGACACAGATTCCAGTTTTCATTCCCATGAGATTTAAGTACAGTACTGAGAAGTCGTATATTTTTAAGTGCAGAAGTGCTGTAAGGAGAACACTGGCACTCAAAGAATATTGGAGCACTGTTCTGAAGAATATTCAAGAATTTAAAAGAGCGATTTTTCTTATATTTTGAATGTTTTCCATATCCTTGCCTTTCTGGACAACATCAGTTTAAATGGTAAATCCTAATGAGAGTGCTTGCCTAGGTTGAAAACAGCAACTTAAAATTGTAAGGGGACCACAAACTTGCTGTTGCACTGCTGGTTGCAGTACACACCTGTATTCCCAAGACTCTGTGGTAAATCACTGGTCTTAAATAAGATAGCACTTAAAGCGACCCGTTTTATGTATCTTATTTTATCGAAGCCTCCACAAGGAACAGAAATACTTCCCTTGAGAAATTATAATAGTAAATTGAAATATATGCATGCTAACATATATGTTAAATATTTAATTTTATGTTCTTGCTTAATTTAGAAAGAAAAAATAAGGTGTGGAGCTCAAATCCTGTGATGCACACTCACAGAACTATCCTGTTTAAGAGCATGGGTCACAATTAGATAAAACATGGGTGCAAAGAAACCTGATGCCTTTGGATCCCTGCAGGCATCAGAAAACATACATAAGTATAAAAATGTGTGTGTGTGTGTGTAAATATATAGCTTATATCTCCATATGTACAAAGATATAAACATTAAATATTATAAGAAAATAAGGGCAATAAGGAAAAGGTAAGGGATATTTCCCCCAAAAGACCACACACAGCAGAAGAACCTGCCAATGGTTCATGAATCAGAAAATTTTCTTTCAAGGTCACACAGAGGGGTTGGATTGCTCCCCTGTCTGTGGCTTGAGGAGAGCCTCCAGCTATCTGTGGGACCATGGTGTGTTGCAAACTGAGGCCACAGGTGCTCCCTTGTCCTAAGGTCAGTGGCTTTGTCAAAAGCTGCAGAAGTCTCTGTCAGAGTGGCTTAGGGACAGGATGAGAGTGTGCCATGGTCTGGTCCTGCACCTAGCCTTGCATCTTTTTCTTTTCTTTCCAGCACTCCTAGACTGTGATATTATATTTTATCTACAGAGTCTCTCCTAGGGAGAAGACAAAATCATTAATCTTTATTAATATACACCCTATCCATATGCTTACTAATCTGCATGAAATAACACTTAAATTTAAAGCCATGATTTAGATTTGTTATCATTAATTAATTCTTGGTTTTTCTAAACTCCAGCTTGATATGAGTTCTGCTTATTTGCACCTACATTCATTAGTATTTTCTTTTGTTCAATGCAAGAAGCAGGTGACCAAATTACAAGAAACAATCCATATGATGGATTTGTATCAATATTTTCCTTTCATAAAATAAATTTTGCCAGCTGAATCCATTGCCCCTCTGGCATTTTAAGCTGCACTTCTTAAAATTTATTACTGGAGTTATTTTAACTTCAATAATATAAGTACATATCAGAAATCACTTATTGTGATTGGTTTGTTTGTGGTTTGTTTTTTTTTTTAATAATGCAGATATTTGGTCCAGAACATATATTTCTGTCAATAAACCCAAGCAAAACAATGTACCTAAACAGCAATCCACAATCCTTTGCACAGTCCTACAAGTGGGTCTAATAAACTGAGAAATCATGGGAAAGAGAAACTACTAATTGCAGCTGCTGCTATTTGATGACTTTACAAATTTGCAGGCTAATTATTTGAATCTATTTCAGCAGAAACATACGCACCTGAAAATAAAAGTATTTTCAAAATCTGCATTTGAATAGTAGTGTAAAAAGACAACAAAATGTATAGTAAGTGCGTAGTCACTAAAAAGGTTGAAAAGCATAATGGGGTCTTAAGTCATCATTTTACTGCATGATAAGAGAGTTGAGAAACCCCAAATGTAAGAATTTAAAGACATGGAAATTTGCATCTCACAACTAGCATACTTTGACCTGTCTCCCACGTTTCTCATCCTTTTTCAGCTGCCCAGCCTTTCTTTTCTTTACCAAGACTCAGAGCCCCATGTACCTTTTCCTGTCTACCCAAATTTTATGAGGCTGTTAGCTGTGTGATAAAGGTTGCAGTTCCCAAAACCGTGAAACCATAACATGTGGTTGAAGTTGTGTGGAGTTGGTAAAACAATGCAATAAGTAATTTTTAAGTCAGTAACCAAACCCTAAGTCTCCAGGTGTACCTTTTTTACCTCAAGCTGCTGTTGGTAGGACAAATACAGCAGGATGATATAAACTGCTTAATGTGTTGTGCTGTCCTCAGTAAGAACTGGAGGATGTCTATCACATAAACATATGAAACCCTAAAACCAACAGAGAAAACCCTGCTTCATTGAAAGTAGCAGGACAATGTCACTATCTATGTGCACACAAATCTTTAGGCTAGTGCTTTAAAGATGAAGAGCACTGTGCATTTAAATCATCCAAGAGTCTGAAGTAAGTCTAAAATTATTAAAATTCCACAGACTTCTGGTGCACAGTGAGAATTTTAGTTATTCAGACCAACACGGTCAGGAATGCTCTTCTTGTGACCTTTTACTTTTCTGGAGGCTTTCACTTCTCACTTCATAATATGAATGGATTGGAATCATAGATATGTTCTATGGGTCTATCCAGCTTTTCTAGTTCAGAAATGTAAACTCTTATCAAGATGCAGGTACATGCCAAAATTAGAGGAGGCAGTGGAGGAAAATGAAATGTCAGATTTACTTATATATTATTTAATAATAGACACCATTTACTGCCATTAATTTTCCAAGTGATTTTTCTTAGCAACTCCTTGACATAAAGGGGAAAATTGTGTATTACTTTTCTGTGACATAAGCTGCTGCAAGCAGTAGGAAAATTTTTGTTT
Source organism: Corvus kubaryi (assembly GCF_017639235.1). Classification (NCBI taxonomy): domain Eukaryota; kingdom Metazoa; phylum Chordata; class Aves; order Passeriformes; family Corvidae; genus Corvus; species Corvus kubaryi. The sequence goes on from NW_024581076.1 coordinate 2,448,164, forward strand.
ATCTTGCTCTCTCTAAGCAGAGTTAATTCCTCTTAAGTCTCTTGAGCTTCTCACTAGACTGCAGGCCAAAACATGTCTAATGAGAAAGCCATTCTTCGGCATAACAAACATTTAAATCATACTATGTGTTTTAGTCTTCACTTAGTAATGTTTCTTCTATTTCTTCTTTATCTTTTTTTTTTTCTTTTAATAATTGTTTTTTAATGCAGCATCTGAATTAATGGAATATGAACCTCAGGAAAGCAAATGCAATTATGCATACTTTAATCTCACGTTACAAAATCCATAACACATTTACATTTCTTCAGCTTTCCTAAATTGTAGCACTTCTTTTTTTCACAGAAAGTGTTGATTATGGGCCAGTGTTTGTACAAGAGCCAGATGATATGATTTTTCCGACTGATTCTGAGGAAAAGAAAGTGTCTCTGAATTGTCAAGCACGTGGAAATCCTACTCCCACATACAGGTACCTGTTTTAGAACTTTATTTTTTTAAGTTTTCGGAATATTAGCCACTGCAATCCTACTCTGAAAATCAATGCATTTTGGTGTGAAACAACAGAAACAGCTCTGTGACGCTAATGTTTTTCCTGATTGAATGTTTTTTTTCTGATTCTGAATAAGCAAGAAGAATAAGTGGCAGTGATTAAAGGAATAGCAATATTTTAAGTTTCAAATTATGTGCTCTCTGCATCATTTCTATCCATGTGGAGAGATTCCTTTTGTCCAGTTAATTGACTGCGACAACTGACAAAAACAAAATATTTAATTGTTTGTTTTTTTTTTTTTATTTCGAAGCATCTATAAAGCTACAAATTACTATCCCAATATATAGGGAAAGCAGCAAAGTATAGGTACATTAAATGACATGACTTTGCACTACAAGATACTATGGTTGAGCCAAATCTGGTGTTTTTTCATGCACAAGTCTACCATTTTATTCCCATGCAACTATCACCTGTTGCTTATTTTTCCATACAGACTTGTATGCCACAGTTATCTATTATTCAGACCTGTGATGACATACCTGTGAGCCTCAGAGTGCAGTTTATTGATGGTGCACACTTACAGGTGGTAACAGTATGTTGCAGTCACCTTACCCATTTGCTGTATCTGTCTCTGCTCATATTTTATGCAAATTACAAGTGATGTAAGAGGGCTCGGGAAACATATGGTTGGTTATTTTTTCCATATACTTTTAATCTTTCCTCATAGAGTCATTCTGCAATTAAAAAGGGAACATAAAGACTCTTACTGTGTTTTGTCATAGGTGGCAACCATCAGTTCTCCGTTTTGTCTTTTGCCTTTTACCCTTATTTGACTTGTGGATTCTTCAGAATTCTGGTTGAATTTTCCTTAGAGTTATTTGAATCACAACACTTGCATTTCTATAACTTGAAGAAATTCAGAATCAGTATCACCCATAGACACCCCCACCACAACAGTACTCAATCTGCCTCTTTGCAATATATGGACTCATTAAGTGGATCTGGCACGTGACACAACCTCTCCAAACAGCACAGGCATGACTAATACATGTAACATGGGATTAGAAATGAATATCCAGAAATTCTTCAAACCGGAATAGCATTAATTCCTCACTATGTGGTACAGAAGCTATCTTGCTTGCTTCTTTACTGACATTCCTTGTGTAATTTCTGCTAATTACTGGTGATTTGTTAATAAAAAAAAGAAAAAAAGTCTATTAGTTCCACACATTGTAAAAGTGCTGTCAGTCCATTAAACATAGAGTGTGACCATGGGGAAAAGGCACAAATTCCCCCCCAAAGGAGAGTCCTACATTCAGGTCTCCCAGACATCATTATTCTTGTAGAAATTTTGTCTATGGAGAACCTATGCCAGCTCCTTTCTTTCTTTGTCCAACTTTTTTTGTGTTTTCCCAGCAGAATGCAATCAACAAATACAGACTTTCAGCATATTTTAAAGGGTGACTACAAAGAGAATAGGGGTCTCTTGTCACAAGGAGCCACATGGAGAAGGCAAGAGGCAACATGGTTTCATACTCCTCAGTAATCAGTGAAGGTTTTCAAGATGCAAATGAACAAGATGCTTGATTATCTCATCTAGGCTCCATTTTCCATATAAGACTGGAGCAAATGATCGTTTATCATCCGTTCCAACCTGGGCTGGTTTATAATTTTGTGATACCTATTTCTTCAGTTCTCCAGAGATTAATTGGTTTCAGCAGCCTCATAAAGAAACTTTCCTGACTGTTGCTCATGCAAGGAGAGATTTAACCTGAAAGGCCTAATTCAAACAGCACAGTTTAACTTCTCCTTCTATTGCTGCCACTTGGCTGCACAGCATTTACAATGCACACTACCATTCAAGGGAGGGAAAAGAGGTAAAAATTACTCTCTGAGGAAGATCCTATTCTTCAGGACAAATGTAGAGGGAATTTATTCTCAAAAGATCTACAGATTTACAACATTTTATATATGCCACTGCCCAGCCACACTACCAAAAAACCTGTCCAGCTGGACTGGACAATAGAAATCTTTATTTACGTGTGCTCTGAGGCCTTTGCTGCTAAGAATTATTTTCAGCCAAAACCAAAGCACAGTAAAACTTTATTTAAAGTTACATTATTTAAAATTATATTAAAAGAACATTTAAAGCACTCAAAAATATCAGTGTTTCCTCTGCCTTTTAAATTAATTTCTTTAGTCTGTGTAATTCGTGACACAGTGTTCATAACCTGTTTACAAATTCTCTTTTTTTCAGGGACATTACTTTGTTTTAACAAAATGGGTAATTCTCACATAATTTCAGATGTTGTTCTTCCTTTCAAAGTGCTTTATTTCCCCTTGTCCAAGCTCTACCCTGAAATAAAAATTTTTAATTTTTTGAGTTTCAGCCATTAAGGTATTTTGATGCATAGATTTAGGGGATAACTCCCTGAGATAAACTGATTCTGTTTGCTTAGCATTTCTGCAAATCATAGTTTAGCATCACAAGTCAGGACCAGTACAATGAAGAAGATAACTGTGATCCCCTCAATGAGGAATTCAGACATTCACAAACTTCCTGTGCGATCTCACAGGTCACCAGTGTTACTGAGCTACAAGCAGGTGTTGAATTCCCTGAGATGCCACTTCACTACACGGCTTTCCCTGATTGTGAAACACTTCATGTACGATTTTACTTAGGCCCCACATACACTGGGTAGTAATTTTTTGTCAGTATCATTTCCTGTTAGAAAAGGCAGTTGAAAAAGTTTTCTAAGAATTATTTTTTGTCTTCTGAAGCCAAATTATAGTATTTTGAAATGTTATCAGTCACTTTTCTTCAAGAAAAAATGCATCTGAATTTTCCTAACAATCTATGTCCTTGGAACTGCTATATTTTGGGTTCAGTCCTTCCAGATCAGTCAGGGTACCAAGAAAAAAGTCACCTGATTCAATTTTGTTTTTCCTATAATGTGCGTAGATTATATGAGGGGAATACAATCACTCAGGAAGGACCCCAAGATAAAGAGGCAGGTAGTTATCAAGATCCAAAGTAAATCATTCAAAGAAATTCAAGAGATAAAATTCAAAGAACATATTTTTGCATTGAACTTAACTGAAAATGAAACTAAGGAAAAAAAGCTAATTAAGCTCAATTTTGTGGTAGTTTTCATTTGGAAATGCCAAAACACTCATTTCTTTGCATTTTCCCTGTTTAAATTTCCTTTCATTTCAAGATCAATTATTTTTACATTTTTATTTCACATATATAGACAAGGATATATGCATAAAATGTTAACTTTTTTTATGATTTCATTCAAAATATCAAATAACTAATAAATTGTTCAAGATTAAAAATTCCTTTCCTTTTTAGCTCTTCTACGTATGAATCTACCTAAAATTGTAGTAATCCTACCAAGCTTTCCTCAATACTCTTTAAAATATTAATAAATTGTCAATGATGTCTCCTTTCTTACATTAAATGAAGCTGAGGTGCTCTGCAATCAAAAGTCCAATTGTGAAAAGAAGGAACAAATAGTAGATTCACAGTTCATCTAAATTCTGACAATTCTGACCTTTGGATTAAGAAATAGTCACAGCTACAGTGGCTAAAATTGCTGGCTGTACCTCATTCACCATGAATGTTAACAAGATAGGGTGAATTGATAATCATTTTGCTGTGTTAAAGTTGTGTCTGGAGTTTAAGTGTTGCCAGGTTCTTCCAGTCTTTGCTGATCTCTGGCAAAGCTTGCAAGTTCCTGGAAATTTCCCAAGTCAACTTTGAAGCTGCAGAATGACAGCGAAAGAGTAATGAAATATCTGGGCATTATAATAATTGCACCATATCTGTTTACACTGCTCTTCTTCGCATTCTTCTTAAAATTTCATGTAATTACACTTTGACAAAAAAGCAGATTTAAAAGTCTTCATATGTGGATGTTATTCTTTAATTCAGAAACTGCAAACACACACACACACATATATGAGGCTATTCCAGACTGCCAAAGTCTATTAATCTACCACAAAAAATATTTTCTCTTGCAGCCAGTGGACTATTACAGAGTTTGTTGCTTCAATCTTTTGAGATGAATGAGGGGCTGAGGCTTTTTGGCAGACAATATCTGGGACCCATAAAACAACTTGCACAACTGAAAAATTATGGGACACTTAGGTTAATTCTGAAACCTCAGAAAAATAAGTGTTCATTCAGGAATTATTCAAAACTTTGCCTGAGTTGGGATACTTCCACTTTCCTACAGCCTGGCCCTTTCCATCTTATCTTTACTCCCATCCTTGGCTTTACTGCTCAGGCTTCTCATTTCACTCTCAAACACCTCCCTAAATTAGCATTCCCTATTCAGACTGTTTATTTGATCTTAGTTTCCATGTACCTAGTAGCTGCCCGGATCTGCCCTTGGCCACACACCAGTTAACTCCTGTCTTCTCTTCCAGTCTTTGAATTTTGTGTATACTGATTCAGCTGATATTATTTTGCCTTTGTCTGTTGCCAAAATCCTATACTGCATAACAGCCTATGTACATCAATCTACCTCCCTGCTCTTCACAGGTCTTGCTCTTCTTTCTTCTGTATTTAAATGAGGTGTCTCTGTTTCAAATCAAATGCTGAAAGAATGGGAGAAAAAAGCTTGCTTGTTTGCATGCAGTGTAGACTCAACTCTGCTACCTGTAAGCTCAGCTGGGCCTGATGTCTTAGGTTTTAGCTTTTATATTTTTCAAATCCTGTACTGTTTAATGTGCAACTCTGAAGTTTTGTGTGGCCTGTTAGCTGCTGTTCTTTCATGCTGGTTAGACATAACAAGCCTCTCTAGGTTTGCTCTTCAAGGACACCAGACCCCAAAATGAGTAAACTAAAGCCTAGATCGGTGGCAAACTTTGGGTAATTACATCATTAACTGAGGCTATAATTGGAGAATTAACACTCATATGCAAATGGACCAAGCTTATAAAAGTGTGAAGAACCCGTGACCCAGGGTCCATCTTGGGTATAGCCTTTTGACTGCCCAGGGTGTACCTTTGAAGGCCCTTCAAATAAATACCTACTTTTATTCTCTTATTTTTGTCTAGTCTCTGTTTTTAGGCAGCCACCTCAAGGCATCAGGCCTAAAGCTTTAAAGACAGAATATGAATTAAAACTTTGATTATCATAAGCACAGTAAAAATCCTATTTTTAACATAAAGGATGTCTCTGCTATGCAGTTCTCAAGTCTTAAGCCTTTATGAACATTAGTTTTTTGGGGAAAAAGAAAAAAAACAGAAAAAAAGAGATCATTTTTTCACTCAGCATAGGCAAAACAAAGAATACCCTTTTTCTTCAGAGATTGAAGATCAGGTTTTGTTTGTGTTTTTTATTCGCTTATGTTGTCGAATGCCTCCATTCAAGATTTTCCAGAGTAATGGATTCCTGCACAGGACATATTTTAATAGTTGTCCTCATTATTACAACTGGAGCTGTCAGATTCTCTGTACTAAGCTTAATACCTTCACTCAGTTATTAAATGCTCAAGTAGGTTTTGGTTTTTTTTTTTCCCTAAGATGGCTTCGAAATGGAACTGAAATCGACGTTGAAAGTGATTATCGTTTCAGTTTAATAGAAGGAAGTCTGATCATCAACAACCCCAGTGAAATGAAAGATTCTGGACAGTATCAATGTTTAACTACCAACATGTTTGGCAGTATTTTAAGCAGAGAAGCCATTCTTCAGTTTGCATGTGAGTAACACTTTTTATAATACTGATAAATCAGACCTTATATTTCTTGTTAAGGCACTAAATTGTAATGTGAATATGTTATACAAGTGACACTGACATTGTTGGGCTAGGATCTCAAAATTAGAAATAAAATACTTAGCAGGAAAATGTGATTTTCTGTAGACTTGTTACTTTAAAAATAGAACCATCAGGGAAAATAACTCTAGTACATGATCCCAGATCCCAAATGCTGTATTTTAATGGCATACTCGAATACTCTGCAGTGATGTATTTCACTCATTGCTAGTTTCCTGAAACATCTGTCATTTTGCCACATTTCTCAGCAGGAAAGAAAGAACAGTAAACTTAGGAATAGAATGGGGTAAAGTTCCTGTATATCTGTTGGATAGTCTGCACCTCTATATTTTTTTATGTATATATGTATATAAATATATATGGTTTATGTCTGTGTTTTTGCATACATATCCAATGTACTTTCATACATTATGAAACTGAAGGGGTTTTTTACGGTCATTATGGAAACCAAAATTGTCTTAGCTTTTGAAATTTTTCACTACAATATACTTTTCAGAAGCTATCAACAGCTCATAATCCCAAGTAAATGCTATGGTCTATCAATAGCATACTCTTTTTCAAATGTACTAGCAGGAAGAACTGGGCCAGGATTTACCCTCCAACCCTAATTTCCCTTAAGCACTTTATAGGAAGGCAGCCAACATCATTTTATTAGTTTATCTAGATAAATTTTACCATGAGTGGCTTTTAAGAGTAGGGGTGCAAAAAGAAGTCCATCCTAGTTTCTCAGATCCCACTGAAAATAAGACATTACCATGAAACATGAGGCAGATCTTCAGCTGGAACAGTGGGTTTAAGGAGAAGTTGCCATCTGCATGTCTACTAACACATCTGGTGTTGTCAAGAACTCAGCAGATCTAGTGTGAAGTCTGATTCTCCCTTAATCCACCCCTCCCTGGTCAAGTCAGACCTCTTAAATCTATTGCTTAAGTCTTATCTGCTGCAGATTTTGTCAAGGTGTTTGTTAGGAGATCATGGCACTATCCACCTACTTCTGAGCTGGGAGGAATAATGATATTTGTCACAGTTTGCTCATGCCAGGGCAGCATGTTTAAAACTCTAAGCATCACAAGAGTATCACAGTATTACTGGACCTCAGTCTTAAATGGAGCTTTTGAGAAAATTCTGCTGCATTTTATCGTTTAGACAAGAAAACTACCCTGCAACAAATCTCTTGTTTAGAGAACCCAAAAAATGGTAAATATACATAGTTCCAGGTGTCTGAAGCTCAGATTTCTGTTCTGAAAGAGTAAGTCTAAGAGGTGCCCATTCAACCTCCAATTGAAAAAGAAAATAATAATAATACAGGGAAAGTGAGAGCTTGATCTCAAACAGCAGAAGGCCTATGAGTTTCAATAGCTACATCTACCGTTCATTCAGGCCCCCATGTTCTTATAATTACAATCTTACCTCCTCCAATAAAATAAATTTAGATAAAGTAAAAAAAAAAAGAAAGAAAGAAAGAAGAGACTAAGTTTAGTGGGCTTATTTTCATTGGATTTTTTAGTTTCTATTATCTTACACACCTACTTTTGCAGGTATCAAAATTATTACATTGTGATGTTTGGAATGTGATTTCTGTTCATGAAAGTATTTGTAAATTGTAATGAAAGTTTCTCAGTAAAGTTTAATGGAGGTGCACTGTCTGGGAGTGCTGAGGTGTAGTAAATAATGCTGCAGGACTTGCAAGAGAGAAAGGGCTGCTATAAGGACATGAAAATCTTTTTTAAATAATAGAGTAATAACTGGTTGAAATTCTTTTAGAAGTTTGTGAGAAGAGCAATTTCAAGTTCAATGTGTATTTGTAGCTCAATTTCAATGTAGCATGACCCTCTCTCTTCCACTCTTGATTTAATACTTCTTCAATTCCCTGACCTTAAATGAATGGTGTTCATGTTGAAAAAATATTTGCATTATGCAACAACTCAGATTTTAATGTTGTTTAAATTAATTAATGTTTAATGATGTCACCACAATGTAAACTCATACTACCATATCAAAAGCATGTATCACTGAAAAGTTGTAAGTCAGATCCAAGGGCCACCTTTCCCAGTGCCTCACCACCTTTAGAGTGAAGTATTGCTTGTTAATAGCTGGCCTGCATGTCTCCAGCTGTTTTCAATAAGACAGAAAGTAAAGCATTGAAATAGATTTTTTAAGGAAAGGTTCTAACCTTAAAGTAATTAAAGTAATTGGTGCTCTGCAGTTTTACTGGGCTCTAATGGCTTGAATGGTAATCTATAATCCCAAGGATAAATCAAAGCATTTCTGACTATGAGATGTAGAGCTACTCATAATGGCGTTCACTTTCCCTTTCTTTGCTGAAAACCATGGATTCCAAAAGCTTAGAAACCTACCACTTTCACAGGAAAAAACCCAAAAAATTAAGCTCATGGATTTGTTTATATGCATGGGTTGTACCTCTGTGGAAAATAGTTATAACTTTGCAACTTGAAAATTCTTCTAATTAAAAAGAGAAATGGCATGCAGCCCAAAAGGGAACAACAGGCACCATTAACCAAGGCCTTTGACATCATCTTATGGAAAAAGCACATACTATAAGGTGTCTATGCAAAAATATCTGAAATAGGAGAGCATGTGTGTGCCACTGACTCTTAGTTCTCTCACAATTCCATGGCCAAAAACCCAGTTGCTATGGTTATTATCATGTAGTTCAGCATTGGAGATGCATTGCAAATATAAATGTTCATGTACTATAATGTTTGTATATGTGTGCACAGTTAAAATAGGACTTTGAAGTACTTACGCAATTTCTTTGGGTTTGAAAGAGAAAGACATATAAAGTGAACATTATTCTGTATATGTTTAGACATAATACTTGAAATAACCCACTCTATCACTGGTTTTTTTTATGGAGTAAAGCTGAAGACCAGTTATGTGCAGTTAAAGGTCTGCTTGAAGTTTTAAACTACCACATCAAATACTTATGAAGATTTAAACTCAATCAAAGGTCTCTCTTTTTTTCTTTTTTGCATTTCCTATGATGTCTCATGCCCAAGGTTGTGCTGGCTTATACTATTTTAAGAAAGCAAGCAAAAATAAAAAAAGAAGAAAAAGTATCTCATGCTGTAAATGAAATTAGAAGAATATTTTTTCAATAAAAACATAACCTGATGCAAAATTGAAAAAATATAGGTTTCAGCATGACTAAATCTACCTGCCTTAGTGCAAAACAACTGCATATATTTGTATGTGGTTCCACAGCTTCTCTTTGGAACAGTGTCCTACAACTTTGGCTACCACAGTGGATGTATTTTGTGCTTACCTTTGCCACATGTACAATCTCTATATTCCATTAGGTTACAAAACAAAATTGCTGGCCTTTATCTGTGGGTCATTCAGCCTTTCACAAGCCTACCATCTCAGTGATATTTACAGCCTGGGCTAGAAACCTGAAGAAGTGGTAGGGGAAAACAACTACTCACCTGTCATTTATAGAACTCCTCACTGCAATATTATTAATCCAATTGTCACTGGCTTCTTTGCATCATTTCCTTTTTTCTCTTACTAAATCTATTTTTTCCTTTAATCTACGGAGAAGAGTATTGATTAGACACAATTTCAATGTCCTTTTCTAATGGATGATCCACAATAACTGTCCAGTGATGTACAGAATAAGAAGTCACTCATGATGTAGACATACAAATCAACAGTTTTCTGAGGAGACAGCCTGTGCACTGCCCATTCCATCACAGCACACTTCTGTCAGCCTTTTAATTGACTTCACCTACTAAGAAATGAGCTTAGTGATCTATGTTTCCTTCTTGCCATCATGCTCCCTGGACACATTGTTGGGTATATTTCATAATTTCCTCGCATTAATTTTTTAGAAGTTGATTTATTTAAACCTTCTAAACATGAGAAAAACCTTTGTTTCTCATGTTCATTTCAGAAGATGCAGAATTGCAAAACGATATTACAATAGCAACATTTTCTTCTAAATCATATCAATCTAAACAGTTTTAGGTACTATAAATGAAAAGTGATAACTGAAGTGAGAAAAGAAATCAAAATACAAGTAGTTATACTTTCATTTTCAAATATGTCCCTGATCATCCTGTAACACACTTTTGTCACTGCTTTGCTCTGAAAGCATCACAGCAGCATGAAGAATGTTGCTATGTTAAAAGTAGCTACAGCTGCAACAGTGACTTGCACTACAAAATTTTTGGATTATTTTCTTCATTATCTCAACATGCCATTTTAAGAAAATATATGCTTAAAAGACACCTGAAAACCGCATGTAAATGCCAGAAAAAGTAAATTGTGTGTAGAGCCGTTTGCATTTTATTCATAAATAATTTATTAATTAAAGAGTATCAGATTCACTGAATCTGAAATGAATGTGAATTTGTCAAACTCTACTAACAGTTTCAGCTGTTGTTTCAGATGTTGTTTCCAGCCAGTTTCCCACATAAATGTTCAAAGCACTTGCACATATCTACTTTAAAATTCTGCAAATTTAGCCCTTTCTTTTGTTAAGAGGATCAGAAAAAAAAATTAACTGAAACATATGTATTTTTCATATAAAAATGTTGAAAAAAAACAAGTTTTTAGTCAAATTAGAAGTCTGAAAAAATGAAACTATTTGAATTTTAGCTGTGGTGATACCTACTTTGTTGTTTATAGAAATATTCGACATATATAACTGAGTTCAATGGTGCAAAATGCTAAGAACTTTGGCTCTAGTCTAAAAACACATTTCATCTTAAAGCATAATCCTTTTGAAGTTGATGGGGTGATGTATGTTCTTAAAAAACATGAGGCTTCCTAAAGCAAGATTTGAAGCAATCTGTATGGATTTGTTGCCAATGTCATCATGATAGACACGTAATAGGTTAATTAAGCCTTCTGTCATTAATTTCTTGATCCTTTCTTCTTAAAATGAATAAATACCTTAGAATAATAAACTTTATTACTTAAAAATCGCAGAACTCATTATAACTCCTTTTAAGCAGCTTTTCTCAAAGCACTCATGTTGGAAAAGGTAGATCTTTGTTCTCTTCTGTGGCTGTGGTGAATCTTCAATGAAAATTTGCCATCAACCTTGCTTTACATAGGTGGATCCAAGTCTGAAAGCAAGTATGGAAAAATAAATAAAATAAGCAGGTCACCTAAAACTGTGAAGACAGCATCCACTCTTTCTGAAAAAAATGGCAAAATTAATGAATCTTTATCTTGTTCAAATTTCCAAACAAATCACTTACTATTGCCAAACAGTAAACCTTCTGGGATTTCAACTGTATTCGGGAGTGCTATCCAGTGAAAGCTTTGGGAAAAATATACTGCTTGTCTTCTGGAACTCCCCTTCCACAGCAGGTCTTCAGAAATGGTCTCCTGACCCTATCAACAGTGACTTGTCTGTAATAGCATTAAGATCTGCTCTGGTAGACCTGCTCTCTGTTTCTGTCCCTTTAGTTCTGCTTTTGAAGCTGTCTGGAAGTTGCAGTCAATTTCCATTTTTCGATTACTACATCAGCATTTAAAGACCAACTACCTTGCCTCTCCATTAGATCACTTTAAAGAGCCAAGGAAACCCAATCCTTTCCTGTCTACAAAAGCAGGTATGTTTTTTCATCAAGAAAAGAGGACAGTGGAGAAATTTTTATCTTCTATCTGTTGTCTCAAAACAGTATCCTGTGAGTTCCAAAAGGGGCTCATTATGCTAGTAAAATAAGCATTCCCTAGCACTGAGAGCAAATCATATGGAAAGGTCCACATCCATAATTCTAAACTGTTTTACCTTTTAAGACATGGAGTACTTCTAAACTCTGAGAACAGCCCCTAGTCAATTCTGCTAACACCCAAAATGTGACAAGAATTGTCTTGCAGAAGGTTGTGGTCCCACCAAAGAGTCCTGTGGACACTTCCAACACAGTGACACTGTCCATGATGAAAATCCAGTGCAGGAGATTATTTCTTGATACCTTTCACTCTACCAGTATAGATAAAATGTTATTAGACTTTCTTTGTTCTCCTGATATTAGACTTTCCTTGTTCTCCCAAAAGAAGTTGGTTCCTCTTTGTCCTTACAAACAACTCACTCATTCCTTAACTTCAACCACTTGAATTTTCTGTGATGAAATCATACATGACCTCAGCCTGAGAGGGATATTTTGACAACATCAAGAAACAAAACGCAGGAAGCTCTAATGCAGAAAATATTTTTTTCTTATTTAGAATTAACATTTATCCTTTTGCATGAAAGTACTAAAATGAAGGCAGTGTGAAAAGCTGAGGTCAGATCCCAGATTACAGACATCAATACAATGCAGATTTGATAGTCATTAGAATAAGTTACTAGCTTCAGAAAGGGGTATCAGTTCTGGATGTTCTCCATTGAGCAACATATATTATCTCATTCCATTTGAATTGCACATTAGCATAACTTCAATCTCATTGATCCTCATATCCAGCAAACACCAAAAAAGTTATGATTATTTCCAAGTATTCAAATGGAAATGAGATTTATTAATCTTGTCAAGTTCATTTATTGCTACATAAGTTTTGATGCCAAAAAAAGTATTCTGAGGTTTAAGTTCTGCTTAGTCTTTTACTCTAAAAATGTACTTTAAACAATACATTTTATATTTCTTGTTCTTTGGAAGAATTAATAGAAGTCAGTCATGTAGAGAAGCACAGTTTGAAATGTAATTACTGCAATCATTTAAAGATGCATAGTACATCTACAGACTTCTCATTTTAGCGCTGTGCATTTCTCTGCAGGACTGGAAGGCTGGTGTTTAACCTGCCCATAACCTAGCTCACCTATTTTTCACAATCTAATCTATCATGCTAATGAATCATTAGACTTGGCATTTAAATATAGATGACAGTAATTAAGAGTAGCATTACTAAAAAAGAAGAAATTTTAAAAGGTTGAAGGAGAATTTTGTGCCAAGACCAGACAATACTTTCTAAATTTCCCTCTGAGTTCTAGCTCAGATTCACTTTTGGAAATTACTGTGTCATCTCTCTAATTACATCCTTCCAGGTGTGGCATATGGTGGTGAGTGCTACTGTACCTTCTTTCAAATGAAAGGTTTTACTTGAAATTTCTTGCATGGTATCTGTAGTGCCACCATGGCATTCCTGCCCTCATTTCTCTCCCTCCTTTATCCTGACATAGATGTATTATGGCTTTCCTGAGAAACAGATCAGGCTCCTGATCTCATTGAAAAGTAAAATTGTCTGACTGGTTATTCTTCTGCAGGGGCACAGTTACCTGTGGTAGTACAAAAGAAAGAGCAGCACAAGCTTGGGAGGGAAGAAGAGAGAAGTGGACAGGGCATTTAAGCTGACTTAGGAATAGCACTCTTTATAAAAGCAGTGAAGTCACTTTTGATGATGCTTTGGAACTCAGGGAGGAAAACTTCTAGGAAAGAGTTGAGTTCTGTCTAAGTTAATAACGCTGAATAAGAGGTATGAAATTTAATAGAAACCTACAATAAATGAAGGAGATTGATCATCAAGGAAAACATCTGGAAGGCTGTGAAACACATGGACAAAATGAGAATTAGAAGTCAAGTTTGCCTGACAAAGGAAATGAAAAATAATACAGATAATTTTTTTTGTTAGATTACTAAAAATTAAAAAGAAAAGATGGTGGGATAGAATTAAAGTTAATTTATATATGACCCCAACTTCAATGGCCACCTTTGGTTTTCTATAAGGACAGAGCAGCTTATACATCTGTTTTCATATGAAGCATGAGATACCAGTAACAGAAAATCAGGCATTCACTTTGGGAATGGGAGAAGACAAGAATGTAAGAGTCAATCCACACTTTAAACAAACTAGTTCCAATATCCATGAGTTCTATTCATGAAATTTAGTACTTCAGTGACTAGACATCACAAGAGTGTGCAATTCCAAGGACAAATTGTCTTTTGTCCTTCTTGATACTTTCATTAGTGTTCACAGCACAACTATTAATTAAATCTCCTCAAGTTGCCAAGATGTCAACATGGAAGTTGTATTATCAAATGAATAATTATATATTTTATTTATAATGTTTTGCATTCAAAATCATGAACCTGGTAATATAACTGTTGATTTGTTTATAATTTCTTGTAATTATTTTGAGAACAAAATCAAAATAATTTCCAAAAATAAATTCTCAACAGTGACAACGATCATATCAAAAGCTTTTTCAGATGACCACCATGTGATGATAATGTCAAGTACTGTAACATGATAGTCTTAAATTCTGTGAGGTTGGGTAGTTGTGCTACGCTTGCCATCAGCAGCCAGCAGTTTACAATTTCTTTTGTACTGGTTTTAAATGTCAGATGTTAGAAGTTGCTTTCATAGAACATGGTATATATTTTAAAAAGAAGCAAATCCTATAAAATGTACTGTAACCTGTCTCCATATACAAACACACCCACACACCCACACACACCGAGCTAAACAATAAAAATCCCCCAAACAAGCCTTTTAATTAGGTTTCAGCCCTATATCTCATCAAGCATAGAAATATGCAAAAATGTCCTCAGGATTCTATAAATATGTAAATCCTGAGCCCACCCACACACCTACCGCACTAATTAAAACAAAATGTATTAAGTCAGGAATTTATATACTGTGTGTCTAACTACACATTAAATCTCACAGTAAATTTTATTAGAGTTGCCAGGTCAAATATCCAAGCTACAGGATGAAGGATTTATCATTGTCTATGGAGTCTGAATTTTGCCTTGGATTCTGGAGTCCTGAAATATAGATTTGTCACATAATTTTTTTTTTCTTCTTTTTTCTTTTTTTTTTTTTTTTTTTCATTTTAGACCCACTAGACTCTTTCAGGTCACAGAAGAATTACTGCTCACTTACTGAACAGTATTCCATTTTCTCTTGTTCAGTGCCCAGCCCCCTGCCTTCATTAATTCAATCTATTCAAAACCTACTCTGCAGATGAAATTAATTTCCTCAGAAGCTTTTTATGGTGCTCATCATTACAGCATCTAAATGCTTCATGCACATTAATATGCTTATTTTTACAGTGTTCCTGTGAACTGAGTAGTTATTGCTATCTCTTTTTTATAAATGGAAAACTAAGACATGAGAGATTAATGTAAAGTATCCAGTAATGTGGGGAATTGTACACGAGCTCAAGGGGAGCTGGTTTTCCCAAGTGCTTAGCAGAGCCAGAACTGATCAGTCTCCTATTCATCACTCTGACCAATCTTTTTCTCAGCCTTTGTATCAGTCATATCTCAATCCTGCATCTGGTTTCTGATCTCTTTCCTCCTATCGATTAGGCTACTGATCCCATTTGCAGTTTCCTTACTTACTGAAAGCATCTGTTTGATCAAAAATGATAGTAGCATCTTTCTAGCTCTATTTTAGTCTCAGTGTACTCATTTTGCTCAATTGACTGCAGCTCCTCTGTCTCACATTTCCCACTTCCAGGCTCCTAAGCTCTCTTGCCTTCCTTGTCCTTATTCAATACCTTCTATAACATGCTTTTTGCTTCCATAGCCTGCTGCATCCTTAAGAGACTAAATGGACACTTACTTATTATTTAACTAAAACTGAGAGTAAATGAAACAGAATCTTCTAATGGAAAGATTTTGCCATCTTAATCACAGTAGTTGCTGTCTGTGGTGTTTATAATAATGGGTGGATTTCTTGACAGTACAAATATCCATTGGCAGAATATATTTTTTGAATTATAATTTTTTTATATATATTCAGTCTAAATAACTTACATTGCCATTCTATTAGCTCTCATATGCAAAGTGGGACAAATCTTTGAATGGCAAATGGTTACAGTACATTCAGTAGGAACTTCTACTGATAATTCAGTGTTTTCTCTTTTAAATTATTAAACTATTACTGCAGATCACTTTATAATGAAACAGGTGCCCCTTGGATAAATTTCTACCTGTAATGACATTTCTATTTAAATGCTTTCAATTTATAAACATTTTTTCTTACTATGAGACTTCAACCATCTCCTTCACTCATTAACAGAGATTAACTCTGGCCTGTGTTTTGGTTAGTGACTGCAAGACTTTGAGATTTTAAGTCAGCCTTTATTCAGTCATATCTTCTGAATTCCACTGTCTTTTTTTCCTGTCTTTGCCTATATTCCTCTGTGGTTCACAAATGAAAGACTATTGCTCCATTGAAATGAAACCGTAAGAAATAGAGAAAATCTTAGCATATGATCATCACTAGCCATGATGTGCCACAAATGTGAGAAAGAACTCTTTTAAAATTTTTCTTTGTTTCACTGCTGGTTATACAAGGCCTGGTTACATGTAATACTCCAATATTGGGAAATGGAACCTCCATTAATCTTTAATTAAGTCTTAAAAGTGTCATTACCTCATTAAAATCATATCTGCTAAAAAAAGTGAAATTATCATGTATAAAATATGTCAGTGAATGTAAAAGTTGAACAGAAATATTGGTAAGAAAATAATAGTTAGCTGAACAAAAGAAACTAAGTATTTTCAATTCAAGATTGCCTTGTGGCAATCTCAACAGAGGAGCCAATCCTTCAAGTACTTTATCCTGCCCAACACAATTGCCAGCAGTTCACTCTAAGGCTCTGGAATAGCATTCAGGATAAAAATCTTTGATGTATATTTTGATCAAAGTTCTCTAAAATATAGAGAGTTCTGTACTATGTGAAAAAAGGATGTTTAAATACTGGGATACCAGTTCCACAGGAGATTTAAGCACTTCCTTTTTTCTTAGTCTAAAATTGGTCTTTTTTATTATTTCTTCCATGGTAAAATTCCAAAGCAATTTTGGAGTCAGTCAATGAAATATATTTTTTTTAATAAAATTGAATTGTTTTGTACACATTGGTTAAGAATATCCTGTTATAGTGAAGTAAAATAGTTTTTACAGCTGTTTGAGTACTTAAAATTTGACTTTGTACTGTGTTATACTACAAATATAAGAAATTCATATCTATATGTAATGTGTATATAGACATGACAAAACTTGACCCAGTACTGTCAAAATTAAAAGCCTAAATAACTATTTTTATGTATAAGAATGGTAACAAAATACTGAGGCAGAACTGCCACTTTAATGATCTTAATACTTTTTTCTGAAAACTGTGACTGTAAGTCTTTAAAATTCTGTTCTAGTTATTCAGTTGTTGGATTGGAGTTACAAGAAACTAATCTAATAAAGAAGGAAAGGCCGCAATGAAGTTTTAGTGAAACTGCCACTGTTCATCTAAACTCCCTCTATCTCTTCCACCCAGCTCTTCATACAGCTTGTCCTTAAATAGATCCACAAGCAATAAACCATCCTTGTTCAGTTTAGCTACCTGGTGACAAAGGCATGCACATTCTGCTTTATTATACAGACCTACAGTGAAACTTGCAGCCCAGAAGCTTACCTTTATTTCCTGTTATTTTGTATACACTCCTAAAATACGTGACCATAATACTTTTCCCTGAAGTCAAGATTTCCATAAAAGAGCATAGAGTAAGAGAAACTAGAAACAGAAGAGGCAAAGAAAAGCTATCCAAAGGCAAAATCTATGGACCGTTTTAAATGAACTTTTTATCAGACCAAAAACATGAAAAGAAACATGCTTTACAAAGGTCATTTAATAGACAGTAAACTACCATATAAAATTATTCCCACATTATTTGAGACCAAATTTAACTGAGATTTTTAGGGGACTCAGATCTAAAATATGTATAAAATTTGTTGAACCTTGAAGAAAAAGGAAAGAAATCCAAGTGTTTACCTTCACAGCATCACAGTTACCTTATTAAATTTAAATAAAATGTTTACTGAAATAAATTTAAATAATTCATGGAACTTGGACTCAATGATCCTTGTTTTTATGTTCTAACTTGAGATACTCTATGATTCTATTAATTGAATAGAGGTAATTAACATTGAATTGAGATAATGAGCACTTTAAAAACAGAGTATTTTAAGGACTTGTTGCAGTCATATCACAGAATCATAGAATGGTTGTGTTTGAAGAGACTTTAGAGATCACCTAGCTCCAACTCCCCTGCCCTTGTCAGAGACACCTTACACTGGACAAGGTTGCTCAAAGCCCTATCCAACCTGACCTGGAATACTTCCAGTGATGGGGCATCCACAGCTTCTTTGGGCAATCTGTTACAGTGCCTCAACACCCTCATAGTAAAGAATTTCTTCTTAATATCTAATCTAAACCTACCTCCTTTCAGTTTGAATCCATTCCCCTTTGTCCTTTCACTAACCTCCCTGGTAACGAGTCTCTTCCAATCTTTCCTGTAGGTCTCTTGTCATTAATTTTCAAAACAGTCATATATTGTCTTCTAAGGTAACACATCACAGAATCACAGAAACACAGAATCACAGAATCACAGAATAAGCTGAGTTGGAAGGGACTCAAAAGGTTCTACGAATCCAGCTCTTGGCCCCGCGCAGGACCACCCTCAAGAGTCACACCATGTGCCTGAGAGCAGTGTCCAAATGCTTCTTGAACTCTGTCAGGCTGGTGCTGTGACCACTTCCCTGGGGAGCCTGTTCCAGTGCTCAACCACCCTCTGGGTGAAGAACCTGTTCCTGATATCCAACCTAAACCTCCCTTGACACAGCTTCAGGCCATTCCCTCGGGTCCTGTCACTGGGCACCACAGAGAAGCGATCAGTGCCTGCCCCTCCTCTTCACCTTACGAGGAAACTGCAGACTGCAATGAGGTCTCCCCTCAGTCTCCACTTCTCTAGGCTGAACAGACCAAGTGACATCAGCATGCAGAATAAAATGGAGAGATCCTTACCAAACAGAATTTTTTTTGAGAGTACATGTGTTTTTCTAAGTATTACTTTTAGACACATACCAGTGCATAAAATTGTGCGTCTCATCTTTCTAGGAGTAATACTATTTGAAAATAATGATTCCTGACATCAGTTGTTTTGTACATCCAGTTGTTTACAACCCTATCTAATAAGCTTGTTTTGCAGTTATTTCACTTTCTGCAAAAACATTTGAAGATCTGTAAAAAACATAATAGTTTTGGGTTTTTTAAAATAGCCAAGCTTTCCAGATCAGTTACAAAGACTTCTTATCTTCAAACTATATTAATTTAAAGCCTAGCACTCTGTGGCAGTGCATTGCAATGATGGCAGCATTCATCAGTCTACTTCACTTAGTCAGGGCTGCCAAGTTTTTTCCTTTTTTTTGATTTTAATCTTATGAGTATCCCGAAGTATGATGAGTTTTCTAGGATATTGCTTATGTGTTCTTGCTTATTCTTATCTCAGTTAATGAAAAAGAGTTGAGGCAAGTGAATCAGTCACTGATGCATAAAACCCAAACCAAATGTTTTCTAAAAGCAAGAAATACTGTTTGTGGCTTAGCAGCTGAAAAATTGGTAAATTATGTCTGTCATAGAGTTCCATGCTCTCACTATTGATGGTCTTAAAATGCTTTCATCCACTTTAACTGATCCTATTTCCAGATAGTAATTATGACTGATGACTTTTAAGCAAAGACTGCAGATATGTCTGTTGTTGCTATGAAAATGCATGCAAACTAGGTCACTGCTGCAATATGCTGGAATGTGAGTCTTCATTTTGTGAATGTTTTAGAGTCCAGAGGATTTACTTCTGGGTTTGCTCAAATCTACCTTAACACTGAAATGAAACATTTATGCTGGAGTTAGTACCATCAGGTGGTCATTTTGTTTGACAAATTGAGTCACCTTTAGGGGAATTAACAGTTTGTGAGCTGCAAACTCATTTTGGGTTTTGATGCACTGCTTGTTGTGAGCACCACGATATTGGCACACATGGGCCAATACTGGAACAATGACACAAAGCAGCTGGAAAACACATTCTCCTGAACCAACGAGGGTGAAATAACAGTATCAGACTTCGGTCCTGAATTGAAAAAGAAAGATTTCTATAGAATTCAAGAAGGGGAAAACAAACATCACAGAAACCATTTTCCATCAGTAACATGGCAATTTGAAAAAGCTTTTGCAAATGTCTTTTCACTATGGGTACATCCATATTATCTTAATTTCTTTTTTCTTTTTTCATTCAAGTGATTTGGTCATACAAATTCCTGGGAATGCCCTGGTAAAAATAAATAAGTGGGCAGAGATTTAAATGCAAAGAATTTGTATATTAAAGAAATTTCACTCTCTTCAGTGTTAGCAATTATTTTCTGTGTGCAAAAGAGACAGCTGAAATCACATTTGACATTGATTTTTGTGCTGGTTTGGACAAATTTGGAGGAAAATATCCTCTGATAGAAGGCAGGTTACAACCAGCCCTCCCCCACCAGGTTCAGGAAAAAATAAATTTTCCTCAGAGGAAAGCAAAAGAGATAAAAACTATTTATTTAACACACAGGAAAAGGGTAATGATGTTAAATAATAAAACCTCTCGTTGTGGAGAGAAACCTGGGAAAATTCAGAGTTCTTCTGTAGATTGAGTCTCTCTCCTCCTCCTCGGAGCTGGGTTGTGGTGGGCCCACCTCCAAGGCCTCAGTGGAGAACTCTCCCGATGTGTTCTGATGTTGAAACAGTCCAGAAGAGAAGGGGAGAAAAAACAAAGTCCCAGGAAAACAAAGTTCAACTCCAACTCTCTCCGGAGAAAAAGGCCAAAAGCTGGCTGAAGAGCAAGTAGAGTGCTTCCTCCCGTTCCTCTCACCACCGCAGGACGCAGAGAAGTGTGTGTCCTTGAACAAACTGCTTTGAAAATTTGCTCGGTTTTTTTTCCTCTCCCCCCTCTCAGGCTCAGTTTAAAGGCACAGAAAGGCACAAAATTAATTTCTGGGCATGGAGCAACGATAGGGGATACACATCATAAAGTGACCCCAAGACAATTTTCAAGATGGAAGCCAACAGGCAGCATCTTGAAACCTGGTTCCCAAACGAAATCATTAGCGAACATCTCACATCTCAGTTTTCTACACTATCACATCTGTGGCACATGCAATCTGGAATTTGTATCCATGGCTTGTTTTGCCATTAGAAGGGCCTTATTTGCTGATGTCATGTAAGTTATCTAAGGTTCAAACACCAAGGCTGTGAAAGATTTATGTGCTGTGATACCTAAAATTAGGTTCAAAGTAATTACAAAAATCGTATTTTTTATATACTTTACTGACATTGGCTACAAGTAATTACAGTACCTACAGGAGCAACTTTACATTCACTGTTTGTACCTGTCTGATAGTAAAAGTTGCAAAAAGTATAAAAATCTTTTGTACATTAAGCATAGGCATTTTGAAAAAGGACTATAATAAAAAGTTTACAAGTTTCAGTGTTTGAATTATAGTGCAGCAAAGATGATGTTTCCACTTCAGCTCTTTAAAATACTGCTTGAAATGGGAATGCATTTAGGCACTTAAGGTTTGATTTATAAAACCTCTATTTACTTTTATGTGGGTTCTTTGCATAATTTACTTGGTAAAAGTAGAACAGTTTTAGTTTACATAAATCATATTATTCTTTTCCTTTTTCATGGAAACTCTTGTGGATGCTATCTCATCATTCTTATTTCAAGAATGCATATTAAGATAAAAAGGGTTGGAAGGTGTGAAAGAACTGTGGTAATCTCAGACTCCATAAGCAGATTGCACTATATATATTGCAATATATTTTATTTAAAGAAAAATAGTGGAAACAATGTACAATAACATGCAGAAACTAGACTTGCCTGGAGAAAGGTAAGACAGAAAAAAATAGTTCCACTTGGAAACCATGTGTTTGGTCTGATCTGACACTTCCAGGATATTCATACTGAACTTCTTGCTAGGTGATTTTTCTATTTTTTGGACATAGATTTTTAAACAAAATAGTGCTAAAGTACCACTCAGGACAGCTTAGCTGTCATCTAGTTTTCCAGCGATCGTTACCCACAAGAACTGTGAGTAAATGACTGAAGTATAAGTGGAAAACCGATTATCACTTCTGTAATCTGTGTTCCCAAATTCTATCATTTTCTAGATTTGGGTCAGAGGGGAGAATATTGTTTTCCATTACTACCTTCTGGGTAATAAGAGGCCAAACACAACAAACTGAGAGCCAATTGTTTGAGATAACATATAAACATGGTAAATGAGATAGTGGTTCTGTTGACAGTTGGCATGCAGAAAAATGAGGTATCCAAAAACTTTTTTTGCCTTCGTTTTACACTGGAAATTTCTCTTCTCACATCTTTTGAGTCCCGGAATCTCTAGGCAGGTGTCATAGGTTAGCAAGCATAGTCCCGGAAGGGATGTCCTTGCTAAGGGGTGCTTACAGTTTCCTCTGGGACCTGATAGAACCTATCAGCTGGCCAGTTTGAATATGGACAATTCTCTAAGCCACTTAAAGTTGTGACCACCTCTGTGATCCACATTTAAGAATAGACAAACTCCCCCCCAAGCTCTCTCTCGTTTCCGGTGCTGGGACAGGTGGCTGCAGGCCCCGTGTGGGGGCCAGCGGGCCCGGCCAGGCCCTGCTTGGGCCAGGCCGGGCCGGGCCACGGCCATCCTGGAGCCGATGGACCTGTTCCAGCCATGGAACCCCCCCCACTGCCTTGCCGTGGGCAGCCGGAGCGGCTCGGCTCTCCCCCCTCTCCACTGCGATAAGAAAAATTCAACATTCCAGCTGCAAAGCTGCAAGGCCGAGGTGAGAGTAACCCTTTTATTGCTGTGAAGAGCTGAAAACCTGAGGGAAGAGAGAGAGGAGATGCTTAAAGCTGAAATTCTGTTGGGAAGCTATATATATCAGAGTATCCCGTTGTAATCCCATGAAGATATGGGGGGTGGAGTGTTCAACTCGTAAGCAAAAGCACCTGCGCTGAGATAGGCAGATGCTGATGCAGCTGTAATTTCATGAGAAGTCTGGACAGGGAGAGATGGACCAGATGAGGACTTTTGCTCCAAATGGAAAAGGAGAAAACCTCAGTCCCTAGAGATGCTCCCAGAGATAGTCCTAACAATGAAGATGAGGAAGACCCTTTGCTCCCAGGGAAGGAGAAGGGCCTCTGTTTTTGCTTCTGAACGGCTCAACCTTAAAATTGTACCCAAAAAACTTCAAGAGTGGACCCTCGAAAGCAGTTGCAGGAAAAGCTGCAAGTCGGGGGAAGGGACTCACATGCAGGCAGAGAGACTCCTCTTCCTAAATGGACTGAACAATATTTGGAAGTGGGAGGCTGTCTCGTTGTGATAATGTTTTCATAGCATGAGCAAGAAGAGACTTCTCTTTCTAAATGGACTGAACAAGGTTATTATGGAAGTGGTAAACAGACTGAACATCTTAAGGGTTGTCTTTTTACATTGTCAGTGGGAGAAGGGAGGAAGGTGGGGGGGAGGAGGAGAGTTCTGAAGGTGGTATAATTTTTTTTTTTTTTCCCCTCTTTTAGGTCTGTTAATAAACTTCTTTATATTCTTTCAAGTTTGGTGCCTGCTTTGCATTTCTCTTAATTCTTATCTCACAGAAGATAAACAGTAATGAGTATTTTGGACCAAACCACTACACTAAATTGGTGTTTCTGCCCGGTTACAAACCGAACCCGCGACACAGGGACTGTCGAAATTAGGTCCCACCCATCACAGGAGAACAGAATAAAATTAATAGAACAGAATGGAATAGAATACTCCATATATCAAGGGGGCTTATACGAAAGATAGAATGGAATTTTTTCTGGGGCCCATATGGATGGGACAAGAGACAACAGGGAGAGGGTAGATTTAGATTAGATATTAGGAAGAAATGTGAGGGTTGTAAGGCACTGGAAATTGTTGTCCAGAGAAAGTTGTGCTTGTCTGTGTTCCCCTGGTTTACAGTCTTACCTCTTGCAAAGTCCAGATTTATCTTCCTGGAAATGGTACCTGTGTTTTCTTTATAGTCCATCAATTAGTGTAACTGCTGAGGTTTGTTTCCTCTCATTTTCTCCACATTTATTTGTTCAGGTGTGTGTCTCCATAGATGCTTTTTCCTGCTTTCCCTCTTTTCCTTTATTTCCCTTCCCAGTTGACAAGGTCTGGTCACAGAACACCTTGCTGGAATAAATGTTCTCACAATCTCATTTGTCTTCATCAGTTGATATGGTAGAGCAGGTTTTGTTCTTATGACTGCTCTGTGTGTTTTGTTTATGGTTACTCCTCATTATCTCTTTTTGCATTGAGAAAGGACCTTGACCAGATATCCTTAAAGAAGCTGTTCCTCTTCTTCCACATACTCTTACAAATATGAATAGAGAGGAAAAGTTGCATCATTTCTTCACCAAGTTATGATTCTTTCACACCTCTTCTATTCCCCTTTCTGCTCATATGCAGAAGCACCCAAAAATATTGGAGGAAGCTTGAGGCAAAAGTGCTTCAAATAACCCCAATAACAACAAAAGAACTATGCTTTTATAGTTTTTCAGCTGTTCATTCTTTCAAGCAATGTCAATTCAAACTGTGCTTTCCCCCAAGTATTAAATAAATGTAGAAGCATTGGGAGCATTAAAGTAACACTAGGCAGTCTCTTAATGTACTTTGCAGTAATTTTCCTTTCATCCTGAACTGCTGTGTTGCTGTCATAACTATCATGAGAACAAAATCTCTGCTAGTCATAAGTACTGTGAACCCACATTCCATTTGCATGAATTTGCACAACATAATGTTTTCTGGGTTTATGGCAAAGGGTTTTTTCCCTGATCTTGAGCTCCATATCTTACAAATTCTTTCTTAAAAGAAAGCAAGTAGATAGTAATCCACCTCTGTAGTAACCATAGCACATATCTTTTCTTTTTTTATTCTCTTCCCTGCAGCATCTCAAGATCTGAACTCAGATTTTTCAGTCTACCTGTAGCAGCTAGCAGATATGCAATGGCATAACACCACTTTTTCAGCTCTGCTATTATTTATCTGCTCACCTAAAATTGGGAGTTTGCAGCTTTTCTTTTCTATATCACACCATAAACACATGGCTCTGGATTTCAAAGGGTGAGCTCAGATTAGTGTGAATACTCTGTTGATTGTTACTAATCAACTAGTGAAATGTCACAGAAGCAATGTGTAAGCATATATGCGTATTTAAAATGCAAATATATGCTTTATAGTTATCTAGCTGACAAATATGAATATAGACATGCATGTATATATACATATATATATGTATGTACATATATGTATAAATTTTAAATTTCTGAGTTAGTCATTATTCCCAGACTTTTATACTTAATATGACTTTATATAGCACTGGTTTATTTGACATCTTTTTATGCTATTGACTGTCTCTCTATGTTCATTGGGCCATGTTTGTACAAGGTTTTATAAGGCAGCAGCTGAGCCAGATATTTGGGGCAGATTCCAAGGCTGAGAAGTACATCAAGATCTTCTGATAAAGGAACATGCAATGTGAACAAGATGTTGACCGCAGAATTTGCAAAATATTGTAATGGTCATTGTCTGCTGTTAGCCTCCAAATTTCCTTCTGTTAACTTCAGTCTTAAATTATTTTTTCCTCCTCTACAAATGATTGAGATTGTATCTTGAGGTTACTCTGAATTTTCGAGGGACTGGATCCTCCTGCACAAATTTGACCATGAATCTCTTTACCATCAGAAGATGAATCCTTGATTCTTTCAGAATCTAGACTGAAGAGATGTCAAATTTTGTATTTAGTAGACTGTCTCCTGACAGGTTCAGCTAGATGGGTTAAAAAGCTCCAATTCTTATGAAGATTTTAATGAAACCAATTTTAAAAATGTCCTGAGAATTAATGATTTTAAGATCTCTTTTCTATTCCTGTGAGAGGAATATGAATAAAAATCCAGCCACTGCTACATAGCAATCTACTTACTATGTGCCGGTCATCACAGCTGCTTTTCTGAAGTCTGATGGAAAACTACAGAAATTGATAAGGAACTGGACTGACATAAAGCTTTTGCCACCCTTCATGAATTCCAAAGGACACAGACCTTCCCATGAAGTTTGATTGCTCAAAGAGAGCTTTTTTGGATTTAAAAAAAACCCCCAAAGTTCACAGCAAGTGAACTTTTCAGCAAGAAGTTTATTTTTAAATTTTCAGCAGAAGTTTATTTTCTTTTCTGTACCTATCTGTAGCATTTCTCATCTGAGACTTAGAAGGGTCAGGATCTTTGAGCTCTTCTATCTGAAAGAATTAAAGGGGGCTTGTATTATTGGCACCTATTAGCTTTAGGATGTGGTACAGTATTTCCTATGGTGCTGCTCTTTGCTGTTCTTTCCTGGTTCACATTACTGTATGAATCAGCCCTTGGTGACAGTCTCTGTCTCCATGGCACTTGTATTCTAAGGGAATGATTATTTTGAGTTATTCCAGCTTCCATTTTATTGGAAGTCTTAATTGAAAATCAAGGTTATTCTTCCATACTGACAGTATGAAGATTCCCGATCTTCCTCTCCCTCCTGGAGAGCATACCCTGGGGTGTACAAGTTAAAAAGGATCTTGATGGGTGGGAGAAGACTTGGACAAGTAGAAAAACAGTCTTTGTTCTAAAAAACTGAAATGTTTTGCTTAGCTCTACAGTGGAAAGGCACTGCCACACTGATACATAAACAATAAGAGTGCAATTCAACAGGAGAAAGAGCAAGCAAAATCCAGCATTTGAAACTTAAAGGTACTGGTTTCTATTTGGTATAAGCTGCAACCTCACAGAGAGAAAAAAATAACCATTGGAAGTACTTGTTTAGAGAAAGAGTGCAAATTTTTCTTCTTTTTATTTAATATTTTTATTTTTTAAGAGGTATTTATTTTAAAATGTTAATTTCAAGAATTTCTATGATTCATGTTACATTGGAGTTACAGTAGATGGTTGGGATGGTAACTCCTTATTTATCACTTCTTAATATATCTGAAGGTGTTTAAAAATGCCTTCTATACTTTTGACTCTTTCATTATCTGTTGGGAACAACATGGCAGTTATTCATTTGCTGAAATCTGGCTGAAAAGAGTAAAGGTAAAACTTTCGCAAATGATCCTTCATTAGGAGCACTTATGACAGATTGATATATTGATATACCTTAGGGTGTGTAGTCTGATTAGTTGCTTGACTTTGACATACCATCTTTTTACTCACAAGATCTCTGAAATTTGCTTTCTCACATTTTCTCTTCTCTAGACAACTACATACAAAGTACCTGATTTATTTTCTGTGACAATTGTAGTACTAACCTTGCCATGTCTAACCATATAACAGATTCTGACATTTAGATATAAAGTAAATGGCCATTAATGTTACCAAAAATATTAGAAATTTATTTTTATTTTCCCTATATTTTAGTCCTAAATTCTCCAGCACCAAGAGGCAGTTTGCTAACGTTACTCTTCTGGCAGAGAGTTTCCTTAGAGAGATGCTAAAGTTGGTCAGACAGGGAAACCTGATCAAGGCTGGTCCTACTTTTAGGAGACAGCTGTACACGATCTCCAGGGAGCCCTTCCAACCCAAATTATTCTATGACAGTTTTATGGAGGAGAAGGGAAAAGCTTCTTAGCCAAAGTCAGACTCCAGTTCCAAGTCTGAATTAAAGTTAACTTGCTGGGTACCTGTGACTCAAATTCGGCCATCCACATCTACCGTCCTCCAAACAGAAAAAACAATGCAAGATATCTTGTTGCTGCATGTGGTTTTTTTCATTATGAGCATGAAATAATATAACATAGAATTGGCCTGAACTCCTGATTGTTGTGTGTAGTCATACAGTGGTATGGAAGGTGGTGACATGTAGAGGGAAGCTGGAGCCATGTCTCTGCAGAAAACTCTTCTGCATTTCCAGCTTCCAAGGGTGGTCAAAACCCAACATTACTGTGTCCTGCACTTACACACTGTGAAGAGCAGCAGCTCCTGTGCTGTTTTCCTCTATAGTGCTAGTGCTGATTGCATAATTTTACATACTCACATATTTAAGCACTGGTCTTGATACTGTTTCAGTAGAAAAAGTAGAATGCCCAGAAATGCTTTAGACAAAAACATGATAAAATGAGTGACTCACAGCTTGATTTTTGAGGAGATAATATCAGTAAAATCCTTGCTGATGTAAATAAGAGAAAAATTTAGGCTTATGAAGATAGCGTCTTCCTGCCTCTAACAGGGACCACACTGTGATTAGATAACATAATTTGTCTGATAGAAAGGAAATTTGTTGCCAGGGTGTGTCACTGTCCCCTGAGATCCTTGTATTTGTTGACATCACAGGGTGTTCATTTACCCAAGTTGGAGAGGCTCATGTTTTTAGCATTAAGAGATTCTGACTGACTATGTCACAGTGCCTAAATTGCAGGGTTTTTTTAACATTGAGGCAAGGAATTACTTCTATTTCATTATTTCAATAATAATTTCAAATTATTTTAAAGGTTCTTTATATAATTAATGTGGTAATATGGCAATGTTTAAGAGATGAAAATTAAGGACTTGGACACTTAGCAGATAACAGTGTCTGCTGATGAGATCCATTTATTACATGAAAGGACAAATTGATGCTTTGTCCAGTTTCAGGCCCACCAGTAAAGACATTAGGAAGTTCAGGAGAATTCAGGGGAATCCACCAAGGTGGTGAGGGCTGGAACATTTGCTCTCTGAAGAGAATCTGGGGGAGCTGGGTTTGTTCATCCTGGAGCAGAGATGGTTTCATGGGACCTAGCAGTATTTCCCCAGTGCCCACAGGGATGTTCACAAGACTTTTCAAAGTGGTGATTGCCAGGAGGAAAAGAGAACAAACTGGTGAAAATCATGAGGAAAAACATTTTTTCTGTGAGGACAGCTAGGCAGTAGCACAGGTTCCCCAGAGAGGTTGTGCAATATCTGTCCTCGGAGATTTTCAAGACCCAGCTGGATGAAGTTACAAACAGCCTGGTCTAACCCTCTGGATGACCTTACTTAAACAGGGAAAGTGACCAAGGACCTCCTGTTCCCCCCCCCCACCTTGAACTATTTTCTGATCCTTTGATTTCTCTGACTTCCATATTCTGCGTGTACCTCCTTCTTTAAATAAGTTTGACTGAGGTATTGCAAGAAGTACCACATCTGTATTGTTAAACTTATGTGAAATATACTTCCGGGTAGGGCTGTGAAGTGCAATATTTTCAGTTTATTCAAAAAGTAAGCAAAGACATGTATTTTCATTTTCTGTGAGACAGGCTCAGCACTTTGACACCAATTTGGATTACACAGAGAAACTGGAATGAAAAACAGCACTTCCATGTATTCAATTAAATATAGAAAATTCATTTAAGGATGCCTTGAGTCCTTCACTGTAGGAATAAAATAAAATAGAATGGTAATCACCTAGCTTCAGATTTTTTAACTTATTTTTAAAAGGGGAGTTACGGTTAGTTTAGGAATTTCAGCTACTGATATTTGTTTCGGGGAGAAAGTCAAAATAAAGTGTGAACGGAGTAAAGGATTTTTCCCTCAGTCCTGTGAGCTTATTGATATGACAGAATATCTAAATGACAAGCTGTCTCTTCAGGTTCACAAAATTTGGCTGAATGTATAGTTAAGGGGTAGAAGACATAAAGTATCGTCAAGAAATATCAGCTTTAGTTTTAAAATATTGAGTTTACATGTGCCCTGGAAAGAAATGAAAGACATATTTTTAAACTTATAAGATAGAAGAAAGAAACATTTACACAGTGGGACTTGTGTCATCTGGTTCTGTGGCACTGTGTCATTTGAAGGTCAAATTGCAATGAAAGCTCTGGTTCTGTTGGTTATAATTCCTTATAGAGGGGCAAAAGATGAAAGCATCTGTGTTGCTCCATCTGTGATCTGTTGCAAACATGGTGCTTACTAGTGGAGATATTGAAGGACATCCCATCTCAAGCAAAAAGCAGTCACATTCCTCCTGATTTTCCCCTTCTACCTTGATGCAGACAAATATTGATGTCTGTCACAAGGGAGAGCGTGTTCTTCCCTGCTTAGCACCTGACCATCTTTTCTACACATCATCTGAATGAAAACATGTGGATCTATGTCCTGCATGTGCCATCCTTCCCTTATGAAATAACAGATTCATGCCTGTAGCAGCTTTGGGGTGGTTCAGTCTGGACCGGGCGTAGACGGGGACGGGAGATCTCTATAAGCAGATCTTGGAACATGCGGTTTATTGCAAAGGGCGTGGGTACAGGGGCACCGCTTAGAGCTGCCAGACTCAGCTCGGAGCAGGCCCAGGAGAGCAAGAGAGTAAGCGGATAAGTAACGAGAGAGAGAGAGAGCGAGAGGAATGAGAGTGTGCGAAGAGTAAGAGAGGAAGAAGTGATGAGAATAGAATGGAATGGTGAAGTCCTGGTTACAATACAATAAATCATCTTCTGTACTGAATATTCTAATTGTCACTAACCAATCTAATACAAGATACAAATCCTATAGCATTTACATACAGCCTATAAGAGTTCTTATATTACCATAGAGTGTTACATCTTAACTTCTAAAAACTACTCTTTGGACCCCTTCTGCTGAGCTAGTAGGGTCTGCTCTGACCCTTGGACCTGCCTGCAAGCAGAGGGTATTGTTCAATCAAGAGGGGATTATCTTCAGTGGCCATACCATTGTTTTCTAGTTGTTCAGTAACTAAGACTTGGTATTTCAAAAGTGGCTTTCATTTCCATGTCGCCTGTAGTTTTCATATTCCCAGAATCTTTTGTCAGGCAATCATATTTATAAGGCTTTCCTGTTTCATCTTCCCCAACACACGCCCCAGGCAAGATTTATGGGACTGAAGAACATACAGGAGAGGATAAAAACATAGTATTTGTCTGCTGCAGTTGTTCTTTCAGAAGTTAATTACATAAGAATTGCAACAGAATTGCAAATGTCCCCTATTTCTCCCGTTTTTGTGATGTGACCAGTAAGAATAGGCATACCTTTTGGAAACATTACATATTGTAATATAAGTGTAGGCAAATTTCTTTGCTTTAAGATAGAGTACAGAGAAAATGGTAATTATTTAAGTCCACTGTAGTGAAATGGCTTTTCAAATTTGCGTTTGTCTGCTAAACACGAGATAATGTGTTTCACCAACAGCAGATGCCCTGCTCTTCCTTCTTGAGGGAAATGTTCCACATTATGTTGTTCTGAGCTACACTTGAAAATTTGTCTCATATCGGAAGACATACTAAGCTTGATCTTCCCTGTCCAGCTAAGCAATTCGAGTCCATACATAGGCTAGAATTCATCTGTAGAACACTTACATTTGAAAGAGTCTTGTGAAAGCTTCTGGAATCCTATGCCATGTGAAAACATTCATATCGCACAAGCAAATGACAAGGAACCCAGTTTCAGGATCAGTCTGAATGACGACTCCTGAAAGGTTGTTTGGCCCTATGCTTTCTGAATGACAAGTCATCATTCCACAGTAAATATGTGTGCCTACCACTTATGCACTGGAAGGGTACCAGAATTCTTCTCAGAATGCTTGCAAAAATTGCATGCATTTTCTTGTCATCGATATAATTGACTAGTGTATACTCTTTATGTGAAACAGCCTTGGGATATATTCTCAAATGCATGCATATATATATATCCTTTAACAAATCACATTTTGCTTTCTCTTATTTACACAAGAAGATAAAAAACAAGGACACAGTAAGGTCTGTGAACCTTCCCTGAGGCTTTTTAACCTGAGATACATTAAGGTGGATGCTTAGGATGAGGGTAGCTGAGCAATAGACACTTGCCTTTAATCAAAATCTATTCAAACATTTAAATTGTCTTTTTAAAAATTATTTTTCATGAAAGATTACATAAGTTAATTAGTCTGGAAATTATATTTCACATTATGTAAGGAAAAGGCAGGACAGTAGCTATTTTATCAAAAAGCTACTGAGCAGTCTGCTGGAGGTAAACAGAATTTTTATTGCCTTCATCACCAATGTGTTGGACGGGCCTTCTCTACAGGCATTGTGCCATGAGCATCTATGCCAGCTCTACTGAAAGGCAGTTAGAGTTAGAGTTAGGTCTCTAAGACCTAACAAGACTGACCAGTCATTTTTTTGGCTGCAAAATGCTTCAGGAAATCACGAGTCTTCTGGAGAAATTTACTGCAGTAATATAAGACAAAAATGACACTTCAGAAAACTGTAAAGAGAATAAAACTGGAATTTCATTTATTTTCCCAGTAACCCCAGTGACCTGGAACACAACCATTTTGTTAACTAGAAAACAATGGATAATATGGATAATAAATAATGGATAATAAAGGGGGGGATAAACAAAAGTAATGTCAAACTAATGAAAAAAAATTGGCATAAATGGGTGCAGTTTGTTGAAGGACTTAACACTATTTATGCTGTATTAAAAATAATATTTTTCAAGGTAAACTTTTTGAAAGCACTGATTTCTGTTCTCTGATGAGAGGTCACTGTATTACTTTAATTTCCATTATCATATTACCTTGTATCTATTTCTTTTGCCTTTTGCCTCTTGAATCTGCTATTTGGGTCGGGGGGGCTTTATTATTTTTACAATAGCTATTTCCAAACTCCAGAACATTTGTTCGTGCTGTCTCCTAGAGGTTGTTATGGACCACATTGCGTCTCCAGCCTCAAGTGTTTAATTCAAATCATCATAAAAGCACTATTGACCTTCTACTGGCTTCTATTGACCAGCAACACATTTTCGCAACACCCCTTCATGACCCACTGAGGATTGCAGGACAGTTGGACAGTAATCAGTGTTTACAGCTTTGCTTGACAAATGTGTTAGGTATTTGTTGAACAGTTTGGGTATTCCTTATCATAATGATTACATCATAGTCCCATTCACCTATTATTTCGAAGGGATATAAGTGCAGACTAGGGAATCGAAATCACTTTTTTCTGAGAGAGCAGTATTGAGAGTGTATTCATAGGAGAAGAGATTTAAAACTGCCTAGCAAGACTTTGGGAACTAAAACAACAATGCAGTGGAACCTGGTGCATTAAATAATGAGATAGTTAAGTGAAGTGATGAAACACAAATTACACCCTTTCACATACAATAGACTTAACATTATTTATTAATGACAGGTATGTATACTAAGCTGTTATTTGTGTAGTTTTGTTTTAGACACTAAAATACATGAGTGTATTTCAATTTTCTAGGGTATGCCAAAAAACTACTGATTAGATTGGAATTCAATAGAGTATGAGTACGGAAAAATACTTTGAGAATTGAGGACTAGCTTGTTTCTTCCATCTCTTTCTCTTACATTAGAAATTAGTGTTATGAGAAAAAATATCAATCCTTCCACTTTTAATTAGAAAACTTTTTTAACCTTTGTACATACATCCCATCATATCTAATAAGTTCCTATTCAATTCTAACTTAAGAGAACTAAGCACTCAGCTTGGAAGGGTTTAAATAATGGTGTCATTTAAAAGGAAGGATTTAACAGGTTGAAATACTCAAGCTGCATTTGTGAGGATGAGGAACAGGTTTATACGATAAGCAATTATCTTTTCTGCTGTCTACTTAAAATCAATACCTACCCAAAGGCATTGCTTCTCTGACATTACAAGTGTTTCTAGAGAGGGAAAAAATAAAGGGGAAAAAAACCTTTATAAAGTCAAAGCAGTAAAGTAGATATATAACAAAGGCACTACCATTTCTTCCTTGTTATTTTGAAAGCCGTTTGTTTCCACTGTAACTAAAAGCAATAAACAGAAAATACTGGCTGGTTTTGTGCATGCTGGACAAAATCTCTGAGTCATCTGAAGATGGAAATTTATTGCAGCATTAAGGTAGTGCTAATTCTGTTATCCTCTTTTGTCCAGTAAGTGTCTTCCCAAGGTGCAGTAGATTAAGTTTTCTAAGTATCAATCAGGCTCAGCAAACTGAGCTGAAAGTTTTCTTCTATATGTACATTAATCACCAAACAGGTAGCCAGAAGATGGAGTCCCTCACATTGTAAAGTTCTTTTAGAAGTCAATGTAAAATCCTTTCATATACATAACATTTAGTTATTCTATGCTGCAGAACAATATGAAACACATTAGGTGTATATCTGAGTTGTTTTAAATTTAGAGCTATCATCTTTGTCCTTCAGGAGCAGTACCTGACAATACAATTAGTGCCGCAATAAGAAAGATTATGAGGTTAAGGGCTGAACTTACCTTTATTTGGAAATTATTTCAAAACTACTGTGCTCATATCTTAATCTCCTGTGTATCTTTAAAAAAATGATTATTTCACTGCTTTACTGATAAGAGTAAGAAACCGTTTACTTACAAAGGTCCAACACAGTTAAAAAAATTCTTTTTGCCTTTTGTTGCTTTTCTTATATGTGTGAGAGGAATCCTTTACCATCTTCTACTTAGTTTTATCAGGGCACTGTAGGCAAAATAATTCTATTGAAAAAAACAATCTGAAGATCAAGGAAATAGTAAAGTGCCTCTAAATGCACTTTATTCATTCTCCTTTAATGTCAGACTGTCAACACCATAGGCAGCTGCAACTGATCTAATTGTTTAGATTTCCTACTTAATCTGTTGCACTACTAGGATGCAATTCATTTATGTCAAGTTGACATCTAAAATAGGTCAAATGAATCAGGCCTTTGAAATGTCTGTTTCTTTGCATTGCCTTGAAAGGAAGACAAGGATAACTGGCTCAGATGTAACTATGAGGCAACTGTGCTTTTGTGGTAAAGTGTTAGAAGGAAATAACTCGTTATAAGAAAAAAATTGAGCTCAAATAGTAGGGATAACAATTTAAGATTTCACTTCATTACATTCAAAATAATTTATGTAAAAATCAATTTTAAAAAAGTCTTTTTTAGCATTAACACCATATTGTTACCTTTAAGTATAATCACACATGAATCTCAATTGCTAGTCACCATTACTTAGTCACTATAACATTCATTTTAGATTTGCTTACATTTTATTCAAATTTGGTAGACCATAGATATTTGTGATACGACTATCTGAATCAGTAAGTCTAAATACTCTAACATTATATTTTTGCTTGTAGTGAGCTTAATTACAGTTAATTTTAATCTAAAATCTATGCTTCTATTGTTAATTGGAAACATATAATATCTAGTAGTAATTAACTTGGATAAAATTAATGTAAACTACGGCTGAGATTATTATTGTCAATAATTTGCAATTGCACTGATAAAAATCCCATTCATGTCCTCAGAGTGTGAAACGTACAGTGGGTTACAATGAATTAAACAAAATAGTTAATATTAATAAATATTAAACATTGATAGCATGGATGCAATTCTCCCCAGGTATTTAGGTACCATCTCCTTAAATGTCACTCCTTCAAAGGAGATTTCATCAATCATTATTAAAGAGATAACATTGCAATAATCTTGCATTTTCCTGTGCTATCCCACATATCACTGAAAAGCCTTCACATTTTTATTACTCTTTATTTTTTTTAAGAGTATGTCTTAGTTTGCTATTACTTTTTGTGTAAACAGTTTATGCATAAAATTTGTGTCAGAAATTATATTCCACTGTATGGAAACATTTATGCACATATTTAATCAGTTAAGTATACCAGCTGAGTCCAAGGGAAAAATTCCTAGGAGTGAACTCCAACAAACACAAGAAGTTTATTTGTAGAATCAGTTAAACTCACTAGGAGACTGATTCAGAAGCTATGATACTTTCTTTCAAGAAAAAGAAATTATGGAAAACTCTTTCTTTTCCTCACCTTTAACTCCATCAGATTTTTTTTTTTTTAGGTTTAGACATTTATCACTGTAAGATGTCTTCTGTAATGCAAATTAATCTCATAACTTTTCTCTAAAGCCTTTTAGATTTATCAACCTCTTTTTACAAGTATGGCATCAGCAAAACATATCACACTTTCGTGACAGAGAAGTTTTCAAAGGATCTGATTTTCAGAAAGCAAAATCCCAGCACTTTTTGCTAAAAACAACTACAGTTCTCACTGAAGTTGGGGAAAACAAACTGCTTTTAAAACATATAATGTTAACTTACCTAGAAGCTGACAGGTATGAGTAAGATTTTACTCCTGAAATATTTCAGACACACATACACAAAATTTCACCTATTATTTTTTTGTTAGCAAAGCTCTTCTGCTGTATTAGGTCCTTTGTAAATTAATACCAACGTTCAGGAGCAATTCTTTCAGCACATCTGAGGTTACAGATCTGTTTGTTCTGAGCTATCCAGTGATCATCTGCCAACACTGCTGCAAAAACTGTTGATCTGTAACTACTTAATCCCTGGATTTTGTTTCCCTGATTTTCCTTTTGATATTCATTACTATCCAATTAATTCTTTACATAAGTTCATAATATTAAATCTGGAGATTCACCAGATTGACCTGTCTAGAGTGGAGTCAGAATTTGATATGTCATAGTCTTCATTTCACAGTCTCTAATTATTTGGTCTACTTCAGTATAAAATCCAGACAGTATTTTTTTAAACACATTGCCTCTTTTGTTTTCCTGAATTGAATTTTTGTTTCCTTTATACAGTGTATTCAGTACAGAGGCTTGGATTCTTTTCTTGCTGGTAAAAACATATTATGTATTAACTCTGTTCTACAAAAACACATCATCTATTTAAAATGGCTAGACCCTTTTAACAATTTCCCCCCATATCCTCTTTTATGTCTGACTCTCTCTGAATACCTGTTATATCTCCTTGATGGTACCTTCCTACTAGGCCAGTACTACAGGTCTGATTATTCTAACAGAAGTTTTCCTGTTCCATGGAGAATTAATGTATTCAGGGCTAAAATCTTCTCCTGCCTGATTTTTTTTTTTTTTTAACCTCTCAGTGGTTAATTTTACCCACACTACTCAATACCTGTACCATGGAGACCAGTGCTTCCGTGTGGCAAAGCTTTGTCTAAACATAGGACTGTGACTATGGTCAATCGTAGCTTTAAGTCTTACAAATGCTGTGTAATTTATTAATGTAGGAGGAAGTATGGTTCCTTGGTAGGATGCCCAGACCTTTCCTGTTTGCAAGGTCAGTTAGCTTCTCTGGAATATCTGTCCAGGAGTTTGGGGGGTTTTTAAAGGCCTGTATGTTACTATGGTCAGGAATGGCTACAGGGTTAGACAGCATGGTCTAGCATTTGATACTCTCTTGTACATTGTGTTGTCAGCAGCCTGTATTAGAAGTTGTCCTGCTATTCTTCCCCACTGCATTAGTAATACCACCAGATAATCCATAACTTCAAAACCAACAGCCTTCACAGCTTTGCTTGCATTTAGTTTCAGTATGAAAAGTCATTAAAAAAAGTTGCAGCTGGGACATACTTGGCAGCAACTTGCTTTGCCCTAGGAAGGTCAGTAAAAATTAGAAGCAATTATTAGATTGCTTAAAGAAATCAATCTGTATTGTGGAGCACCTAACCAACATAGTTCAGGAAACATATTTTACTTTTATTTCTATTGATCGGTGGGTGATAATATATAATTGTGACAAATGGCAAAGGAGTTTAAAAGATCAGATGAACTGCTGAGGGATTGCTGCCTGATGTATATTCCTAAAGCAAAGACTGTGATTAAATCTTTGTGCAACCTTGTTGCTACATGGCATTCTGCATAATACTACTGATGAGAGGAGAGGAGAAGAGAGGAGAGGAGAGGAGAGGAGAGGAGAGGAGAGGAGAGGAGAGGAGAGGAGAGGAGAGGAGAGGAGA